>NW_020450727.1:3458147-3540128 GCF_003343035.1 Apteryx rowi
GGAACATGGCGGCGCCGCAGCGGCTGCTGGCGGCGGGGCTGTTCCGCGGGCGGGTAGCCGTCGTCACCGGCGGCGGCACCGGCATCGGCAAGGCTATCGCCGCCGACCTGTTGGCGCTCGGTGTGTGCGCGTGTATGTGTGTGGAGCAGGGGAGGCCGCAGGTGTGAGGGAGGCCGCAGGTGTGGGGTAGATGTGGTGTCTGGGGGAGCAGGGCAGGTGCGGGGTAAACGTGGTGTCTGGGGGAGCGGGCAGGTGTCAGGGAGCGGGGCAGGTGCGGGGTCGCTCGGGGGTGGGTGTCGGGGAGCGGCCAGGTGCGGGGTGGCTGTGGGGAGCTGACTCAAGGGGGAGCTGGGGGGAGCTCAGCTCCCGGCGAGCGGGTGGTGATGAATTTGTGGGTTGTGCGTGTRAGGTTTTGCTGGCAGCAGTGGATAGCGGGTAGCGCTGGAAGGAGCTGGGGGAGCAGGGCGCAGTGAACCTCGGGAGCAAGCAGTGGGGTACGCTGAGGAGGCAGTGCGGGATGTATAGCAGGCCTTAAGGGGTTGAAGATGTGATCCTGAGGGAGTGAGGGATTAGCTGATGTATTGATATGAATGTGAAGGAATAGTATAAACTGAGGAGAACGAGCTCAAGTTGATGTGGGGCTACAGCTTTTGCTCCACCAACACTTAAAAGATGCCCTATTTTAAATAGGACATTCAGAGTGAGCCTGGGCAGTTTTTCTGATGCTCAGTCTTAAATTATGTTTCATCTCACTTAACTGCATGATTTTCTGATACTGTTAAACTGAAACTGTCCTGTTGCTTCTGAGGTAGTAGGCTTTTGGACTGTTGTCTGCATGTTAATCTTAGAGAAATGGTGCTTGTCTATTGATGCTTGTGACAGAAATGTCTTGAAGTTAAAGTATGCCTCTAGCGTGGTGTACCTTGTAGGCTTTCTTTGTTAATCACTTATCTTTAATCAGTCCTTAACTCTGGAGCGAAAGGCAGCCTCGGAAACCTCTGACCAATCTGCCTTGCAACACCTTGTCTGCAGGTTTCAAAATAAATGCTGGGGAACATTGACATCTTGACTGGTTTCAGATAATGTTTATCGTCATGATTAGGAGCTCTGTCTTCAAAAGAACGGTGCCCAGCCTTATGCCTCGCTGTGACATGCTCCCGGCGATTTGTGCTGTTTAAACGCGCACCTCACCAGTTCACTGCGTAGCGGAGGGCTTGCTTTGTTAGTACTGCGTGCGGGGAGGCGGGTCTGCCTCCCCTGGCCTTTCTTGCTCCAACTTCCCACTCGCTCTGTGAAGCTGAAACAAGGGCTGGCTCTGCTACCTTTGGGTGCCTGCAGAACTAAGCATTTTTTTTAAGGTGTCCTTACACCTTAAAAAAGTGCTTCTCGAGTGTCATCATGCTTTTAGTTGATGATGTTACCCAGTTATGTTAAAATGGCACTTACTTTGAGCTGCAGTATTTTGCTCAAGTAAAATACAAGTAAGAGAAATGCTTATTTTTCATAACATCCTAAATAGAAAGCATATCTAAAAATCTCTACAAAAGACATGTGAGAAAACGAAGAAAGGGGCTATGTCTTAAATCTTTGTGCTGTAACCTCCTATAAAGTAGATGTCTTGCCTGCGGACTTACTGGCTACTCCTGACAAGACGGCCTGGGATCGTTTCTGTATATACCTTGCACTTCAGGCTGCACCTCTTTAGAGGAGGTCTGGTTGCAACACCTTTAGGAGCAGCCCCAGCTAATGCCAGTTGTGGTGAAAATTGTTCACTTTGCCAGCCAGTCCCTCCTTTGTGAGAAAAATAGGGACTTCATTAATGTAGCATCAGTTTGTACAGTAGGTACCAAGCCTGCCTCAGTGGGCTAGAATCTCCCACCTCCCAAATTAGTTTATTTAGTGAAAGTACAGTCTTTTACTGGCCTTATTCTGTATCAGTGTGTGTACTAATAAGCACTTAACCTGATGAATATTACTATGCTACTGTGAATTAGTATTTCCTGTTAATCAGTGATTGTGTGTGCTGTTGTATGAACTGTACTCCAGGTTAGTCAGGCTGTTGTGTAAGTGACTGGAATTCTTAACTTAAAAAGTCAAGAGACCTGAACTAATGTCTGTACACGTGCTATTTTAGAATGGTCACTGACTGAAGATGAAGCACCCATTCCTAGGGATATGTAGCTGCAGTATTTCCTTCTGGAAGAAATTTAGCTCCTCTTTGTAGTTTTATGTAGAGTTCCACAAGACAGCCTGAGCCAAATGAACAGCTTGCCACTGCTCCTTACTCCCAGTAGTTATCTGGAGTTGGTTCTGGTGTTTGTTTGATCACATGGGAGGCCAAATTACACACAGTAAAATAGTAATGGAAAAAAACACCTGGCAAAAAGTTAACTTTTTTTTTTTTTGGCTGGTCTAGTGTGTTGAATTGGTTTATGTTTAAGCTGATGAGCATCGAGCTGGTATGAGCATGGAATAGCTTATGCTGGGATGCTAAGATTATGGAAGGAGGAAGGGGAAGCAAGATCTCCCTCCCCAGCTAGGCAGTGGCAAGCTATTAATTTGCGCATCCATAATTTGAAATGGCATGCCTACTGGCTTTGTACAGGGAATTAATTTGCTGTGGTGTGTTTTAGTCTATGAAGAAGTAATTGTTGAAGACTTAAAGCTATCCTGAGTCCTCTGGTAACAGAAGAAGGTAGTCAGGTTCTAGTGTGAATGCTTGCCATTGATTTTGTGCCTGCATCGTCATTCTCTGTAGAATGCCTCCAAATACTGACAGAAGCAGAAGGCTTGAGCTCCTGTTTAGTTTTTTTCCTCTCTTTTCCGAGCTAGGACTCTGAAGCATGTGGAGGTGCCATGGGGAAGTATCTGTTCCTGCTGTCTGTATTTTGCAGATATAGGAGTTCATCTCCTAAGACTATCATCTTGTCCTGCAGATTGTGTAGGGTTACAGAGGAGAGCATTACATTTGCTCACCACTAGTCAAAATTACAGCCTGAGTTACAGTAAGCTTTTTTTTGTGGTTTGAGGAGCAAGTGTTTTTTGTAATCAAGACCTGATGAAGCATCTTTAAATCATATAATTATTAATTGAGGCAGCCTTGGGCAGAGGCAGCAAAAACAGTGTCTGAAAGCTACTTTGCTGACTCTGCAACTCACAGGCTATCTTCCCTTCTGCAGGAAGGAGAAAGAACCTTGTGGACATTTTTTCAATTGCTCTTCTCCTGGCACAGAGGGATCTTGTTGCTAAGAAGCTTCTGACATAAGTAATTTCTCTCTCTTGCAAGCACTTCATCACTGTATCTTCTAGGCAGTGACTAATAAACACACATCCTATAAGATATCTCTGTGATGTTATTAAAATCCTAGTGTAACTGTAATTTTGAATATCCATTAGCTAAGGGATTTTTCATTTTGTTTCAACAGGTTGCAGTGTTATTATTGCCTCTCGTAAATTTGACCGATTAAAAGCCACAGCAGAAGAACTGAATAATAAATTTTCTTCCATGAGTCCTGCCAAAGTGACTCCTATACAATGCAACATCCGCAAAGAAGAGGAGGTAAACACAAGTGATCTCGTTCTGGGGCTTAACATGTCAAAAGTGTATAGTGTATACAGATTCTCAGATCTCCAGAGGTCTGGCCTTCTCAGGAGTGTCTTAGATCAGGAGACAGGTGCAGTGGAGCACTTCTAAATGGATCTAGTTAAGGTTAAGGTATACTTTCAAGGGGAAAACCATTTGTTAGCTAGCTAAGCAAGAAAGTATTTATCATTGGAATAGGTATGGGTGGTCATAAAGTATTAACAGAAATTACTAGGAGAAGTAGTACTTACTGGTATGTTCTAGGGCTGAGTCTGAGCCCTATGTATGGTTCCATGTTACATTTCTTGGCTGTAATGAGGGGGTGGTAGCTTGTGCTGATGGAGACCTCCAGAACTACTTTCTTCAAACAGGAAATCATAGCATGGGATCTCACCATTGACACACATTGACACAATTTAAGTTACTTATTGACATGTATCCTGCATTGTCAATTTTGTTTGTATTAAAGAAAAAAAATAGAGATTTTTTTTTTAGCTGTGTTTTAACTGTTGCTTACAACTTGAGGTGTGCAAGACTTGCTCTCAGTCCTTAGTAAGAACTCCGCCTTACTGAGAGAGGTCTCCACCTGAGCTGAGACTTCTTTTCCTTCCTTAAATTACAAGTACTTGATCCACATTCTTCAGAAGTGTACATTCATCCTCCTGTTTTTTAACTGTTTAATTAAACAGTTAAAAAAAAATGCAGCGTCAGGTTGGACCTTTAACTTATTCAAGACTGCC
This sequence comes from Apteryx rowi, assembly GCF_003343035.1. NCBI lineage: Eukaryota > Metazoa > Chordata > Aves > Apterygiformes > Apterygidae > Apteryx > Apteryx rowi. Next base: position 3,462,471 of record NW_020450727.1, read on the forward strand.
AGAAAACATTCAATTGTTCATTGATTGCTACCTTTTTCTTAACCTTTCAAATACTATTAAAATCTAGCAAAACTTAAAGGAACATTAGTGACCTTCAGGAGCTATGTGAATTCAAATCCTATTTTAATTTACTACCATAAAGCAAATAAAATCTTCCCTCGTAGAACAGCTCATGCCGTACCATATTTATAATGATATCCTTAGACTTTCTCTCCTGAAAGAGATGAACCCTGGGGCTGTGCAGTATGTCACTTCGCCTACCAGTGAATTTTAGAATTGTATTTACTAGCATCAGCAGTGCAGTATAATAGATTATGACAGATGTCAGAGGGCAACTTAAGTGATTAAAGATACATGAAAGAAAAAGGAAAAGAAATGGAAGAGGCTTAAGCCTTCTTTCATGCCAGTGTTCTTGCACAGAGTACTCTGGCATGCTTAATAACCTTCTGTAGGTGAATCATATTTTTGCATTCATCTAAAAATGAGTTAGTGGGAACTGCAATGTTCTATGACATGGTAGAGGGCTTGAATGGCAAAAYGAGGTAGTCTCCACCAAACTATCATTCCTTCTTTGCCATCTGTTTATTTAAAGTCTCTAAGTACAGATTTGGCAAAACAGCTTTAGCCTTTGAAAGCTTCTAAGCTTTTTTTGGAAAGTGAAATTATAGGGTTGTGTAAAGTGTTCAAGCATTATTCTATTTTACAGGTAGCCATACTGATACTCAGAGAAACTAGGTGTCTCTCCTATTATTCCATTATTTCCATAAGAACGTAAGTGTACCCACAAAACAAATGTTGTCTATTCCAGATGCCCATCTCCAAGAGCAGATATCATTATTGGGTAGACACAACCTGTGATCTTTGTTCTTTAACTCTTTTTTTTCTGACTTCATCCTTGTCTGTTTGTTCTTTAATACTGAGGTTTTTGAAGATTGCTAAATTCTGGCCAGTTGATACTTGCTTTCTAAAATTACTATATGACCGGAAATACGTGGATCTCATTTTCAGCTTTTAAATTTGTAGTGAAGGTAATACTTCCTAATGCTTAGGTGCTCAGTGTTTGGAAATTGAAGCTAAATAAATTAATAGTTGGTAACCTTCACTGCTAAAAACTGTCAGAACTTAGAACTGAGGAATGTGGTTGATTTTCCACAACCCAGTGCTCACTACTGCTTATTTATAATATTTGCTGAGAGGAGTAATGGGAAGTACTTGTTTCTAATTTGTCCCTGTCTTGCAGGGACTAGAGGAAAAGTACCTTTGAGCTTTTACTTCTATTCGAAGATCATGGGTGCATCCACTTTCAAAACCTATTCCATTCTTAACCTAAAATTTAGTGGCCAAGATTTGGAGTCTTAGGAACAGAGATCAGTAGAAGATGTAGTTAACAGATTTTTTTAGCCTTGGGAATACATCTTGAGTAGAGGCAAGACAGCAACATAACTCTCTTGATCATTTTTGCAAATATAGGAATAGCTTCCTGTTACAGTTAAAGATGGGAGGAAGGCCCATATAAACCTTGTAGAACTTTTAGCCTTTTTATTTTATTTTTGTCCTGAAGGAAACAACCTGTACAACTGCACTGGCTCTGTATGCTTCTCATTAATGACTTTTAAACTCATTGGCTGGTTTCAATTCAGTATGACTGAGGAGTAGTTACCTCAGAAGTTCATGAAAGTACATTGTTGGATAGAGAGAACATACCCTACAAGTGCTCCCTGGTAGTTTTCATTACATCCTCTTTTTCAGCTCTTATACCGGGTACCAAAGAACGTGTGAGGGTGGAAGAGACTTTATAAATGTCAACAGTGGAAAACACTCTGGAGTTTAAGCCTCCTTAGATGTCCAAACTGATTGATCACAAGATAACAAAGTCCAGGAAGATGCTTGAAGATTTATTTAGTGTATCCTCTTTGACATCTCATTTAAACCTTTGGAAGAGTAAATCTTCCTATTAAATAAAGCCAGCCTAATCACCTGTAGGAACAAACCACCTGTTCTCACTGTGCCATGCCTTTTTTTCTCTTCCCTCCATCTCCATCACCTGTTCTTCATTTCTCTAAAGGCTCTTAAGAATGTCATCCTGGTTTTAATTTTATAATCGGAAAAACTGGAGAGAGGAACTTTGAATAGAGAGGATCTAAGAAAGATGAAAGTGCTTTCAGAATGGTCAGAAGACTTTTTTGCATCCTATTCCAAATCTTAAAGTAACTCACCTGCTTTGAAGATGACACTGCTCTTTCCTCTCGTATGCACTAGTTGGATCTGTGAAACTGAGGCATTAAAAGATACATCTCCCTTCATATAGTGCATATGTGGCTGTTAGAGTTCTTTCTGGCCTACGAAGAGCCAAAAAAGGTGTACTGAATAAATTGCTGCAGAAGCTTCCTGGTAGATATCATGGGAATAGCTTAATGAATTCACATTTTAAAGTCTCTTAATCTTTATCCTCAGAGGCTTTCTTGCTTTCTAGTAAAGCTTTCTTTTAATTTAATGTGCAAGAAATAATCCTGCTTGCTTGATGGAGGATTTTCAACCACTGCATAACCTGTCAGGCTTATTTCTGTCAAAACAGTCTGCTGCTTTTTGTTTTGGCTAGTTTTCCAGTGAGTGTTTTGTAAAGGATAGCAAGCCTGTTTCATTTTTAAAGATAGAAGAATAGAGTTCTGGAGTGCTGATCTGCAAAGAGCACCTGAGATTGGTGTATTTTGACTTCATGGGGCCTCCTCTGAAGCAGTGGTTGTGCACCTCTCCTTTATCCTGTGTTCTGGAGTGAATGCAGTGATCCGTATGCTTCTGAGTGATTATGAAGCTGTAGAGATTTTAATTATTTGAATATTTTCCAGCACTATCACACATAACGTGTTGGATACAAGAAGAGCAGGTCAGATTGTTTCTGCTGAGATGCAGGCGTAATGACTGTCTGTGTATGTATGCAGCTCTTGTCAAATCAAGCTTTCTCCCAAAATCCAAAAATCTAATAAGTTAATTCTGGTACATCAATGTAAAGACTGTCAGAGCAGAGGAGAGAAACTACATCCTTTTTACATTATGGAAAGAGTTTTTTCTTTATCTGTTTGGGTGTTGGGAAGGGGGAGCATGTATGTGTGTCTTAAATGTTGAGCTACAGAAACTGTCCAGTGGGGAAAAGAAAGGTACAAGGAACTTCTTGCCTTCATGTAGCCTTTGTGCTATATGCCCTGGAGACACATTTCTTTAACTCACATCTAGATGAGTGAAATATAAAGCCTTGTACTTTTAGTAGGCTACTGGTCTTCTTGAAATCAAACAAGTAAATCAGAATTTTCTGCACAGTGTCCCTTTTCCGTACCTCAGCTCCATTAACAACTGCTGCTGAAGGAGACCCTGAGGCTAAAACCTACCATTTGGACATCTGGCAAACAAGATTCCTTGAGAAGTACTCAACACAGTGATATTTAGCACTGTAACTTGTCTCTGAGTTCACTAGTGGCTTTTCTTTTCCAGTAAGCTTTATAGCTTAACATAGTCTCTGTTGGTATATAAATACTTAATGCCTATCTGTGTGAAACCTGTAGTGGAAGAGAATGGCTTGATGGAGCACTGTGGATAAGAGATTCCTGTTGTCTTATTTTAAAATAATACAGCAATAGCACAAAGTAAAAATACCTGGTATCACTGTGCAGGAATGGTCTCCAAATAGCAAACCTCCTAACACTCTGTACTGAGTAGCTTGCCTATTGAGTTTTACAAGCATTCATAGGTCACCTTGAACTTATCTGGACATTTGCCCCTTTTCTCTTGGCATGAATACTGTCACCTCAGTTTTTTAACATTATCTGCAGAAGTGTGCTATTGCACAGTATTTTTGAATTGCAGTCACACAGAAAAGGTCCATATTGAAGAGTTCCAGTCTTCTGGTTATGTGTCTGAACTGCTTGACTTTGTTTTTTTCAATCTTTGTCAGAATTGTGTCCTAAACTGTTAGCTAAACCTTTTACAGTTTGCTTTACTCCCAGGGACACCCTTCAGTAGCTGGGATCTTTTGAAATTCTGTGTGGATTTTGAATCTTTAGGAACTGTAAGAAACCTTCTTTAGTTCTTCACTGTGATTTAAATGTGTTCTACCAGTCTCTTATTCTCACTGTGCTGGTGGCTGCTGTCACCACGTTTACTTTAATCAGGAAAAGCACTGCGATGATGCTTTCTCTACAACAGAGAGGACATTTTGAAGATTGCTGCAGTTGGACCTATCTGAGCTAGATATGTAGATTTCTACAGTTTGTCTATCAGGCTATAGAGCCTGCCAACCTTTGCTGTCTTTCAGAAAACAGAACTGATAGGTGTATTTTTTTATTGCTCTGACAATATGGCAAGGCAAGTAGGAAGAACAGCAGAGGTTCATACAACTTGAGAACCGTTTTGAAATGATAAGTTATAGCAGGTTCTGTGCACTTGATGAAAACTTGCTTGTAATGTCTCTTCTGAGTGGATTTTTTTTCTGTTAATTTGTCCCCCCCCTTTTTTTTTTTCCGCTCAGGTAAGCTTCTAGCATTTGCGTTGTCCTGTGGCAAGAGGTTGCACAGATTATTGTGTGTGCATGTGAAGGGAAGTCTCCTCTTTTTTGTGAATCTACTGCCTTGTCATTTCACCTGATGGCCCCAAACTCTTCTAATGGAAGAGAGTGCATGATTTTTTCATTTGCTTTCTCCTCTCTTTTTTTTTTGTTTTAATAGATTCTTAACGTTTCCCCTTGTCTCTTTTTTTCCAGTCTGAAGAGTCCTAGTCAGTTCAATCATTCCTCGTACAGAAGCTATTTTTCTTCTGTAAATGAGTCCATACTTCACTGACTTATGGACAATACTCAAAGCAAGACTGGCAGGCTGACAACGAGAAAAAAGTTTGATACTACCAAGCAAAGTATAATTTTTTGCTGCTTAACATGAGATCAGCTTACCTTTGCCTGGTTGTGAGCAAAGCTGGAAGTCTTGTGGCAAGGGTGTGGGACTGCTGCCACAGATGCTTTTTTCTCAGATCCTACAGCCTTCAGTGACTGCTGCAAGGAGTGAGATGCCAGTCAGAACTTAAAGATGGTGCTATAGATATTAAAATTATTTTATAATGCATTTTTTTTAGTCTTTCAATCAGACTTCTTTCACTATACTAGTTTGTTTAAATTCTCTTCTCCAGAGAGGTGCATCCTTATAGGATTCACACCATCCCTTTAAAATATTCTGACCTGTTCGTTAGCAATAAAAGCTGGAGGACTGCTATTTATAAGACTGAGTCAGTGACACTCTTGGCAAAATACAGATCATTCATTGCTTATTCTTTTATTTCTGATGTTTTATATTACTAACTCAGTACAGAGGAAGACTAAGTGGTGTTCTTCCACCAGTCAAATCCATTTCATCAGCAGTATTGCCCCGACTGACTTTTTTTGTCTGTGTTTTGTTTAACTGCAGGTGCTAGATTAACTCTTAACATCTGCTTGGCTAGGAATAACTGATCCATGGTGTCCAGTTATGATAGCTAATGCAGATGCAGGAAACAGTTTGGGGGTCCCACTTCCCCTGTTTCTTGAGATAAAGGTTAAATTATTAAGTGATTGCTCTAAAGGTATTTTTCCCTACTAAAAGATAATAATGAGAGACGTCAGCTTCAGTATCTGTAAAATCCTTGAATGCTTTGGAACACATTCCCCTTCAGAAGCTCCCTCATGTGCTTCGTGTAAATGTGTGGAGAAACTGTTGTTCTTCCAAAACACAAGACAGTGCAAAAGGTGTAGCTGACAACCTGTAGCTCAGATTAGGTCAGTGTTAGTGCTAGGTTTAGATTCTCAAATACCTGTTCTCCCAAGTGAACTTAAGCCACCCTTTTCTGTGCTGCAGCTCTTTAAGTGAGTGAACAAAATGTCTTGCTATTTGCTCTTAATACCTTCTCAGAGTACCCAAAGGTAAACAGTGCCAGACAGTGCTCTTAATCATCAGTGTTCCTCCTGCTAACAGACAGAAGGTTTCTGTTTAGTCAGTCACCTTTCTTTTTGCTAAAGAAGACTACTTGATAGCCTTGCTAGCACTTTATTTGGAGTTTCTGTTCTGTCAGATTATAATCTTTCTTGCTCTGCATCAGAAGATTGGCTGTTGCTAACTCATATGTCAGACCTTCAATGAATGCACAGAGCTTCTAGATAAGAAAGTTAAAATTTTACAAGATTACTTTCCTTTCTCCTGACATACAGCAGCCATTTTTAACAGTGCTATCACACTTTATGCTTTTTGAAAATAAGGAGGAAATTAAAATATTCTCTGTTCAAAACCCTCAAGAGTATGGGTTGGATGAAAAAAGACAGTAGTTACCTAATATGGAACTTTTCTAGCATCTGATGTGAACACCTCTGTTCTTGTGGAAAATACCAGGAGATTTTTAGTTGGTCTTAAACAGGATCCTTCCCCCTCCACCACCCCAGCTTCAAAAGCATAGATCTCCCTCTTATTTCAGTGCTGATGTTTTGTGTAGCACCTGCATTATATCAGGAAGATTTATCAAGTAAACATGGACTCAGCCCAATCCTTCGTGGTTGATTAAACCTGTCATACTGAGCTTCCAGCCAAGGAGACTGCTGACCAGCCTCTCTGAAGACTGGTATTTCCTCTTTATGTGTGAAAAGGATTTGAATGAGAAAACTTCATCTGAGAATGAAATTGGGTACATAACTTATTCAGCATACCACACTTAAAAAAAAATATATATATATATATATAATTTTAGGTAGAAGCTTTGGTGAAGTCTACACTGAATCTGCATGGGAAGATCGACTTCCTGGTGAACAACGGAGGGGGCCAGTTCATGAGTCTTACTGAAGCCATCCGTGCAAAAGGCTGGAACGCTGTGATAGACACTAATCTGACAGGAACCTTCTATTGCTGCAAAGCAGGTGAGGAATAAACATTATGCAGGGGTTTTTTATATTTCTTGTCTTCCTCCACCTTCTTTTTTCACATTCTTATCTGAGAATAGATACTTGTTTTCATGAATCTCATCCTAAGCTATACATTAAACTGTGCATTTTATTTGTTAATATACACAAACACATGTACCCATATGTACACATTCAGTGGAGGAATGACTTTCTGGTTAAGGCCAGGTTTGGGGAGTCAGTTGATTTGGAGGTTGACTTAAAGGATGATAGGAAACTTCTCTGTCTTGTATTCCCTGTGTGTAACACAGGAGAAGACCTTTACATCAAGGATGTAGAGTTAAATTTGTTTGATATGTGATTCTCAGATAGCATTAGGAAAATGGAAATGAAAGCAGCTTACATGGAAGGCGCAAGACCTTGATTTCTGTCAAAGTCTTTTTTACAAACACTGAGCCTTACCTGGACTGCACCTGCTTTCTCACCAGTCCAGTGGTGAGGCTGTGGTACAAAGAGCAGATTGTTTGTCCAAATCTGCACAGGCAACTTGTAGCACAATTGGAATTAGACTCCAAATTTGGCTTCCAGTTGGCAATTTCATTCGTATGTATTTCTTCTAGTATTTATAGGTTATCTTCCTCCTTCATACAGTGTACAATGCCTGGATGCAGGAACATGGAGGAGTCATTGTCAACATTACTGCTGCCGTGAGAAATGGGTTTCCTGGAATGTCGTAATATTCTTTTTACATTTTCCTATATTTTTCCCCTAAAGTTCTAATTGCTCCTAAATACTTCATTTTCTTCTAGAAAGCTGTGCATTGGGCAACAGCAGAGTATAGAAATATAGTAGGTATGTTAAGAGAGCAATAGTATCACTTGGCTCTCTGTGTGGGGATCTCTTACTGATTCAATGGAGACTGCAAGAGTAAATTAAATCTCTGGTTTCTGCCAGCTAGTTTGTAAGAAGCTATGAAGCAAGACTTTTGCAGTGAAGCTTTCACTGGAAATAAGATGTGAGTGGGAACTATGTGCATTCAAGTGTAACTTTTGCCTGTTTTCTCTCCAAATCTCTGGAGGGTTTGCAGGAACTTGGCACCTGTTACTCTGCTCTTCTACTGTCAATTTTCAGGTCTTGCTGGTGTGTAATGAGTTAGGGGACTTGGATTGGGTGTAGGAGGAACATTTCTAACATGCTCTTGGGTTGCGGCTTTGCCCTTCACTTCACATAATGCCTGCCTGTTTGATTTTGCTTTCTACCCTCACTTTGTGGCTACCTTTTCTAGCTGCAGAGAATCTTTTTTTCTGTGATGCAGAGAATCAGTTCTATTTGTTCTGCCTCTTTCTTGACTGGGAGAAAGCTCCAGGGTACAAACATATTGCCATGTGTTTGCAGTTCTTTTTTTCCCTGGCAAAGATGATCAAGGCTTTCTGCATGCCAATGCAGCATCCTCTCCATATCTGTACACTTACTGTATTTGTTCAGATGTCTTCACCCTCAAAAAGGAGGTGATCAGGAGTCTTTTGGTTGAAGTTTTCTGCCAAAAAGTGTCAATGTGTTAAATAACGTTCAGAAAATGGTTTGTTTCAGTTATTTTCTTTGCATGAGGAAACTCAGAAGTTGTCAAAATGCTGCATTTTGACAGCTTCCTAACTGAAAAATTCTGAGTTTTTCTTGGAAACTTTTTTTTTACTTTTTACTTTCTTCAACAGAAATTAAAAGTTCAAAAATTAATTTTGAACAAATGTTGTCTTATCTCTCTTTTTCCTAATTTGGGTTGAAAATTTTCAAAATCTCAAATTTTTAAGAAACAACAGCATATTTTCTCACTAGCTTGTTCTTGGCAGTGCAAAATAAATTTGGAGATCCACAGGGTGGTGCTGAAGCTACGGTTGTTTTAGTTTCACTGCTCTAGGTAAATCTAGTTGAACTGTCACTGTGAATAGGTTGATACATCGAGAAATAAAGAGCCTAATTCTGAAAAAGAATGGAAATAAGTTTTCCCAAATAACTGTTTTATGCTTTTGTGGATGGGTAGACAAAACTACTTTCAGATTGAATTCCTGTTGAAATGACGCTTGTTTCAGAAGTGTGGTATAGAGTAGTGTAGTATCCTTTTACACTGTTCGTGCCAAAAATCGCCTCCTACAGTCTTTCATAAGATAATTGTTAAATAACAATTTTCAGCCTAAAACTACTCAAGTTTCTTTGCTCATGTTGTGTCAGGGGGTCATTAATTTCTGTCCTAAACATATGAATAAGTCAGGTTTTATCCAATTTTTCTTATTCCTCAATCGAAAAAGCTCTTCTTTCCTGGTACATTATCATCATGTTTGAGAACTTATTGCATCTCCTCTAAGTCTGTTTTGCTAGACTAAAGAAGCTAAACTTAGTCTTCTCTCAGTCCCACTGTCTGCTATTCATCTTTGCAGTAATTTTGTCTGCATTTGTTCAAGCATGTATTCATTCATACAGGTTTCCTGTAGCAGCAAGGTGTATGAGATCAGTATGCCTGTGTTCCTGTTTCCCTATCTGTAGTGATTTTTGAACATTGGCTGATTTTAAACACATTTGTCAGAAGAGCTTAACTATCCTTCAGACTATTGACCTTACAAGGTTTGCCTTACCAGTGCAGCCTATCTTTTATAGTTTCACACACCTGCAAGTTTATCTCCAGTTGTTTTTCATTCTGTTAGCCTGCTTCTGCAGTAAAACATAGCAGGCCTTGTCACCACCAAGTATGCTGGGGAAGAGACGATAGGTATTTGCAGAAATGACGGAAAATCTTAGCATAATTCAGCTAAACTGTGAAGCTGTGGTCAAGCTTGCAAACTAGAAAACCCCTCTGCATCTCTGATGGTTAGTCTAGCAATAGAGCACTACTCTGATTAGCTTAGTGAGACTGCAGTAGAATGGAGATTGGGCAGTATTATCTGAGGGAACAGATGCTTCTTTTGCTTTATTTTCTTAATAGGCATACAGGAGCTGCAAGAGCTGCAGTGAATAACCTCACGAAGACTTTAGCTTTAGAATGGGCCCACAGTGGAGTAAGAATCAACAGTGTTGCTCCTGTAAGTAATGGCAAATGACAGAATAACTTCAGACATCATACCTGCTCATGGTTAAAACGTTCAGACCAAAAGGCATTTAAAAATCTAGAGTCTGTAGTTTGTGGGTTTTGCTTTTTTAATTCCCTCATCTACATCCTTCAGGTCCTTTGAGAATGTTCTGTACTGTTTGGACGACAAGCGAGGAATGTAGGATAAAGTCACTTCTGCTTTCTGTTTTGACTTGGCATTCTGCCTTTTCTAGCTTAACCAAAGGACATCTCGGAGGAGTGACCTGTTTTACAAGAGCATGACATAAAATTACACGATTCTTTGTTTCAGTAATGATTATTTCTGAGTTTACAAAACTTTCTCTATATGACGATCAGGTATCCTGGCAGTTTCCAACTGTGTTCACAGTTACTCTGAAAATCTCTGAATGTGTCACATAACGTCTTTTACCTTCGTTTTCTGCATGTCAAGTTAGGTTAGTTATAGACATAAAAGGAATGTGTTTGGAGTGGACCCTCTTTCAAAGAGGTTAGTTGTAAAAATGTGCGTTCTGCTTTTTGTTATCAAGTATATGTAGACAGGAAATGACTATACAGGTAGCTAAAATATGCTTGCCACATTTCTGAGAAAGTAGATAGCATGTAGCAATAGTCTTAAATAATCTTGTGGACAGACCAGCTCTATTTTCATAAGCACATGATGCTGCAGATACAGAGGTTTTAGTCCTAGCTTTGAAGTTTGAGATTCCATCTGTTGTGATTTGTGTAATCTTCACTCTTAACCACAACTTATTTTGCACATTTACTTCTGTTGACAAAAAAACGGGAAAGGAAAGCTGTCCAGTTATTTCTACATTCAGAATTTATCTTATCTTATAGTATGGTGTCAGATTTGATTAACTGGTCCCTATGATGATCTTTCTGCTGTCTGTATAGAATGGCATATCCTGTTTTGTATTCCGTCCTAAAACAACTGCTTTGCTTTAATTGGAAACATACGATGATCATTCAGGTAATGGCTCTGTGTAGGCTCTCTAAGGCCCAGCTCATCTTGAGACCTGTTAAATATTAAGATCTATTGACTTGTTTTTCTGTTTGTTCATTTTTCCAATTTATCAAGTCTTGGGGAAATAAGTAATTAGGAGAGCACATTATGTGTGTGTATTTTTTAAGGCATACTAACTACCTAATGAATCATACTAATTATGTTTTATAGTATGTGTCAAATGAAATTTCTGACAAGCAAACAGTTCAGTGGTTTGGCTCTTTCAGCACTTGTACAGTAGCTAGTAAGTGTCATCTTGCCAGTACTTGTGTGACTCTCATTGGTGCACGATTCATAAATTCATATGTTCTGTAAGAAATATTTGATAGCTTTGTTATCATGCTGGTGACAAAACATTCATATTCTAGCTAGGGTGATACTATATATCTTTGTTTCACCTTTGTAGCCGCATCAGGGTGGCAGTAACTATACAAAACACATACTGCCAAATATGCACGGAGTAACATGTAGGGAACATGTATGTAGAGAAGGAAACATACATTCTAAGAAAACAGCGTTTAAAAAATGAGTTACTTCCCTGGCTCTCGAAATACATTTGCTCACGCTTCACAGATATCTTAGAAGAAAAATCTTAATGTGAACTCCATGGATGAAGTAAAATTTTCTTACGTGTTTAAAGGGACTGACCACCTCAAGTCCTACAGGTTATGATGTAGCTAATCTATGTAACTCTATCTTCCTATTGCTGTAGCCTTCATTGTCCCTCTTGAATCTAAGTTGGACTGTATAATCATCAGGGCAAGGACAGTCTCCTTTCTCTATTTCTGTAGCAGCTAAGTAGGGAGAATCTGAAATCCAGCTGCATAGTCTGGCTGCTGCCATAAGTCACAGTAAAACTGATCTGGTGTTCTTACCGATTACAAGAAACTAATGAGAACTTTGTCCTTGGTTTTGTAGTTTTCTGCTGTAAACTAATTTGAAATGCTTGTAATTCTAGAATAGTCTCTGACTTTGTTCTCTGTAGTCTCTGCTTCATAGTTGTTGAAGTGACAGTGGAGAATTGGAATAATGAAAGCAAATCAGGACTTTGAATAATCTGGATAACTTCTTGAATAGAGATGTGGCTAGCAGTCAAGTTACCTTCTTTTATAAATAGTACTATCTAATCCAATTTAAAAACTTGCATTCAAGTGCTGTTTAGACAGTTTAATCCCACAAAAAATCCCACTAACAATAACTTTACAATTTTACAATGATCAGAATGTGAATGTATGTAAGATAATTTAATTTTCACTGTGTTCTGTTTTAATACAGGGAATAGTATTTTCAGAAACTGCTGTTGCAAACTATGGAGAGCAAGGTACAATAATGTGGTTAAAGAACATCCCAAAGGTTCCTGCCAAGAGGTCAGCAGTTCCTGAGGAGGTAATGTCTTTCAGAACATTTGTAATATTTCTACTTCTATTTCTGTTTCGAAGCTACTTTAGTATATGGAGAACAATAAAGACTTAATTTTGAACTGTGATGGAGTATTAAAAGAAAGCTTGCAGTAATATGTAGTAATGCCAACTGGGAGGCTTAACCAGTAGCTACTGTTAAACTGAAAATTTAATTTAGATACCTCTTACAGCTGTAGTGTTCCATAGTTGACATTAGTTTCTGAAGAGGTTGAGCTATTGCAGGGAGAATTGGAAAGTATTGAAGATCGATGTGAAAAAAGTGTAATTTCAGAGTACTTAGCTCTCTTCTACCAAGAATATGCATCTTTGATAAAATGGTCAACTTAAATATTTGTTTGGTTTTAGGCATCAGATGCTGATCTATAAAAGCTTGCTGTTTTTCAGCTGTTATGTACTTGATGTCTGTGGCTAGAAACTTAGCTTTAAGATTGTTAATGACTTTCATTGCTGAGTAGAAAATGTTGGTTGCTCTTGCCCATATCAGTTCTTACAAGCTATGTCTTGGACACAAATGATTCCAGCAATTTAAGAATGATTAAAATTGTCATTCCCTGTTAGATCTCTCCTGCAGTGTGTTTCCTGCTATCTCCAGCTGCTTCTTACATAACTGGGATAACCATGGTCGTGGATGGTGGCCAAAGTTTATATAGCAGTAACCTAGAAATACCAGGTAAAAATGGACTACAGAATAGTGCCCTTGAAGTGATTAAAGCTGGGCAATGGTAGGACACAAAAAATGTCTGAGATAACTAAGTACGTCGTTTTATTTGTTCTCCTCAGATCACAACAGATGGCCTCCACCACCAGAGGGAAGAAATTCTGAAATGCTTAAAAAGCTTCTTTCTGGCCAGTTCAAGCCAAAGCTGTAACAGAATGAGACTTCATCCTATCCCCAGTTGGATATTTGCTGATTTTCTTACTTTGTGGCTTGTGTTTATAATTCTCAGTAATCTGAATTTTTTGGTCATCTGTAACCACACTGAGTGCCTTGATTTTCATTGATTTATGTGTAAAAAATAAAAGGCTGTACACAATAAATTTTCTTCTCTGAAAACACTCTATCTTGGAAAGAAGGTGTGATAGATTCAACAATTTAACATGCAAAGCCTTGAAGCACAAGCTGTGGTGTAGCATGAATCAAACAGAGCTTCATATTTAAATCCTAGTTTCCTGTTTTGTCATGTTAACCCATAATCATTTTGTATGGAAGTTTAAGGCATGCTAGATAAAGCTGAGTTGCAAGTTTCTTTATGGAAAAAAAAAAAAAAAGACAGTAATTCAAGTTCATGGTTGTGTGGTTTATCTTGTAACATTGTACAGCTCAAAAAAATATATATACTGCCTTGTTTTGTGCAGTGTCCTATATTATGGAGAATCCTCAGGATCCTTCATTTGCCAGTTAAAACACTTTCTATCCATACAGTTTTCTATTGAAATATTTTCTTTTGATTTTAACATGCTTTTATCAATGTCCCTAAAAAAGGCATGATCTTTGTGATCAGTGGAGAGCTGCCATTTGAAAATCAGAAATGTTTTAATATATCACTTGAAGATGATGTATTTGCTATATTATTCACTTTAAGGCAAATGTTCCCTGATGTTTGATACTTTTCATCAAAATTTAAAAAATAGGTTATGATTTTTGCTTGCTGTAACAAATGAAATTTGTGGAATCAAGTTGCTCTTATAGAAGCAACCTCATTAATACTTAAATTTGGAATGAATGTAAGAGTCTTTGCCAGCTGTTTGTTCTCTTCAAAGAAGTTCGACTTTTCTTTAGTTCAAATATTAGAGTTTACATAGGTACATGTAGATTGCTTTATGTTATGAAACTTTGAATGCCAGTTTTGTGAGCAAAGGGGAAGAGGGGTTTGAGCATAAAGCTGAAATGCTTTGTATAAGATTTATTCTGTTTCTGATATATCCTCTTTTCTTAGTAATTGGGTGATCATTTATGTGGTTGTGAGGAACTTGTACAGAGATGAAATCAGCTTCTTCAAACCTCTTGCGTGGGTATGTTTGGATTGGGTATGCAGCAGGAGAATTCCTGGAAGAAAATGTACCTATTAGGTAATGAAACTAGAGTAGCCTAGCCCTTTGCATTCAAGTGAAATTACTTGGTTTGTTAAGAGATTATTTCTACATTCTTCACATCTTTCTATAGAAGTTTAAACATAGTTAAACAGACTTAAGACTCAAGGAATTTACTTTCTCCTCCTGTTTGGCAGTCAGCTTCTATGATACATGTGGACTGTAGATTTGAGGTGAAACAGGAGTGATTTGATAAAACCAAATTACTTTTATTATATCCCAGAGCTGTTCTCTGCAGAAGTTGAACATAAAACTGGAAATAATTATTTAATACTGTTGCAAATCTCCTCTTTAACTTTGCTGGAGTTTGAACATTTGTAAAGAAGTTTATGCATAAGGATGATGAAATGTATCATTCAAGTCGGTGAAGCGGAACACTAGGAAGGTTAGCGTTCTCCCATGTGGGAGACGTGTTCAGTCTGCAATGAATAAACTCCTCCACAAGTAAGAACCGTAACAAATCTTTCTGCTTGCACTGAGTACAAGGCACGTTTATTTGACCTTTTATTCTTCAACTTCCAGGCAAAGCAATGGATGTCTTAAGAAGATCTAAGCTAGAAGAGGTACTTTCCTGCTTTTGCTTTTTATGGCAAGAAGGTGAAACACCCAGCATGTGTGGAGTCATAATGCACTGTGGCTTAGTGCATTAGTAGAGTATATTCAAAATACTCTAGGGGTAAGTACGGTGTAAGAATATAGAAAATGCATCCTTGAAAGGAGAAGGGGAAACATTAAAGTGTTCTCTCCATTCTCTGCAGTCATTTTTGAGTAATAATACTAATGTGTCCTGTGTGCTGAGGCTTACTGTGAATATTAAAACATACATCACATTATATTAGATATTAGGATAGTAACTGCCTTGCTGTAATGGTTTTGCAATGGCCTCAGCTTGCTTTTTTTTTCATCTTCTAGCATCAGCGAGAAGGAAATGCTTAATTCTCAGAACTGAGGTTTTATTTTGTTCCTCCCCTTCTTGGTCCCTCTGTAATGCAGATGAAAAACTTTTTTTTTTAAGTTTTGCAGCACCTCACAAAGAACAGGTGTTGTGTCAGTTGTGGGGATGAACGCTTTAGTTTTCGGTTGTTAGTATTGCAGATAAAATCAGCTTTAGCAAATCTCTTTCCATGCCGTTGTAACAACAGCCCTTGAATGAAGGGCATTCAGAGGTTAAAAAAATGGGTGTGGTAACAAAAACATCCTTGACCTGTATAAACCTGGGTAGCTGAAGTTCAGAGAAGACCATTTGATTTTATTTAATTAATTAGTTTATTTTACAAAGGAGGTGAATGCGACTGTGGAAAAAGACAGAGGAACCTTATAAAGAATCAAGGAGGTTTATTGATCAAACGCTGAAACTTAAACATTTCCTGCACTGTGTAGTTGAAATGAGCAAAAAGCAGAACTGTTGGAATGACAATTACATTTACCATTCTGTTAGAAATCTCTCCTAAGTGGCTTTAATATTTACCTCTGGCTAAAGCTTTATTTATTCTGCCTACCCATTATCAGATATTTATGTGACTGATAAATGGATGCTTATCAACTACTACCTTGCTACACTGTCTACCGTTACATCTGAATTTGCATCATAGAACTTTACAGTTATGAAACCAATGTGGTTCCATGAAGGGGAATTTTTATAAACTGTACCTGCCATATATTTTACAGATACCCTTTGTCTTGGGCACAATATTGATTATTCAGGGTATTTATTTATTGTAATATGAAGTCTGTGTTGTAAAAAAAAAAAAAAAAAAAAAAAAAAAAACCTTCAACATTTAAAGGTTGACAGTCGTTGTGTTTGCTAAAGAGAGTATAGTCTGTGCAGTGCCAGCCTGCAGTAAGGTGCATTGTGTGCCTCAACATGCAAATGAATAAATATGAGACAACAGTTGCTTGGTATAAGCTTTTATTGCTATGTTTATTCTGAATGGTTGTGTAGAATATCCTATATAATCTCCAAGAAACCATTGTATGTGCCAGAATAGTGTAATTTCATATACTTCTAATCAACATCTCCTAGTTTACTCTTGACATCTTGAATAGCTGACTTGTGTTAAATGGCTGAGTAATGTAGACATAAGGGTAATAATCTTATTAGCAAAGTCAACAGTGTTCATGTTCTGGACTACTGAATATGGCTGAGTCTTGAAGGTAAACAAGTTGCCTCATAAGCTTTGGTTGATGGGGTTGGAGCAGACAAACCTATCAGTGCTGCTGCCCATTCTCATCTGCAGTGTGCTTTTTCTAGAGAAGCAATTCAATACCTGAATGACTACTGTATTTTCTTTTTTCATACTTAGTTTTGTTTCAAGCATTACAGTCAAGTCAACAGCTGGCTGCTTTTTATTTTGTTCTGGTGCTAAACTTGCATGTCTTGGGCAACAGGAATGCATCCTGAAATGCAAAATACTATGTATGACAGGAGATTCCAGTCTGGGTAGGAAATTCAATTGCTGGGGGGGGGGGGGAGCCTCTCATCAGAGAAATGAGATTGTTTAAAAGAGCTAGTATAACAAAAATGATTTTTTTCCTATATAGTTTCTTTTTACTATATGGCTCTTAATTTTAAAGTGGTTGTAGATAAAACTTCTCTAGGTGTTGTCTCTTAAAACAGTCTTCTTGGCTTCTTTCTTTTATATTCCTGTAGAGGTTCATGTTTTTTCCTGCTTCATGCTAATAAAGGAATTGGTTGCTGTATCCCCTAACCAAAGGTTTATGCACTGTGTAGAATCCACTTTTCACTCCAGATCTGTAAGTTTAGGGCTCTAGCTGGAAAGCTGTGGTGAATCTTGCAGCAGTGGTTTAGGACTGTACTCCTTCAAGCTATTAGCTCTTTCTGTCTTTTGGCATCAGCCTCACAGTGATGGTGCATTTATATTAGGAGGAAGTGGAATTGCTGAGATGCAGGCACATGTTTGCTTCTGTCATGGAAAGGCAGAGGAGCACAGCAGCCAGCTAGAGCCAGTAAGAGCCTCAACTGATATTGTTGTTTGCTCAGTGCACATGAGCATGCGGTGTAAAATTTTTATGCAGAGTAATAGCTCTCCAGCCTGTGAGGAAGGTCTCTTGATCATGTTATAAGATCCTGGCATCACAAACACTTTTAACTTGTGAGCTCCCAAAAGAAGCAGTCTTGACTTTTCTCACTCATTCTATCTCTAGCAGTTTGTTCCTATGACAGTTCTTCCCCCTTTTGATTAAAAATACATGAAATTAATCCTTTATTTAACAAGATCTTTTTCTGGATATAGTTCAAAACATAACAGCATGAGGAAGCTAAAGGAAGGAATGGTGGGGAGGTGAGAAGGAGGCAAAGAGATTTGGGGGGAAGGGAGGAGAATGGCATGGCCACTAAAAAGAGCTGGTTTATGCCCATTTGAAGTGCTTGGAAGCTGTGGCTTTAGTGTTAACTAATACAGTCACTTGTTAGCCTCAAGCAATATCTCTAGAAGGTGAGAACCTCTTATTGCAATGAAGTATTGATTCTGGAATCCGGGGAGAGTCACACTGCCAAATCTCAGTCAATTACTTGAGTAGACTCTCCTAAGATGTGCTTACCCTATAATTTCTACCCCCACTCCTCCCAACTTCAATTGCCTGTGTAGGGCTTGTACCGAATGTATAAATAACTAGTGTGCTTTATTGCAGCTACAGTGTAATCTATTTTTATACTCTTCTGTATCAGCAATTATACAGTTCCTATAAGCACTATTTCACTCCAGTAGTGTGACACATGATCTGAGAGCCTTACCTCTGGGCTTGTGCTGAGCTCACTGTGAGCCAGAGTCATAAGTGCTGGTCCCTGGTGTTGATAGATTTTTGGGGGCTTTTTTTTTTTTTTTTTTAAAGTCAATATTTAGCTGTTTATCCTGCTCCTGATACTGAAGAAACTCTGTTTTAGGGATTACGCCAGGGTAATGCTGATGCCTGTCAGGATGTACCTGACCTCAGCGAAGCACTCTGGGGATGGAGCTAATAATGCAGTCAGAGTGCTCTCTGCTATGAGGACTTTGTGCAGAAGTATAAAGGAACGTGTGGGCAGAGGAAAAGGGCAAGTGAGGATTTTCCAGAACCTTGCTGGCTTCTTCTGTAGTAAAGGAATTCTGTCTTCAAAACCTACTGCTCACTAACCCTTCCTCCATCAGGGAAATCCATTTGCAAGATGCTAAAACTGACAAATAGCCACAGACTGGAACATTAAGGCAAGGGAAACACTGGATGTGTTTTCAAAGCTGTGTAAGCAGCTGTGGCTCATTGATCTGCTTGATGGTGCAGGAGCATCATACAAAGTCAGCATTTCTGTTGGCTCTTTCCCTATCATTTAGCACAAAAGGTCACCTTCGTAACTCCCTAGTTAAGACTCTTGCTCACGACAAGCATCTCACGAACATGTCCAACAAAATTTTGCCTGCTGTGGAAAAAAGGGTCTTAACTTTGAGGGACTATTACATATTCCTCATGTTGGTACTTGAGTTCTTATTAATCAGTGTAATTCAGAGCCTTGTGCCTTTCTTCGATACACTTTATCAGGTGATCTTTCTTCAATACTGTCCTTTTTAATGTGTTTTTAGAAAGGATGACAGTATCTATTTTTATCATCTGTAGTGTATTTCAGTGGAGGATCTCAAAATATTCATGTTGTGGACCTTGATATATAATCTCTTAACTTCATATGGGGTTCCTTCTGAAAGTTTACTTGCCTGGATATGCACCTTGGGGTCCTGTCTATGACTTGTCTACTTCAAAGAGTTTACCAGCATAATTATATATGCCAATAATAATGATAAATTATAATACATAGTATAATAAAGTCTTAAAGGGACAGTCAAGTAGGTTCTCCTGTGTGTGTCTAAAGTGGCCAAAAACCCTTGTCTGGGTAGATTTTGAAGACCTGTCCACGTTTTACAAACCTTTGATTGACTTAAAGGATAAATACCTCAGAGTGGGATGCCTCATGGCAGAAACAGCATATGAGTGGTAGCTCATTTGGGACTACTGTGCTATATAATCATGTGCAATAACACAGACTACTGCTATCTTGGTAAGACTTTCTGAACACATATTGCCTATCAACATGTTTCAGAATAGCGTTTGCTAAGCATGCACAGGCCATCCGTATGTCTCATGCACAATGGATCATGCCTGTACGCTTATTTTTAAACATGGACAAAAATAGTTACATGGTCATAGCACTATTTCCTGTCATCTACTCCTTAGACTTTGAGTGTAGTAGTACTAGGTGTTCTGACAGGTTTTGGGAGGTATTTCTTAGACTGATTTAGGACAGCATCCTTCCTTCTAGCATAAATAAAGACGTTGGCTACTGTGGAGGACCAGTCTGTCCTTATGAGGGGAAACAGGCAAAGCGAGGGAGGCAGCACGGGGCAAGCCTCAGAGGCAGCAAGGCATTTTAAAGTCATAAAAAGTGTGTATTGCACTAGGCCTGCACTGAGAGCTTACTGGTGGAGTTTGTACGGCTTTTCCTACTACATTATTGCTGTTTTGGACTATAAAGGGCTGTCAGTGACTTTTTTTTTAAGCAGTCATGGAGGAGACATCACCAGACAAAACTTTTGAATGTAGCCTTCTGAATGCAAATCTAAAAACACATCAGGAAGGTGCCAAAAAGATAAAGCAGTAGCCTGGGCACAACTTAAAATTGTTTGACAAAAACACAGTGTAATAGGTGGAGCATAGCATGATCAACAAGCAATGAGATTAAGAATATAACTTTCACATCGTATGTTGTTCAAGATCTTATACAAACACAGCTCGTCGCTGCTTGGGGCGGTAACGGCAGCCTGTTTCTGCGAGGAAGCCGCGCCGGTAACAAAAGACTGTGCTCGGGCTCTTGCTGCGACCGTTACCGGCAGCGCAGCGGGTTGGGGGGGGGCGGTTAACGGCCTCGCAGGCCCCGCGCACCACCGCGCATGCGTGGGTCTCGGGCCCAACGGCCGGGGGCGCCTGCTGCGCATGCGCTCAGCACCCTCCCGGCGTGGGCCCGCGTTTCCACCCGCCCCTTCGCGCGCGTGCGCGGAGCCGGGCGCCGCTCGCCCGCCGCCCGTGCGCCGTGACGCCGGGCCGCGATGACGTGCGCGCGGCCTGCCCCCGCGGCGGCGCCGGGCGGCGCGGCCTGCGTCACGGGTTTCGGCGGAGCGGGAGGCGGAGCTCGCGGCGGGCAGCAGGAGCGGCGGCGGCCGCGGGCGCCTCACGCCTGCAGGGACCCCCGCGGCGGCGGCGCCAGGGGCGGAGAGCGCCCCCACCCCCCTCGCGGCGCCGCTCGGCGCTCGCCTCCCTCCGCTGCCGGCCTCGGAGCGCGCCGTCGCCCCCCGCCGTGCCCTCGCGCGGGCGGGCCCGGGCCCCTTCCCCCGCCGGCGGGTGGGCTGCTCTGCGGAATCCTGGCCGCTCCCTCCCGGGGCTGCGCCGGCCGCCGCCGGGCCCCGCGGCGACCCTCGCTGCCGCTGGCCTCCGCCGTGACACAGGTCGGTGCCGGGGCGGGGGGGCGGCTCGGGCCGGGCCGGGGGCCGCCGGGGCCGGCCGGGCGCGGGCGCTGGGGGGCGGCTCGAGGGGGAGCGGGCCCGGCGGCGCGGCCCGCCGTGGGGAGGCCTCCGGGAGGCGGCTTCGGCGCCCGGGAGGTGCCCGGCGGGCTGGCGCAGGCCGCACCGAGGAGCGGGACCGGCGTCCCCGCCCGCGCAGGTGGAGGGACCGGCTACCGCTCCGAGGTGTGTGGGGGTGGACGCATTAGAGGTATTTACGCTACAGCTGCCGGATCTGAAGGGTTTTACGATCTCTATAAATACTTATACGTGACCGTAAGTGTCCCTGTAATTGCGCGCTGATACTGTGGCTCTTTTCCTTAAATCGCTCTGCAGCGAGAGCGGTGCTGTGAATTGGGTATGTGGGTCAGGTGCTGCGAGATGTTTTTGCTGGGGGGAAAGTGAGCATTAGGTTCTTTTTCCCTTCCTGCTTGTGAGGTGGCTGCAGTACCCACGCGAGTCTTCTCTGGCTTCCTCTCTTTCCTCCTTAATATGGTTTTAATGGTTCACTGTGGAATTATTCAAGATGAATACATTAAATAAGCTGAGTACTTCTAAGCGGTGTTGTATCATTGAAGTATTCCTTGAAAGGATGGTGAGAGATAATGGAAGCCTGCCTTGAAAGAAGAGGGATTTTTATTGCATGCAGAAAACGTTTCTGAACTACGAGATTTCTTTCTTTAAACGATGCAGCATGTTGCAAATTGCAAGAGGCCTTCCAAAATGTGTTCTGTGTATGTGGCAAAGGCTTAGTATTTGTAGAATGAACGTCTACATGCTTGTCTTGCAAAACATCCTGGAGTCCCTTGTGGCGTAGCGCTTATTAGCAGAATACCCTAGAAAGTGTGCTTTCTCTTTCTTACAGGATTCCCTTATGGATAGTTTTAAGGCAAAAAGGAGTGATGAGTTAGTATTTATGCTACATTGCAAAACTGAAAAGAATTTTCTTGTAATTTTTTTTCCTGCTCTGTGACTAAATTCTTCATTGCCATTTAAAAACAACAGAAATACTGTATGAAAAACTTTAATGTATTATTGGTATTTGATGATGTTGCTTATGGTGGCTTTTTAAATACCTCTTTTTTCCAAAATACAGTTACATTCATAAAAGGGAGCTTCTTATAATTTTTACAATTTGTGTTATGTCATAGTTGCTATTGAAATGTATTGAACCTGGTTAATTCAGCTAATGATGCTGTATGTAATTCATTTAACTTTTTCAAAGGGTTTATTGTGTTTTGATAAAGCAAAATAGTAAACTAATATTTGTCAAACTGACTCTGCTGGAGAAAATCTGTGTGCAGTTTGTCTCGATAAACTCGGTGTCAGTGGTTTACATGGCACTAATGGAAGACTGTGGTGAAGAAAACACGTTTTTGAATAGCTTGTGTCAGCCTGCTGAGATTTCTAAACTGTCAGAGGAGATTTTTTCTAAGGTAGCTGTTACAGTTGAGAACCTTGAGAGCTTATATAGTATGTGTGAATAGGTAGATGTCTGGGACAGGTAGAGAGAAATATGTAAAGTTTTCCAACCTGTAGCATAACAGGAGTGTTGTTTTGTTGTATGATGTTTAATACCCTGGCAGGGGAGATCATACATAAACATATTTTTTCCACTTTATGTTGATAAACCTCTAGATACTTCATGGTAAAAGTAAATAACCTTTCACATTTGGTCATAGCATTATCACTGGTTCTTTTCTATGAGTCTCAGGAAAGCTGGAAAAGGTGTAGACTTAAAGAATTTAAAGCTGATTGAGGTTAGATACAAAAGCCTGTTTTGTTTTATTGTAAGGATACAGTTTTCTTCTGGAGAAGGCAAGCAAATTAGTCATGTTATGAATCTAATTCATATATGTAATCTTGGTTCTGTATCTTTTTCTTATTTTTTCCTCAATTATTGTTGGTATTTAGGTATAAATTAGATTTTAAAAACCTTTGTCATTATTAGTAAAGGTTTATAGAGAACTTCTTGAAAAAGCTTTATGTATTAGCAATGTAAGTTTCAGTTGTTAATTCTTTTTCATCTATATTATCTTCGCTGGAGGCTGACTTCTTATGTTAGCAAACTAAGTCAAAAGTAATGAATAACATGTAATCTATTGTTGTGACAGATTGTTCGGTGGTTTTCTAACTGAACAGTCTTTGGACTGAGAGTAACATCTACTTGAAAAATGCATCACGAGAGTGATAATGGAGTGATTTCTTCCATTAATTCCCCTTCTCCCACCAAACATGCAGCTAAAGGTATTCTGATCTGTCAAGATATACATAGTATGTGTGGAGTAAAGACCAGACTCTGTTACAACTTTTTTTCAGATCTTTGCAATTAATACTATCCTCTTTATGTAGACTAGTATTTGGAGAAAAATTAATAATGGCAATTGATGCAGCTGATCAGTGTAATTAATTACATTGTTACCTTTTGTAGAACTTGTTTTCATATGCATGATGAGCTAATGTAAATATGTATATAGACTAGTGACTCTGCCTGGATTTATCTAGTTAGCCAGTAGTTGTTTGCTGTCCTGAAAGTTTAATTTCTAAATTTTAACTTTTAATATTCTGAAAGAAGAACCCACAGAATTTTACAAAAAAATCTTGGTGGATTATACTGACAACACTAATTTCTCTGTGGGAAAGGAGAAATCTCTCTCTCTCTTTTTTTTTTAAGTGATAAACATTGCTGAATTTTCAGTTTTAAGATTCTGGTGTTTTGTAGTGTTACAGAATAGGTCAAAGTAGGTCATGTATGTTATAATTGCATATAACCTGCAACATAGCATTGCTATACATCATATAATTGGGCAGTGGGAACAGCATTCAGAATGCAGTGTGCCAGTTGTGATTCTCACTTCTGGGTCTTAGCATGAGATCTTGACTTAGTAATATATTAATAAGGGCAGATGTAACTTATGGCTGTATGTTAACCCAGTTTCTTCATTAAGCATGCATTTTTCTGCATTTTTTTTTCTGCATTGTTTTTAATATATTCATCTTAAATATATATTTTTGAGAAGTTGCAGAAGTTCTGGTAAGACTGAATGAGGGAAAGATAGAGTTCTCTGTTCGGATATTGCAGTGACTTCCATCTGTGGGAATCACTGGTCTAGAGATGCTTGACCCACAGATACACATATGGCATAGTTTAGAGCCTAACTTAATGAGGTTGTTTGAAGTTGGACTTACTTGAACAAGGACAAAGCAGGGCTATTTGCAGAGTGCTTTTAAAACTGAGGATAAGGAATTGTTAGTGTAGGGAGGCTTGTGGAGTTGTGCCTTTTTCCTGTCCATTTGCAATGTCTTTTGTACCTTCTGTGTATCAAATCATTGCATATTTTTTAAATTATACTGGCAAGCAGTAACTTAGTTCTTCATAAGAGCAAATTCTTTTTACTTAGGCTAATCTTCAGCTACACAGATTTTTTTTCTTTGCTCACTTGTTTTTCATTCTGCATTTCCTTTTGATCATTTGTCCACCTCTGTGGATTATCTGTAGTAGTAAAAGATGCTGTTTTTGTGTTCCTGAAGAGAAATGTTTTTTGGTAAGTACAGTGACAGTTTGACAACAGCAATGCTTTCAGTAATAAAATTCAGATGTTTCAGGTGTTGATGTTTGCAAAGGCAGTACTTCTGAAGTACAAGTGTGATAACACTGATAAATAGTTTTTATTTGGATAATGAAGAAATCGTAGATATGCAAGAAGGGAGATGATTTCAAGAAGTTACTCCCTACTCTGAGGCAGAAGCAAATATACTGAAATTATATCTGACAGATGTTTGTCTGATCTGTTCTTAAAAACCTCTGAAAAGACTAATACCACACCTCCTCACTGAACTATTTATAGCTGGTGCATAACTATCATTATAGTTAGGAGGCTTTTCTTAATATTTAACTTATGTCTCTCTCTTGCTGCTAGTTAAGCCAATTACTTCTTGTCCCGCCATTATTACTCATGCAGGATAATGATTTCTGTACTGTTTATACCAACTGTTTGCATATGTGCAGGCTGTTCCTCTGTCTCCTTTTATTTCAGCCTTCTCTTTACTAAACTGTACAAACAGGCCTTTTCTTCTCAGGTCATGTTTTCTCAGGTTTTTTTCTTTGGGCATTAACTCCCACTCGACTCTTAATTTGTCTGCATCTCTTTCAAAGATCCCCTGCCAAAATCTTACTGCAACAGAATAAGTTACAGTAGAAATAACATATGACAGCGCTATTAAAATGTCATTCAGGGTGGGGGGGGAGTTGTGTGGGGTGTTTTTGTTTTTGTTTTTTTTGTGAAAACGTCAGATTCTTGGCTATACAACTTAAAATACAGTGTGTCCCATATCCTCTTCTTTAGTGTTTGTTAAACCAGTTATCTCTTTCTTCCTCTTTCTGCATTGAGTTATCTTTCTGAATCACAGAACTTAATCCTGATCTCAGATTAGCTGCCTTCTTTTAGGTGTTTCTTGACTCTACAGGATCAGTGTTTGATAACTTATTCTGTAGCAGAGTATGCAGCTTCTGCCCTTCCCCATATCTTTCCCAGCACATGCAATCCCTGTGACTTTTAGATGCAAGTCTGCTCTGCAGTAGGAAACCATCATTGGTAGCAAGCTCTTGTAGGGTTGGTTGCAGCTTCTATTGGAAAAAACATGTCTTTAGCAGTTATATATGTTATATCTTTGAAGTAAGTTGTATTGGCAAAATAACTTCTGTCAGTGTAACTGTATCTGAACAAGCCTTTTGCCATTTTGAAATGTCATTAGAGTATCACTAGCCCAATGACATAGTAGAAAAAATTTTTATCCTGTAGGCTTGCTTTATTGGAAGATATGCAGAGTCAGCTACCAAACAGATGTGATCAACATGTCCTCTGGCTTTACTCCATTTTGTCTGACTTTTTACATAAAAAATTTTTTATCTATAACCTTAGAGGATGGATCACAGATGGGACATATTGTTAGATTCTTTTAGCAGTGCTGCCTTCACAAAAAAACAAAACAGACACCAAGAATGATCATTAAAGAAAGCCTTTAGTTTGTTGCAGGAAGAAATATTGAAGCACTCAGTGTTGATTACCTCTTATCTGGGCTCAAAATGATTTTACGATAGATTTAGATGAGCGAGTCCTACAAATGCCAACAACTTTGAGTGTTGTCAAAACTATGGCAGTGAGAACTATAGTCTTACCTTTGAGCAAAGATTTGAACACTGAAAAACATCTGGATCAGGCAGTTTTTCAGATAAAAAAAGAACTAAATTATTTGACAACCAGAGTAATCAAACTTCTGCAAGATCTAAAGAAAATAAGACATTTTCTATTGAGAATGTGAGAATTGCCACCCTAAATGTTTATTGGTAAAGGGTGTCTTACTACTGAAACATGGCTGATAAAGTTCAACCTGTATTCAGTTGTTATTTTGTCACACTATGTGCACTTCTAACAGTGCCACAGTTATTG
This sequence comes from Apteryx rowi, assembly GCF_003343035.1. Taxonomy (NCBI): domain Eukaryota; kingdom Metazoa; phylum Chordata; class Aves; order Apterygiformes; family Apterygidae; genus Apteryx; species Apteryx rowi. The sequence continues at coordinate 3,488,973 of NW_020450727.1, forward strand.
CACCTCCAGCATGAGGACTTTGATGAAACAAGAATATAATTGGAATCGTAAAACCCCAAACCTTCAAGCACTGATTTGTTTTTTTGTGTGATGGTTTGATGAGAAATGGATGGATATAAAGAAATAGTTTGTAAACAGTTTCTTCTGCCGCTGGTACAGTAAGTGCAGTAACTTCTGGCGGGGATAAGGTGGATAGTGTAATGAATGACATTTTAATTTGCTGCAGCAAGTTTCATTAGAAAATATCTGTTAAGGCTCTGTGTCTGTGATATTGGCGCTGTCATGAATACCAAATGAGGCTTTCAAATGTGAATTTAAATGTTATTGGTGAAGTGGCTGACAAGTCTTAGGTAAAATCTTAATCCATAATGAATTCAGACAAAAGATATTCCAGTATTCTGCTTCCAAGAGTAATAAGCATGAAAGGATGCTTAGGGAAGAGTAAGAAAAAACAGGGCAAGCATATATAATAATTTCCTGGAATATTCAATCTCTAGCTATTTTCAGCACAGGGCTGTTCTAAGTCTGATGTGGTTTCTGTGTAGTTAGTAACCTTTGGATTTCTTTTCCACAAACTTGTCCAGTCCTTTTTTGCACCCAGCTACATCTCTAGCCTCCAAATATCCTTTGACAAGAAATTCTACATATGTGCTACTTGTAAGGTTAAAATATGCTTTTTTTTTTTTTTTTTGYTTKTTTCAAACATGGGTTCTACTGATTTCTTCTGGTGCCACAATTTTTTTGTAGGAGAGGAGAGCAAACTACATCTACCCACTCTGTTCCTTATGCGATTTTTATAGACCATTATCATTTCCCTCTCCCCCCCATTCCCATTCACCCCAGCACTTTTGAAGCTGAACAGTCCTAACTGGCCTATTTCTTCCCCACTGGAGAACCTGTTCTGTATCTCTGATCATACATTTTGCTGTTCTCTGAAACTATTCCAATTTTACTGAAGGCTCCAGCACAGCTAGTGATATTCAAGATATGGGCATGACGATCTCTGTTTTGTACTCAGTTTCTTTCTTAATAGTTCCTAACACTGGCTTGCTTTTATGACCATCAGTGAGTTGACATTTTCATGGGACTATCTGTAGTCCTAGAATTTCATTCCTGAGTTGTAGTAATCGGTGCAAAGCCCATTGTTTTCTATGTAAAGTTAGGGTTGCTTCCCTCCCCCAACTTGCATCACTTTTTCACCGGCATTGGCTATCACCTGCTTTATTGCTCAGTCATCTACACTGATAAGGTCCAGCTTGGCTTCTTCAGTTGTCCCTTTCCTTGCTATCTTGAAAAACATAGTATTGATGCAAACCATATTGTCAGCAAACTTTTCGCCTTACTCCTGTTTCCTGGATAATTTGGAATATGCTGAAAAGCTCAGGTTCTTGCTGAACCCCACTGGTATCCACCTTCCATTGTGGGAGCACCAATTAGGCCTATCCTCTATTTTCTATACTTAAGCCAATTTACTCATGCATTTAAGCCAATTTATTCATAGTCTTTTCTCTAATGCTGTGACTGCAAAAAGCCTTTGGTGAGGCTTTTTCGGCTTTGGAAATCCAAGCAGTAGACTTTTTTTTTTTTTCTTTTCCCCCATTCAGAATGTATGAAGAGATTTGAAAGCGAGGAGCTCTTTTTGCCCCAGCCATATCTACTCTTCCCTACTGTATCATAATCATCCATATGTCCATTAATTCTAATTTATTTGCTACAGATCAGGCTTATTGCTCTGTGGTTCTCTGGAATCTCTTTTAAAAAACCCTTGGATTGCACATGCCATCTTTATGTCTTCAGGCATCAATGTGACTTTAGTGAGAGGTTATACACTGCTATTTGTAACTCAGCTGTTTTCATCCTTCAGTTCTGTTAAAACTTTTTAGGCAAATGTCATTTAGATCTGATGATTTTTTGTTGTTTTTCTACTGTTCCTTTCTTTTCTTTTTTTTTTTTTTTTTGATGACCCCATCTACATTTGCTTCATTCTCAAGAAATTATTTGTCACTAGATTTGCTCTCTGTAGAGGAATCTTCCAAATTTCTGTTGCAAAGAATACTGATGCAGAGAATTCATTTAGCTTAGCTGCAATAGCCTTACATCCTGCAATGGTAAAGGAGGAGGACAGAAAATGCCCATTGCAGAAGTACCTGTGTATACCACTGTATGACCTGGCTTCTTTTCTCTAACACTGCCTTGTATCAGATGCTTAGCGGTTCCGTTTCATGGTAGTCTTAAGCCAGTCCGAATCCATGTGTTGGCTGAAGGGATGGTTCCAGCTTGAATTCTTGCACCCTTCTTTGTGTTGGTATTAGTGCTGTGGAAGTGTCAGATCAGGGAGGTGAGCTGGCTGATAGCAAACTCTCTTAAAATACATAAGAATAACTTTCCAGGTGGATCATCTGTTTGCTGTTGATTTCCTGCTCACCAGTGAGGGTCAGCTGGAAAGAAGCAGTTAGCAGATAGATATTAACACTAGCTGTAGAAATGGAGAGGGAGTTCTTTTTTCTGGCTTACTCCCCCCAGATGGTGGTCTTTCAACCCATCATGGTCACAGAGCTGAAAGATGAGCTGAAAAAGACAGAACTAAACTAATTACTGGAGTTTAAGGATGCACTTTCTTCTGTATGCTGTCAGAAGTGAAGCCTGGCTGATAAGTAGCATAACTGCTCTCATACTTAAGTTGAAGTGCTCTAATTGTTTACAATACTCAGTGGGCGCTGGAAGCCAGCTTTTCCTGTCGTGTTACTTTAATGGTTTTTGCTTAAAGAATGATGTTCATAGATTATAAGCAGATTGTGATAAGTTTACTTTTTTCAGAGAATGGGTACTCTTCTAAAATTCATTTGGTTGTTACTGGTTTCAGCAGAGTCTTCCATTTTTAGAGTAGTGAAGATTTCAGGAATCACTAATACCTGGTAAGAATAAGTAGGCTTACTCTGTACAGTTAATTCTTTGGCTTAACTGGTGATCTTGAATTCTCTTGTACCAAGGAGATATATGCCCTGTTTTTGTAAGGCACATATGTGAATAGTCTGTGACACTTGACAGTCTTACCTCTTGTAGCACTTTCAGTAGGGGACATGCAGCTGCATTTTTGTAATGGTTTTTGTGACATCTTTAGCCCTTTTTCAGAAATACTTTGACTCTTCAGTCATAAGTGAATGAAAACTGACATTGTTGCCATTCATCAGAGTTTCAGCAGAAGACCTCCAAATGGCAGCAGCAGGTACTGAGAGCCAAGAGCAGCACTGAGATTTTAGAAAAAGAAACAGCAGCACCAAAATCTGATTGTAACAGTCACTGTAGTACATGTCTCATTGACATGTATTGAATTCATTGACATGAACTGTAAGGATTAAAATTTTATGTACCTGTTTTCTTTGAGAAGCCTTTTATGGTTTGTTCAGTTCATTTAAGACTGTAAATTAGGAAAAAAGTTACAAACGCTGCAAGTATTTTGTTCTGTGTATTTGTGAGCATTATAATGTTATCTTAATATATTGAATAAGATTTAAACATTTTTGTGATGTAAATAGCATTAATCATTTTATGTAGCATATAGCTTAGTTAATGAGAAGGAATTTGTTCTTAATGCTGTGCTGCTCTGAGACTTTCCAGCCAGCGTGGTGGTGATGAATTTCCAAGACGCCAGAATGATTTGGAGGCAGTCATTCAGTCATTTGTAGCCCACTGAACTGTGTCCGTTGCTTTTTAGGATACTGTGCGAGAGAAGCTGGTCTCAGGTACAAGTAGAGCTAAACACAGTGAACAGGAATATGAGCAGAATCAATTTCTAACTAGTCTCTTCCATTGAAAAATTGGCAATGTTTTGCAAAGTATCAGTGTGGCCTCTGAATGTCCACAAGTTTCAGCTATAGCAGCCCTTCTTCAAATTAAAGCTGTTATGTTTGTTTCATAGTATTTTTTTCTTAAAATGGTGAACAGACCTCAACAAAACATGACTTCCTTAGGCAGGTAAAAGTTTTGATGTTTCAGCAAAGTCATTCTACAGGAAGATCAAGAAATTAGTTGTCGAAGGGGGTGCTTGGATTGCTGATAAAGCAATAATATTGTACAGCTATAAGAAATGGAGAAGGGAAGTAGATGATTTTCATTTTGAGACCAGTTACAGTCTTACCTTCTTGTTGTACTTGAGTGGGCTTATGAAAGGGTAGTCTATAGAGGCTCCTGATGCAGTTTGGAAAGCAGAGGTTGATTCAAAGCAGGAACTGAAATTGAAGTGTCCGGAAACTCTAAATATGCTTATCTCTCCCTATCAACTGTAAAGGAAGTGTAGGGAGATTAGCCTTCCTAGACTGCAGTTACTCTTTGTGAATACTGCTGTAACTATTAAGATATTTATCTCAAAAGCATAATTTTGCTATAAGCTCATCTTGAACTAAATTATCTACTACTTTGTGTTTTTATGAGAACATTCATTAAAAATTGTGTCTGCGTTCTCAAACCTTCCAGGGCTTTCTAACTTTTTGGAGTCAATATCATTGTTCTTTAGGCTGATATATGTTGTATGAATGTGTCAAATTACAGCTTATAGAACAGTTGGCATTAAAGATTTAATCTAAGTAGCATGAGGTTTTACTTTTCTCATTGGGCCTGCTGGATCTTACAGTTGATTCTGAAGTTTGTCTCTCAAAGCACTTTGAGAGATGGACTGCATATATGGTACTAAACCTGATGGTGTTGCTTTTTAAACTTATAGCCTTCCTGCAACTGGGAGGCTGCAGGCTGCCTGCACCATCCATAATTAGGAGTTGTATTTTATGCAAGTCTTTTTTTTTTTTTTTCTTTTTTTGAAAATTGAACTCCAGGAGGAATAAATCTAGTAACTGCTCAGAAAATAAACTCCAAATCATGTCTACTGCTACTGCTGAGCATGTCTTGTGTGCTGAATTAGACATAAATTCACTCTTTTTAGGCTGGAAAAGAAAGATTTTAAGTCTTCAATTTCAAAAATTTAAGCTCTGTACGTTGTAGAGATCTGACACCTCTACAGTGTCAAAAAAGGTTTTAAATTCTTCGGCCATCCCATGCTTGCTGTCTGAAATTTTTCTGATATTCCCCTCTGAATAGTGAATCTATAGGTTGTGTAGAGAAGCAAGATGGCATCATCTGTGGTGCATTTCTATACACACAAGGATTGCATTAACCTTCTTTGCTGTTGTATTGCGCTTAGATGACTATGCATTTAGATGAGTATGCTTTATGATTTAATAACTCTTCTGAATTGTCACTTGCTACGACTGTCCGGTCTTGTAGCTGCAGCTTTGCAGTTTCCTGAATGATTGCAATTATGTGTTTGTATGCAAAAGCATTATTAAATAGTGATATAAAACTATTTTAAATGCAAAAATGAATAACATTAAATGAAAAAAAAATTCCCAGTAAGATGTTAAAAGGTATTTAAATTATTTAATTGTACTTAGACGCATTTTATTGGACTGTGACTGCTATAAACAGTTGATTTGGATCATTTTCTTGAGCCGTAATTTGCCTTTCTCATTGTTTTGTGCCTGTCTTACCATTGGCAGTCTGTAGGAGGTTGTAGTAGGAACCATGCTTGTCAATTTTTTTTGCTAAATAGGAATATGGATCTCAAAATATCATATTTTAATCCATCAAATGAATTTTCTATTAGTTAATTAAGCCTTTTAAGTGAATAATTAAAACGTTGTATAATATTTAATCAAATGCATTGGCAAATCTAAGTATGCTAATTGCTGTAGTTATTTTTGTTAACTAATCTGTAATCCTTTCAAGAAGACATACTTTGCTTGGCAGTAATAACTGTCCTGGACATTAATGGATGTACTGTATTTTTGATTGTAATTCCATGATAAAAGCCAAATTAATTATTGTATTAGTTTACCCACAGTTGATGTTGAGGCAAATAATCTATGGCTCTGGGGCCTTTCCTTTTATCCTTCTCAGTTAGTTATACAACATTTGCAGTCCACTGAATCTTCCAGATTTCCAAATATTTTGAAATTAGGCACTTATAAGTGCCTAATTAATTAATTTCAAATATTTGATCTGAAATACTTTATCATATACTGCCCCGTATCCTTTTGTTGTTGTGGATGGTGAAATTTCTATTCCAGTAACATTGTGCTGTGATTTGGATACATCTTCTTTATTTTTAAAAACTAGAACAGAAAATGGATGCTTACTGTTTCTTCCAGTTCTGTGTCACCATTGCAGCTTCATCATCTAAATTCAGTCAAATCAGATACCTGTATCTGATTACAAGTTTCTGTTTGTTTCTAATATTCTATTAAAAAAAAAGAAAGTGTTGACTTTGAGTGATTTGGGTGCTATTTTCGGAAGCCCATTGTGCTGATACCGATTTAAAAGTTGGTTCGGGATATTACGTGTTTAAGTTGCTTGTCTCTGTGCAACAGGTTAAAATGGCTTGGGGTTTTGAATAAACTGATGACAAGACCCAATGAGAAATTTGGGGTAAAGTTTAGAAGTGTGCTGACCAAGCTACGGGGAGAATCGGAACAAGACTTAAAATATTTTGAAAAACAAAATCAAGTTGTGCAGAAAATAAACCCTGAATATAAACATGATTCTCTTTCTGCAAAGGGGCATTTGATGTGTTTTAGGTTCCTTGTTTTGTCGAACAGTCATTGTAGTGGCCAGATGCTTTAGCTTGGCTGTTCAGGTCCAAATTGCGAATGGTGGCATCTCTGGAAAAGCAGGCAGTGAGAAGCAAAAATAAAGGGCAATGCAGCTTCTGTTTGATGCTCTCCGAGTCAAGGACAGCTTGTCAGTCCTGAATTGTTGCCCTGGACCAGCGAGTTGGTTGTGAGAGCTGCTAGTCTACACTGTCTCCTTTCCACGGTCTGAGGCATGGTCTGGCAGGCCTGGCTGGGAAGGACTGGCAAAACGGCAGAACCCAGCGCAGGGGAACTGGATGGACCCACTCAGTTTATCCTGTGCACTGCAGCTAATCTCAGGATCTGGGGAAATCAGAGGGGCAAGAAGATGCTTCAGAATAAAAAGGGCCGCGTGACAGAAGAAGAAATAGAGAGGAGGATATTACGGCTCTGTGGCTCGTGCCCTTCCCAGTGTGCTGTGGACAGGCAGGCATCCCTCCCTGCTGGCTTTCAAAGCTAAAGGCTCCTTGAGGTGAGCTAAGGAAGGTTGGAGTCCCTAGGGTGAAGGGAAGGCCTCAACAGCTTTTTCTTGTTTTCTAAGATTTTTATCTGGTCGTTCCCCTCCAATAGCTTTCCATTTTAAAAGATCCCATAAGAGTGTGACAGGAGGAACATTTCCATTATTGTCTTCCCTAGTTAAGCTCTAGTTTGTAATGTTCCAGATTTGACCTGTTAAGTCCTGTACTTTTTTAGTTTAGTAAATATGCCCTTAATTAATGTCATTGGCTTTTGATTTGGATTGATTTAATCTTTCTCTCCCTTTTGTGCTTGCCCTGTGAACACCTTTTCTCGTGGATTACTGGAATATTTAAAGATCTGAGTTTTTCTAAAACAGAACTCACATCTGGCATGTTATTGTTCAGTTATCAGACCTTTCTTTTACCTGCTTAGATACTTTATTCATTACTGTTTTTTGCTTCTCTTTTTTTCTGTCCTTCATGATTTTCTGTTTTGCTGCTGCTTTCACATTCTCTGAAATTGCTTTTGCATTCTTTGGCTTTTTGTTCAAGGTACRTGTTATATCTATATAAAATGCTTTCCTTCCCCCTCTTTTCTGTGGGGTTGTCGTCTTTTAGGTATTCACTTGTATCTTAGAACAATTCTGAATTTTCTTTTACACCTCCCGCACTGTTTGTTGTTATCAGTTATGCCAGCAGTTGTTTTGAGCTATGAAAAATTTTACTTCAGAAGTTCAGATTTAGGTATTATTGCTTGCTGTCTTGTTTTGTTTAGTTAGGGTGTTTGGGTCGTGGTCAATAGAGCTTAAACAAACTAATCTTATTTTTGTTCAAATACTAATTCTTGTCTGTCAAGATGAAGTCCCGTTTCTTCATGTTGGAGGTAGGATTTAGTGTTAAGCAATTATCCTCTATTATTCTTAGGAAACTTTAAAGTCTTGTCACTGGCCTTTTAAACTTGTATTGTTGAGATAACTCAATTGTTCTTGATATATATATTAAGGATGAGTATTTTGAAAAAAGAAATATTTCTGTATGTCACTTTAGATGATCTATAACAGATGATTCCTTGAATATATGCTATTTTTAGTTTTGTTAGAATTTCGGTCCATACACTTGAGTTGAATGTATCAAGGCAGTTCATGGGGAGTGGTTTAGGTAGAGTTTTTGTCTTGGGCAAAGGGGTAAACCAGATCAGTGTTTCCTGACCTGAGGTCCTTGGTACTGGTACTTGGTAACTGGTGCTATGTAGGCTGTTGGCATGTGGTTATCCAACTTTACAGAAAAGAAAAAAATTCAGCTACCTGCCCTGCCCCCTCATGCAAAAAAAAAAATCCCCAAATCCTTGAACATATTTCTCTACACACAGATAAGGAAACAAATGTGTTAAAAAAAATATTGAGCATTAAAAATTCACCCTTTTTAAAATTTGATTTGAAATAAAAAAGCTGTGCAGTGCTGCACAACAGGTTTGGGGGTTATTTTGGCTAAAGGTTAAGTAGGAGTATTTGACTCGGTGATCACTTGAGGTTCTTTCAGCCTTGCCTCCTGTGATTTACGGGAGGTTGTGCGAGCCTGAGCATCTGATCCTTTAGAAGTAGTATTTTTGAGATGAAAAGCATTTTGTCTGGCTCATTCTCCTCCCCAGGAAGCAAGTTGTAACAATCTTATTTCATATTCTGAATATCCATTTCTACAGTTAATAAAAATAGCTGTAAACCCCCACTGTTCATGTTTACCTGGCTCTTTATACTGTGTGTTTGTGTATAGATGAGCATGTGTCTGAATAGCAGTACTAGCAAAGTTTGATTTCTTGTCATGTTGGTTTAATTGGCTTATGCCTAATACTATATAATTTCCAATTAAACCTTTACCTGGGTTTGGAATAATTATTGCATGTTTTTCTTGTTGCATTCATACTGCATTATTTTACTTTGATGTGAGAGCAGGGAATTACGATTCTGTATCCTCTGGCTGATATATTTTAGTGAAAATTTGTAGGGAATTAATATCCTTGAGATCCTTGGTCCTCTGTTGAAATAGGTTAGTGGACTGCAGTATTGTAAGGCATCTTTCTGTGCAGTTAAGGGTAATAGCATAAATCTGGTTTCCTTATGAAATCGGGCTAAGACATTGCTTGTGTTTCTTTGTCTTTTTGCTTGTTTTTAACATACAAGACACCATGAAAACTGGCTTATGTTCTTGTGTGCTTAGATACCACCTCTGCTGCTTTCATGATTTATTTAGGGCTCTTCTGGTTACTGTTGCTAATTTGACTCTCTGAAATTTGCACTTCTGTTACGAAGCTGGATGTTGTAGGAACCATTTCATTTCTCCAGGTGAGATATTGCCGTATCCCATAGAAGTAAACCCACCCTTTCTAGCCCACTGAATTAACTGTTCAGCTCTTGGAGCATCTGCTTGCTTTCTTCCCTCACTGCGTAAGGCTAAAGGGTCTTAATGTTTTTTTTTCGTAACCTTCAGGGTTTTTTTGCGTGTGAACAAGTCACGAGAGACTATGTGGTATATCTGCCCATGTTTGTGCGCTCTTATCTCTCAGTAAATGAGGTAGCTTAAACCTGTTGCATTTATTATAGGGAAAGTACATGTGTATGGACAATTAGCACAGAGTTTGAACAGCTGGGTTACTGTCCAGACTTATTTGTCTACCAGCTTTGTTTCATTTGCTGTGAGAAAGTGAAAAATGATTTCCAAGAATCACCTGGATATTTTCTTCCTTCAGCAGCTTTCCCAGATCCTGAAAGACTTCCAGGCCCTGTGGAAGGTGGCTGACAGGAAGTGAATCATGAATATGAATCAGCATCTCCCCACCCTTATCCCCAAAATGCTGTTGCTAGGGTGTTCTTCTTTGTTTGCCACTCTTATCACATCAGCACCTTTTTGAAATTCACTCGCTGTCATCCTTTCTTTAATTGCATTCAAATTCAGGCTGCTTGTGTCTGTCTTCAAGACCTTGACAGAATTTTATTTTACTTCTTTTATCTGCTCCTGTTGTATTTTGCTGCCTCTGCTTCTCCTAGATTGAGTTCTTTTTTTCTTTTTTTTCCCCCCTTTTTCGCTTCCTTTTTATCCTGGATTGTAATCCACTCTGGGGTGTGTGTTAATACTGTCTATCCCTGGATTAGGGTTTTTTTTTTTTTCCTGTTGAATGTATCTTTTGAAATACATTGATTTTCGTCAGTGGGTTTTTTTTTTCCAGTCGGTCTCCCCCTCATCCATTCCTATAATAAACAGTTAAAAACAGAACTGATTTCTCAATTCATAAAGATGAAGCCTTCATAGAGTTGATGTGTCGCCTACTTAATTTAAATTTTTGATATTGATTTATTTTTAAGGCGAAATTAAATACTAACAAAAAGATTGATATGTTTAGTTTGTGATTGATTGTACTTCATCCTGGAAGAGAAAGAATTTTGGTTAAAAGAAATAATGAGGTGCAAAGTTCATAAATTATTCAGAGAAATACAATTTTTTTGAATTCCTTAAAAGAAGAAAATCAGAAGGTGTTTGGAAGGGAAAAGAAGTGAGTGCTCACTCATTTGCTTGTGTGCTTCTAATGAAAGATGCCACAGACTAATATTAAAGAATGAATTCTTGTAACTGGAGGAACTTGTGCTTCCTAAGATGTTTCTTCTTTTTTTGCTTGCACTATTTAAGCCCTGTAGCTCAAATAAGTTGAACTTCCAAATTTGGTTATCTCAGCCAGGTTGAGGAAGATATCTGGCGTATTTTTATTTGGAGATATAACTTGTTCTTGTTTTTTAAAGTGTGACGGAGGAGTAGAAATGTGTCATAGAATTTTTATATTTCTTTTGACTGCTTACAAAAAAATACTACAGAAGTACTCCGTCCAAAGTCATGGAACACGTTTTTATGTTTAATGTATTAGAGAACTAATTAGACATTTATGAAAATGACACTAGCTCCTATTTTAAGACAGTCAGATCAAATATAAAATTAGAAAATGTTTTGTGAGTACTTTAACTAGTGAATGATTCTGTGGAAGTTTCTCCCAATACCACTACTGGTACGGACACCACATAGCATGTAAAATAATTGAATATACATTCCATTTTGCTTTTTTATGCTTCAGGATATAACAAAGCAAAGAATAAGGTGTGAGGGAAAAGTTAATTATATTATTTAAGGCTCTAAAGGTAGAGCCAACTAGTTAGGCAAACCAGATCTCCTGGCATCTTGTGAGATCAACAACGAAAGATTTTGTCTTTATTTTGAATGACATTGGCTATCATCGTTTGGCAAATAAATGAAAATCCAGGCCCTCGTCTTCCTCTCTGAAGATCAGTACAAGCCTGTTTCTTTTGTATCCTCACAGTTCTCCAATGCTGTTTTGGAGCAACAGAAGCTTGAATAGATTTTCTGTCTCCTGCTGGGGACAGGTGGTGGCATCAAGAGGCTGCAGCCAGTGTTAGCAGTAAGTTTTTAAACTGAACAGATTTCTKATTGCAGAGCGAGACTAGAGGGGCTTCGGTGTCTATCGTGAGAGCCTGGTCTCTTCTTGGTTACTATAGAGCTTGAGACGAGCAGTAGTGGTTGAACTCGAATGTTGCGTAGGTAAAGGTCAGGCAGTATCCAGGGGAAAACTTTATATGGCTCTAAAGTGCAATTTTCTTTCTGAAAAACATGAGCTTTGCAAGTCCTGCCATGAGTACTGGCAGCTTTCTAATTCCACGGGTGAAATGAAATCTGTTAAAAAGGCTGTTTTCAGGGAATGCATATGTAAAAGGCGTGATTCCAGAGACTCAACTTGGAAGAGCTATCTGCTTAAGTGAAATTACTTTCATGTGCAGAAATACAAACAGGTTTTCTGCACTGAATATTAAATACACTAGTCCATTTAAAAATTAAAGCCAAAACAAATGCAAAAATACTGTATAGGAGAATGGTAGATGGATAAAACCGTAAGATGTATCACTCTGGGAATTCCTGATTTTTCTTAAAACTACTTAATAGTTAAGAATGCTGTTCTATTGGAGAAATTACAGAATGTTTCTGCTTTGCTGTGGAAGGGATCTTTCTAGTGTGTTAGATTTTTATAAAGTAGCTATAATAATCAGATCAAGGGTCCACCTGCCCTTCATTATGAGAAAAATTCCTGCCCTGTTTTTGCTACCTCTTAAGTAGTTACTAATCCATGAAACATCCTGCCTTTATCCAGTGCAATTCAGTTTCTTTCAGAGACTGTTAGAGACATTTTTTCCAAAAGGCTTTTAATGTTGAAGAGTATCAAACTGTAAGTTGTGTCCTTGTACTCGGTACCCCCTTTGAAAATTGTAATTTGTCGTCAGCTAGAAAATTGATAGAATATTCAAGCAAGGAATTCTAGTGACTGGCTGGTGCTGAAGGTGGGCTCTCAGCCGGGCACTCCCACCCACTGCCCTGTGCTGGCTCTACGGCTCATTTGACACTCTGGTAAGGAACTAGACCAAGAGAAAATTTAATGCTAAGGAGAAGGGCAAAAAAGTGAGTTGTGTTCTGTTGGTTTAGCTCCTTGAATGGCCTTGCAGGGAAATGCATCCGTTTTACCCAAGAGGGGCAGAACTTCTAGCTTTGAGTCAGAAGAACGGATGATCCTGTGCAGCCAGGAAAAGGGCGGAAAGACTGGGCTCTCCCTGGTTGGTGGCAGTGGGCAGTTAGTGGCTTACCTGTGTAACAAAATAGGGAAGTCTTCTTCTATGTTCTTGTGTTATTAATCTGAATTCTTCTTGTGGTAGCCTGTCTTGCAAAGAAATCTCCATGTCTGCTTGGGGATATGTCTTTAGGTTTCTGCTGTTAAGCTCCATAGTAATATCCTATAGAAAGGTGATTTTAATTGGTTTTTAATTAGTGTTGTTTTTCAGTTGACTGGTGTTGAAGATACCCTGATAGACTGGGTTTCTTCATAACTGTGCCCCTTATATTTCTGCTTTTCTGGGAAACTTGTATGTAACTATGCTAATAAATTATAGTGTACATGTTAAAAATTGATTTAGCTTAATTCCTGCTGAGGCTTTTTTCCCCGGGGTGCTGGAACAGTTTTGTAATGTTTTTTTTGTGGTGAAAACTGCTAGAAATTGACCATTTCTCATTTGTATCMACAGCAAATGTTGAAGCCTCTAGATTTAGGTGGTGTTTCCCTAGTTTCTCATATATATTGTTCTGAACACAGAACTTTTAAATCCTAGACAAAGGAACCTGTGAAAATATAATTGCTTTTTAAATACCTGGAATAGTGCATATCCTGGGTAATAGAGCAATATGGCTAATAAAGCTACTAAGCATGATTTTGGGGGTGTAGATGGAGGCTAAAGTCAGCTTAAGTCTACCAGAACATTTACTTCAGGCTTTGTGTCTTCCGAAAGTGTGTGTGTGTATATTTTTATATATATATATATATATATATATATATATATATATAAAAGTATATATGTGTGTGTGTGTATGTTGCACTGAGCCCAGAGAGACTTTGGGGACAATATCTGTTTTTTTTCCACATGTCATATCTGCGTATGCAATCTTATCTGTAGTTTATCTGATATGTACAGTATCAGATAAACTGCCTGTTGACAGTGAAGAGTTGACTGCCTTACATCATTCTGACAGCTTCAATAATTGTGTAATTTTGGTTTTGTGTTTTAGGATATAAAATAATGGTAACAGGGCAACCATTTCCCTGAAGTTCAGGTTTTCAGGCTCACTGCCGTTATGGGTGAGTTTTGTGCACATATCATATATAAAAATTTAATTCTGTTGCATTTCATTCCTAGTGAAGCACAAAAACATTTATGTAGTTCCTTTTTTTATACATCCTTAGGAAATGTGTACTCTGGCTGTGTAACTCAATGTAATGTCTACATGAAAAGCAGTGTGCAGCTGCTTTGTTAATATGCAAAATACTTCTGGTTTTCCCACTGGAGTATAACACTGTTCCCTAGGTATTTCCTAGTATGGAAAATTGAAATTCACAGTTAATATTGTGGGTATTAGGGTACTGAGCAATACTTACTATGATTGGAATTATAATGACCATTAAACCCCCCCCCCCAAATTTGTATATTAAAGAGCATTACTATATTGCCCTGTCATTGCTGTGCAAAAAACTGGAACTGTCTAGATGCTCTGACTGTACTTCTCTAAATCTGTAGCATGTTTCTTTAAATTTTATCTCAAGTTTTGGAATTGTACCTGCTTTTTAATGAGTTGAACATGTCAGTCTTGACTTCACTTACTGGTGCTCACTCTCAAAAAAAAGTTATGAAGTAAGTTTTGCTACAATACTTTGGTTGCCTTTAACAAGTGTGCTGCTAGTGAACGTTGGGGACTATACCTCCTCCAACCAGCTGCTAAAAAACCCAGTGTTCTTCTCACTGAGCACTAGAATACAATAAAATAAGTGAGCCTTTTCAACTGTGGCAAGTTTTGAAGTGTGTTTTATTGTGGGAAAGAAGTAACTCGGCTGCAAGAACGCTGTCAGTCTTCTAGTAAAACTTGCCTTTAGCAGTTTACATATCCTGGTAGAGTTATGAATTATGACAGCATGACTGATGATCAAAGTTATTTTCAGGCCAGCTTTCTGATCTGTTAGCAGTCTATTAAATTAGCAGACCGAATCCCACAAACTGTATTTCCTGATTTGATAAATATATTTGCTTATATTTGAATGGAGTGTGAAGGAATTCTCTCATCCTCACTGAGTACCTGGAGTGTTTGCTTGCTAATAATTATGCTGAGTTCTTCTCAGGTTCATGTTTGAGAAACACTGATCTTTGTAAGTCAGAGGATTTAGTTATTCTTCTACAATCCTATTAATTATCAAGTAGCATGAAGACATGCACTTAACAGCTTCGTAGATAAATTGTTACCCCGTGTTCTAGATATGTGTTGAATATAGTACTGCTGTTGTGACAAGGAATTAATACAAAGTAAGAGTGCCAAATAAATTCTGTTTACAGTGATGGCCATTCTGACTTTTGAGTACTTAAGTGCTGTACTGTTTAAGGAGTGGAGCTGCTCCTCTAAGAGTTGCTGTGATGATGCTTCCTGTGTACATGACGCTGGCTGTTTAGGACAGAACAGAAATGATACTCAAAGTCTTTGCTTTTTTCCCTTATGTTATGAACTAAGGAGAAAAAAAAAGTATTATTGCTACTTTGGATCTCATCATTTTTCCTGCATATTGTTTGGACTTTATTTGAAACGGAGTACATAAAGCTTTTTTTTTTTTTCCTTCTACATAATACAGCCTGCAGTTCTGTAGAGTTGAGGAAAAGTTGTCAATCTTTGTTATGACCTCATTTTTTTAAACTTACCTTTTAAGTATATTTGCTGTTTAAGTTGTTTATTTCCATAGGCCCTGCTTATGATAGCATATTTGATTGCAGCATGGCAGTAATTTTTTTTTAAATTGGCAGTTATGTTTTGAAGTCTAATATTGACTTTTAGATTTTAGAGTGATGACTACTTAATAGTAAAACAATACAATAATTACTTTAAGTGTAGCAGTCATTTAAAGTTGTCTTTTTTCTTTCTTTTTTCCCCTCCATTTTCTGAGCAGATGAGCAGCAAGCTTTGAATTCAATCATGCAGGATTTGGCTGTGCTTCATAAGGCCAGTCGTCCTGTATTGCCCCAGCAAGAATCAGGAAAACCAAAGTCATCGTCACCTAAAAAACAGGTAATCTTTTAATATTCTTACTAACCTATTGAACACTGTATGTCCTGCTGTGCCTTCTGTAATTATTCTTCTTACCAGACCAGTGAGCATACCAAAATGAGTTATTACACTCTCCCACATGTGCTGCCATTTTCTTTGTTCATGTTCTTAAATTAGCAGCAAAGTGAAACAGTGGAATTTCAGGACAGATCATAGTGTATGATTAACTGACTCTAATCCTGATAAAATACTCCTATGATCTTTAATTTTACATGTATGTAGAATTTTTTTTTAATTGATTGGTACTAGATTCTATATTAAAATACCAAGGTGTGCTAGCATCTTTCATTTGAAATGCTTCTTTAGAATAAATTTTATAGCTATATTAGATTGGTATATATATTAGGTTGTCAACTATGTCATATTATTTTCTGCTGCTGTGCTGATATCCTTTAATTAAAATTCCTTCACTGCGTCTTTGGGGTACATGGAGAAGGTCTTGTTTGTTTTTTCTTTGTTTGTTCGTATATTAGAAATTTGAGTTCTCTTCAGCTGTGATTTTATTTATTTATTTATTCCTGTAGATACTAAAGACAGCTGGAAGAGTAGTGAACACTTGCACTGATGGAGTTGAACTATGATAAGGAGAGTTTAGGAGAGGAGGGGAGCATGGATTTTTAGCCAGGTTGTTACAATAGCCTTATTGAGTTCATATATGTCTATTCCATTGGACCCTTAATTGACAGTCTAATATTACATGAAACTTGAGTTTGTACAGTCTGTTTTTAACCTGTTAAGTAACAAATCATTCAAATATATTTAGCTCTTAAACAATCAAAAACTTATTGCTAAGTTGTATCTTGTTCATCTATGGTTTAAAAGCAGAAGAGTTCAGTATATTCAGTAACCAAATGGTGCTTTACTAGCATCACAGAATTCAGTTCTGAATTGCGACTTTAGGCATGGAAGTAATGTGCGTATATTATCCAGAATGATTTGCATATAGTAAGTGCTTAGAAAGTTGGAACAAAATCAATTGAACCGTTCCTGAGTTTTAAAGTGGTAGTGGTGAGGGGCATATACATGTTTGTCATTCTGTTTAGATTTGTGAACTTTCTGTATAAATCAAGTACTTCCATTGGAAGATATAGCAGTTCATTATTTGGACATAATCTGTGGAGTTAAATGCCTTTTTCTTTTTTTTTGATAATAATTGATAATGCAATTTGAATTTTAAAATTACAATTTTGCCAAACAGTTTTATTTCCATGGAACTGCAAATGCTTACAGGAATCTTGATTATTGGGAAATTAATTGCACGAATGCTGCTTTAGTTTACATCTGTGGGCTTTTATGGAGGTGCTTATGAAATGAGGTATGTTTCTTGAGAAGCCTCTCACGTTTAACTCCAAAGTGTGATCTAAATCCTATTCTGACTAGGAAAGAAGTGCATGCTGTGCTTTTTCCTGTTCACTTTCCTTTTAATAAAGCGACAAGGAGGCAACCAACAGTAATCTAGTAGATGTCACAGATTTTGTTTCAAAGTATCATTACATTTTGAAGGCAGACATGTCCTATGTCAAGAAATGTGCAAATAGTCTTAAATTCAGCAGCTATTATTTTAGCCTGTTATGTTTGTGTATTACTACTCATTTATGTTGCTGTCTTGCAAAAATTGGGAACATACAAGTGAAACCATTCAGTAAGTAGTACCCAATATCTTGTCTCAGGAATGTTGGCTGGAGGGAACTACTGTATGAATATTTTAAAACATGTGCTTGAAAAAGATCCTTTCCTTGTATCTCAAAAAACATTTAACCTCTCTTCAGTTCATTTTCTAAATATAAATGATGATTAAAAAACATACGGTCAGGAAAAAAGCTCCTATGTACATAGGGAATGCACCTATATTGTTCAGCTCCTAAAGTAAAAAGATTGGGTAGCGAACTAATGAAAAATATTAAAACTGCATGATTTAAGCTTAAAAGAATGAGAATAATTGTCTTCTGTTCCTGTGAAGTGAGATGTTTTGCTTATGCCGATGGTGTTACAGGGCACACAAAGGGGTGGTGGTGAACGGGTTATTTTAAAACATTCAATTTAACTATTTTTTTTGTTATTTCTCATAGCACTCAAGCGAGTGCCTATTCAAGATACAGGATTCTTTGGTAATCAATTTCATGCTGAATTTGAAATGAATCTGTTAAAATATACTGATTGTAACTAGTGTGTTTACTTACAGAAGCATTCATTGTGCTTCAAAATCTTTTTTTTTTTAATTTATTTTTTACACATTTAAGCTTCTATCTGATACCTCAGCAGAAATAGTTTGCCAAAATGTTTGGTATATCAGGAAAGGGATACTAAATTAATATGAACTGCCTAAAGATTATACTTATGGCCTAGGATTATTGAATGGAATTTCATGGCTTTGGTTAGAAGAGGTGGTAACAAACTAATAGTGGTTTCTATGTCTGTCTTGTTACAGAATGATGTTAGAGTCAAATTTGAACATCGAGGTGAAAAAAGGTAAGGTGGGAATACAGAAACAGTCTTCTCTTAATTATTTATAGATTTTTGTTGAGTTCTTGATCATAAAGTTTCAAATAAACTGTTCAAAATGTGGTTCAGATACTTGAGTGTGTTTGGTTTGAGTTTAATTTGGCAGAATTTAAGCAGAATTCAGCTGTTCAAAATGTGGGCTTTAAGTGTACATAATTCAGAAGTATCTTAACTTAGCCATGCCTCACGTGTCTCTCTTACTTTACCCTTCAGATAGATGTTTGTAGCCTAGAACAATCACTTAGATCACAAGCATAGACCTTAAAAATGAGTAGAACAGTAAATAAGATTTTTTTTCACTGCATTATTGCACGTAAGTGCATGGTAATATATTGTTATTATAACACTGGAGTAAGAAACCTAAGTCTTTAAACTCAATGGTGAATTATGCTTTGGAGGAACCAATCTGAGAACTGTAATGGAAAATCTATTAGAATTTGTAGCAAGATTCTTCTCATAGGTATTTTCTGAATAATCAGTTCAAATTTATTTTCATTTTGTGCATGAGAGGTGGACGTTGCATGTGCTTGAAGTGTACTAACATATCTGTATATATCTCTGCTCTGATGGCTGCTCAAAACTTTTCACCTTTACTTTCAATTCCATGCAGAGCTGGTTTGCAGACAGCTCATTTTGTCCATTTGCCTCTTTCTGAAAACATAAATCTTCATCTTGCCTACTGAGAAATGATTATGAATTAAAGTCTTTGAAAATACTTAATTAAAAGGGAAGTAACATCCTGATCATGTTATTTGTCAATTGAGATGGTAAACCCTTTAATCAAGAATTGCTTCACAATGAAACTTGTACTTCTCGTTGCAGTGCTTAAGGATGTGCAATAGATCAGTGTGCATTCGTGGTAGCTGCAATATGTGGCCTCTCTTTAGGGGAGCTGGAAAGGAGCAGCAAGTTCACTAGCTATTAACGTTCTTCAGCATCTTTCTGTCACTCTTCTGAACATCACATGTAACTGCATTATTAATGGTTGAGTGTTATAAATAATATGGAATAAATGAGTCTTTACAAAAGCTTTTAAACTTGAGGACTTCTCTACCTAGAGATTTATTGTGAAATAAGCAGAAGTATGAATTTAAAACAGAGAACTATTGTTCGCTCACTCTGAGTCTGCACTAGAAGAATATTTTTGAAGTATATCTTAATTCATTTTCACAGTGGGCTAAGCTAAACAATCCAGTATGAATACAAGCATGAAGTAAGTGCATTAAATAGCTATTATTGGATGCTGATAAGCCTAACTCTGTTTTGTATTGTCCAAAGTAACTTGAATCTTCTTGCCCAGGGATACTGGGCAGACCAGGCACATTGCTCAGCATGAGCTCTAATACTTTTGTTGCCTAAGCATGTAGATCTAAAGATAAAATAATGAAATGGTGCAAGAAAAAATAAGTTATGCAATTGCTTTCTCACTAATTTTTAAAAAAGGGAAGTGGAAAAGAGAAGTGATGCTGGAGTTGCTTTCAGTAGTGAACGTGGCACTCTGTACCAAGGAACGTGCACTCCAGTGGGCAAAGTTCCAGACCTGCTAAACAAATAGTTAACTACAGCGAAAACTGATATATTTTTTTTAATAATTGGAAGTGAATTAGCTTCCAGCCTCATTTCGATGAGAAAGTATTGTTCCCTAAGCAGTGTACTGATTAAAACACCGATAAAAGGGACAGTTAGCCTTTGCTAATTTTTCTGCTTCACAGAATTTGACTGTTGTTTCTTCCCTGAATGTGTGAATTGAATCTGCCTCACTAGCTTAGTAACTCTTTAACTTTTTTGTTTTAATGATGTTCTTTCTCAAATAATAGAATTGTTTCCTGTAGTGAGAAGTCAGTTATAGGCATTCCGGATCATTTGACTTGGAGAGACATTCAGTCAACAGAAAATCTGAGTCGTTGATCTACAGTTGCATCATTTTTATGGGAACATATTTAAAGAACCACAGTCAGTGTTGATGGACTCAGAAGTTTAACTGTGTAATTTATTGTAAAGATGATAGTATTTAGTTACCTTCTTCAGATATGAAGGTCTTCTGGACATGCAAAAAATGAGGACTGTAGGAGTAATTCCTTTCTGCTGCTTGTGCTTGTCAGCCTGTGGTACTCCAAAGTTTTACTTTAGTTTTCTGAAATAGAAAGTCTTAGAAGTTTCTAAGAATTTACCTGCAGAATGGAGGCATGCAAAGCATTAACTTGAGAAAGAAGCCAGAATGCAAGCAAGTAAAATACTCATAATGAGATTTGATTTTATGCTTGACCATCCTTTTTAATTCTTTCACTGCTTTTCTCTTTTTTAATGACTGAAAATACAGAGGACAGTGAATAGAGCAGAGACTCTTCTTTGTTTTTAGTAATAAATTTAATTCTGAAAATATTCATAAGTAATGAGTTACCAACTTTTCTTAAGTAATGGACAAAAATTCTCTACAACTTGTATTCTCTTTCAGGATCCTGCAGTTTTCCAGACCTGTCAAGCTAGAAGATCTTGCAGCTAAAGCTAAAGTTGCTTTTGGACAGACTATGGATTTGCATTACAGCAATAATGAGGTAATATTCTGTATTTTCTAAATTCTCAATGTCTTTTATTTTGATTATTTCAGGATAGGTATCTGCTCTCATTAGCAGTGTGGACCAGTTCTGTCATGAAACTTAATTCTGTCATGAAAGCCCATATTTCTAATGTGTGTGCCCTCAAATATATGTTTGTCTAAATAAATACGGACAGGAGATGTATGGAGTGTTTTATGGGGAGAGTCATATGTTAATGGATCAAGTCTCAGACTTCATTGGGAGTGAATAAATTCTCTTCCTGCTTTGCCATGGTCTTATTGCATGGCTTTGGGAAAGTCTTTCACTCTTTGAGCTTTGTCTTGTTTGTAAATTGGAAATAACATTTCTCTCTTGTACATTGATTTTTTTAAAAAGATTAATGTTACTAGGAAACTACAAAAATACTGTTTTGTAACATTACATTGGAGAACTAGACTCAACTATTCCTCTTAAAGTGTCTGGCTGGCAAAGATTTCTTGGCATCAAACCAGTTATGTCTGATCAAGATTACTTCCAGCTTTTCTTTTGAAGTATAGATGGGATTGTTAATAGAAAATGTGTTTAGGGATGTGGGATCAATTCTTAGGAGTTCATTCTGGTTTTGGCCTTGAGTCAGCAAAATGCTTGAAGGATTATTTGGACACTTAGGCGCAGTGTAATTACTTCACTTAATCTGTATCTCTGCTGAAGAAGATTCCTGTAATTGCTGTTTGTTGGTTACTAACTACCTTACCAGGCACTTCTGTGAAACCGATCCTCAAGATGCAGAATTCTTACAGAAGGCTTTTGGAGATTAGGAAGGTCAGAGGAAACAGGCATTTATGATGCTTAGCCTCAGCTCCTTTCCCTAATAGCTATTTAGGCATTTGAGCAGGTTTTCTGCTTGTCATCTTTTGCTCCAGTTGGAAAATCATTCCATCACATTTTGGAAGTGTGCTGGTGATAACCTGCTATTAACATTAAAACTGCAGCATAAATGAAGAGTATGCTCATTTCATAGTTACCAAGACCTTCCTCTCTTCTTCCCATCTGTTTGTTTCTAGCCATAAGGAAGATTTTGGGGGTAAATGTGGTCTACACAGTACCTGTTGTGATTACTTGACTGGTCCCTAAAATTCTCTATATGATTTGTTTTCTTTTTGCCTAAAAAGTACTGTACTTCATCTGTTGTTGTATCGGAGTTTCATTGAGACTATCTGTTTATGGATAGAATAGATTTTTAAAAATCCATATTATGCTGTTCCTTTTATTACAAACATAAGTTGTAATTTACACTAATCATTGTAGAACTCGGATCTCAAGTGCATTTTAACTGCATGTAATTACCCGTTCTAAAGAAACACGTATGCCTAAAGAAACATGTAGACCAAGTTAATTTTAATTAATTAGAGCCAAGTTAGTTCTAGTAAGGACTGTATTTGTTCCATGTGGTTCACATCATGCTTGATACCTTTCCTTAACAAATTCTGTTATTCAGTGGAGAAATTATGTAAATGATATTACTTCAAACAAATATAGTTGTAATATTTATTGTGAGATAGAAAAATGTGCTTTATGCTCTAGGAGATAGGACTTATTTTTATTCATACTTTTCATATACTTGCAATAACTTTGAGGATGGAAAATACCTTGATGCTGTTGCACGTTTTTCTGAAACTGTAGAAAATTAAGCTGTAATATGCAACACGGTTGTTTCCTCATTGTGAAGGCTTGTTCCACAATGCTGTACTCTTTGAAGGCAGAATTAAGGTTGTGCTTTAGACTTTTTTTCCTGGTACATTTTGGTGGTAACTTGACACATCGTTAATAAATTTTATTTTCAAGTTATTGGGAATGAAAGGAAAGATAGCATCAATTCATTTGTTCCCCCTGCTCTTGACTTCCTGTTTTCTTTCTTGTATCCCGTTTAAGATGTCTTTTTTCTCTCTCTCTGTTTCTTTTTGTAGCTTGTGATTCCATTAAGCACACAGGATGACCTAGACAAAGCTGTTGAACTGCTTGACCGTAGTGTTCACATGAAGAGTCTCAAGATACTGCTTGTAATACATGGAAATGCACAGGTATGATTTGGCATTCTAAATGTGTCTCTTCTCAATTTTCAGATGAAAATTTAATTTGTGTCCTTTGTTAAAGATGACATTTTTCTGCCTGAAAATATTAGAGATTGCTTCTTCAGTTTTCCTTATGCATGTATTAGTATTTTATATTGAGTCAGATTTAACTTTTCCTAAATACCATTCTTCTCTTTGTGTATGCCCTCCCTACAGTGGAAGAAAAGTGTTCCTTACTAGAATGATGATGTGATACAAATTTGAGAAGTGCATGGGGAATTTTAAGCAATTATTGTTGTTTGAAACCTTTTTTTAAGTGAGATTTCAGGTGCCACTCCTCTGTGGAAAGGTAAATGTTGTAGAAAGCAGCAACGGTGGTCTGTAGCCTAAATAACATTATTTTGGTATTATCTAACACACCATAGTCATAGTACTGATAGGGTTCTGAATACTAGCACATAATGAACAATTGTCTTTAAACTTTATGAACGAGCTACTAAAATATATCAATTTTGGTATAAATTGTCTAGCTTTCTTTCAACTGCTTGAAAAAAAGGATGCTTTGCATGAAGCTTTTACAAATTTGTTAAGTATTTTTATTGTCAGGATCACAGTTTGTAATATATACTCATTTTTAGGCACCCAGTGTAAATAATGTGGAACCCTTGCCCTCACTGGAAGATTTAGATAATACAGTGTTTGGTGTGACAGAAAGGAAAAGGCGGCTTTCTGTAATAGGTAAGCTATATGTTCCAGTACCTTTAATTGTAAGAACTTCTCTTTTGTGATATTCTTTATGAAGATCTTGCTCTCAACACAGATTGTTTAAATTTCTCTTGCTCATTATTGACTCTTGATACTATAGAGTCTACGCTCTGAAATGCTGTTGCAGTGAATATCTACTTTTAAGAATCAAAAGTGGTTTAGATGTGTAGTATAAAAAACTAAAAAAAGATCCACAGGAAATAAATCTATGTAGAATTGTTTGAGTTAACTGACTGGTTAATTTTATATTCCCTACTGTTCATCTAAATTTTATGATTCTTTTCTAGCATATCTTCATATCCTAAAAAGTTAATGTTAATACTACCATTTGTTTTCAGATACAGGAATGAGTTACCAAACAAATCTGTTTGTTTATATGGCATTATGTTTTTGATAGGTATGAGACTTTCATTTTTTTTAATCTTGGTGTGCAAACTTTTATTTAAGATACTTTTTTGGTAGTGGTACAACCTTTTTTCATGTTCTCAAGTTGGCATAATGTTAACTTCCAAATTTAATTAAGAAACTAGAGAGTTTAACAAACAATTTTTTCAGCCTATTTAATTTATTGTACATTTATAATAAATACAGGTATTCATGCTTTGGAGACATAGCATGCTACAAAGAAAAGTTGAAGTGTCTCAAGACTTGGAAAGAATTAGTTGACATGGGAAAAGAGTGGGTGTGTTTTTGTTTTGCTCTCAAGCTTTCATAATTCCTGGATTACAGGTGTTAAATGTTATATGTAAGTCTCGTATTGAACAGACATTTGGGAAATATCTAAAGGAAAAAGTGATCCAAGCAGGCTCAGGGCCTATGAAGCATTTGAATAAAGCCTCTACGTTTTGTGTTAGTGAAGGGATTCTTACTACCCCTTTTCTTTTAAAAGGCTCTAATACTCGCGATAGGAGTTCACCTCCCCCAGGATACATTCCAGATGAGCTGCATCAGGTCGCCCGAAATGGGTCCTTTACCAGTATCAACAGTGAGGGTGAATTCATTCCAGAAAGTATGGATCAGGTACGTGTATGACTTATCAAAATTAAAGTTCTTTGAGTGAGATTGATTGATGAAATACTAGCCGTCCTTCTGTTGGGAAGAGTTTGCAGAATGGCTAAGAAAGTGAAGTGTTAAAAATCTAGTATCGTTTTAGGATGACGCTGGTGTATTGGAAAGGTGATCTGAAATAAATATAATGCTRTTGAAGGACAGTTTGGAAGTTCTGTGCATAGTTTTGAATAGTCATCTGAGCAAACAGAGCATGACACGCAGTGCACGTTTTAGGGGATCACAAACGGAATATGAATTGTTGATGTGATATTCCTTTTGGAAAAGGCAAACATCATATTGGACTGTATAAGCAGTAGTACTGTTTGTAAGACACTGATTTTTCTTGCACTGTGTGGCATTGATAAGATCTCTGCTGAATTACTTCGTCTGCTCTTCAGCACTGCTCTTCAAGAAGGATATGGAATTATTAGAAAGAGCAGAAGAAAAAAAGATGAGGTGCAGAAAACATGATCTATGAGAAGAGGTTAAAATAATTATGATTGTTTAGTCTCGTAGAACCTGGTTTGTCTCCTAGTCTTCAAATATTTAAATATGTTGCTGCAAGAAGAAAGATAATATTGCTCTTCATTTTCATGATAGATGAGTTAGCTAGCAATAGGTATAAATTACAGCAAGAGATGTCTAGGTTAGAAAGCACAAAAAAGCTTTCTTCTAATGAGAAAGAAACAAAATTCGTTCCACAACTTAGGTAATCTGTATCAAAGGAGGTTTTAAAAAATAGATGGGACAAGCATCTGTAAGAAGTTATTTGGACTCAGCTGACTGTGTTTTGGGGAAGAGGCAGGGGAGTGGAGATGGGCCTGGTCTAAATAACCTCTGAAGTCCTTTCCACAGTTATGATTTTTGTGTGAGGATCACAAATGCATGGTATTTTATTCCCCTTATCCATGTGCTATATTGGCAGCATATCAGCTTGCTTAGCATTATAAAAATCCTGCTCTCTGAATAGCGATATTCCCCTTAAAAACAGTCAGGAAAAGATGGAGGAATGTAGTGGGTCACAGAATTGGCAATGAAGAAAGAGAGATTTTAAGGAAAGAAAAAATAGCGGTGCTGCATACCCAAATCATTTCAAGTTCTTGTTGACTTTGGCACTTTGTTCACAAATGGCAACAGGCAGTGTTTTTTATGAGTTGAGTAAATGAGACACAGATGATAGAATAAAAATAGAGGCAAAGAGATTGTGCAACTTGTTGCACAATGTAAATGGCCAAGCTGGGAATAGAGCCTGAATCTCCTAACCTCCAGACTGATCACCACATGGTCACATCCAGCCCAGGTCGAGATTCATTCAGAGAAAATGATTCCTTTTGGCCTGGGCAAAGTTGGTTTTGCTCACTGAATGGTCAGACAGACAGATGAGCCCTGAGGCCCAGGATGTCATTCACTCCAGAGTATTTAGGAAATGTGTAATGTGTCATGTAAGCGTCACTGTGTGAGCTGTCAGCGGGGTTTAAACACAGGAATTTTACTTTCATAGGAAGTCAGATGAATTCAGCCTGAGCAGCCATGAGGGTGTTGGGACTCCACATCCTCTGTTCGTTCCCTCCCCCCTAAGTTGCCGCTGCACCTTGGCAAGAGCTGAGCGTGCTGCTTACATCTGTCGAGCCTCCCCGGCACAGCCCGGAAGGGAATTTGGGAGTGGAAGGAGAAGAAAAGAGAATGAATGATGAAGAGACCAAAAACTTCTGCCTGGCAGAGCGTGCCGTGCTGCGATGGCAGCGAGGGGGAGAGGATGGCCACTGCCTCCCGACGGAGCTTTGCTGCCTCTTGGGCCCTCTCGCGCTTGCTGCCGTGGCAAGGCCTCTCCTTGTGCTGCTCCCGGCGGCCTGTCGCAGCTCGGCCACTCGGTCTGTCCTTCCCGCTCTCGCAGCAGCCCCTGCTCCTTCCCGGGGAATGGACGACGGGTTAGACATGGAAGCCAGGGGCTGCCAGTTGGACCATACTGCATTAAGCTGTAGGGGTAATTCATCTGGCAGAACCTGTCAGCTTTTTTTGCCTTTTTGGACCCACTGCTCAACATGAGAAAAGAGAAATATAACTGCTGAACCTACGGTGAATGTTATCCTTCCCTGTATGGAGCTTATTCCATGTGTCTGAATTTGCAGAGTACAAACTTGCTTTCTGGACACTACTTATTAAATAAGTCCTTGATGGGTACTCAACAATGTGTGTTCCCAGAATTTTTAAGATGCAGCACAGACCACAAAAATTGGAGGGGTAAACAGTTAACAGCAACAAACTGTTGTTCAGTTCATGGAAAATAAATAGGTTATGTAATATATTATAAGAAGTTATATATCAGGAAGGAGCTTGTTCTAAGACAACAGATAAGCTTTTCAGTCTGTTTTTGAGAGGTTGGCTGGTTAAATTGACAGGTGTATGCTAGATTCAAGATACACATTCTGTTTCCAGTTCTTCTGAAAAATAACTCTTCAAAATATTTCAAATTCTTTTGCTGCAAATGGAGAGGGGAGTGATGTTTGCCTGTCATTACACTTCAGGCATTAAAGGTGGTAGCGTGCCGAAACAAAATGAATTCAGCCAGCACAAAGAGCTAGTAGTCCAGAGTATTCTCTTCACTACCTACCCACCTTTTTTTTTTTTTTTTGATATTAGAAATTGAGCAACAGAGAAAGTAGCATTGAGTATTATTTTCATTATTTAATGGATCTGGCCTAGAATTTCAGCTTTTATGACTCTTTCAGACTGATAAATGGGAGATTTCACACAGCTCATGAATATTGATTATTAAGTCATCAGAAGTGTTTTAGGAAAAAAATTTGGCTTCAGTGCTTTTTGTAAACTCCAGTTTCAGATGAAATTTTTATTTTAATTGAAATGGAGGATTTTAGTTTGGATGAAAAGGAAGAGCGTTTATAAATTTTATGCATTCTCCCTCTTTCTCCTTTCATTTTCTGTTCAGTTTTACTTCCTGCACAACTCGTTTGGAGTCTTAGAGATAATTGTTTAGAAGCTTCTCAGGGTATTCTATTTCTGATGTTTTCTGTAACTTAGTTGGCCAAACTTAAATCACTGCAGAGATGATATAAGTTGCCTCCATGACACTCTTTGTCATATTTGAAGTTCATTCTTCAGTGCTGACAACACTTTTTTTCAAAATACTGTCAAAATTTATCACTGTCAAAATATCCTTTAGAGGTCTTATTTTTGTTATTTTTTTAAGCTACTCTTATTCAGGTATTGCTACGTATTAAAAGAGACTACAGAGTATGCAGGAAGAATGTAGCAGTATAACTTAATTTCCAGAGCATGGTAAAGAATGAAATACCCTAATTATATTCTAGTTAGGTGAGAGAAAAGTGACAGAATCCGTTCAGCAAAAAGGACTGCATGTAATGCAGGTTCAATGACAGCAGCTAACTTTTTGTTGGCTCTTGTAACTGATATAGTTTTGTTGTATTAGCAGTTTTAAAGCAAGACCCTTAAAGCATTTCAAAAAACAAAAACTTGAACTTGGTGGTCTCTCTCTCTCTTTTTGTTATTTATTAGATGCTGGATCCATTGTCTTTGAGTAGTCCTGAAAATTCTGGTTCGGGAAGCTGTCCCTCACTTGACAGCCCTTTAGATGGGTAAGAATTACTTAGATTCATTATTTATTTTACTAGATTGCTTAATGTACCAATTGTAACATATAATAACTCTTCAGTGACAACTTTTACTGACCTTCTTCCAGAAATTCGTCTGTAAGTTACAGAACATTTAGAAAAGCGTATTGAAACTTAATTGCTTACTAATGCATGGAAAAGAGATGTAGCTTCGCTTCTCCCCCCCCCAAAAAAAAAAAAAAAAAGATTTAAACTTGAAACACAGAACTTTAGACTTCAGGTCCTACAACAGCATACTAAAAATTTTTACTAAATTTGCCAGACTTGCTTTTATATTATGATCCCTAGCAGTGAGCAGCCTAATTAGATTTACATTTCATAGATACTGCTGTTTGGCTTCTGGTAGGTCAGGCAAATAACTGAGTGTTATGTTGTGCAGATTGACTACTTGTTTATTTAATACAGGTAAATGAATAATACTGCTAATCAAGTATTTGTATTTAATTAGTTGAGAGGTAAAAAGTTATATATCATTGCCTGTGGCGATTAGTCTGAGCTATAGGATTGCTATTAGTATACATTTTTTGAATGTTACAGGTTTTCTTGCCTACAAATATATTGCAGATACATTTGAACATCTTACAGATTGATTTTTTTTTTTTTTTTTTTGCTGTTTAAAGCAGGATACTCACTGTCAGAGATGAATTTTGCAGAAGAAATAAACAGATAACTAGTTGTCATAAGCTTGCTTAGATTAGGTGTTCAGAATGGCAATCACTAAACTTGAGTTAAACTCTTTGTTCAAAACATGGTATGTACAAATATATACTTCTGAACTTTAACTCCACCAGTCTGGAGTTGGATGGTTGTTCCACGTGTTGTATCAGTCATATATGCAGAACAGCCAGTTACAGTTGAGGTAAATTTTCCTTCTCCTAACTTTTGTGTTTGGAGGAGATCACTGTGGATGAATTTCTTCCAGACATGCTGCAAAGTTCATCTTTCCTAGCAAGCATTTAGAGATGGTTTAGGGTCCCTATATGGAGGGGCAGGAGACTGCAGGGTAGATTTGGTAGGCCCTTACAGTGTGTTTTGGGGAAGGTATTTCTCTTCTGTGGGACAGTATGTAAACTGGGTTTGGAAACTTTAAATTAGAATATGGACACATTTTGTGATCTTTTAAAAGTATTTTTGTTTTGAGTGGTGAGGAGTATAGCTAAACATCAGACGAATCACCTCAAGACCTGTTGGTCTTCATCTGTTTGCGTGTGCAAAGAAGCAACAGCAACATTTCCCTAAACCAGAAACGGAGCTGAGCCAGAATAACCTTTTGCTGCAAGACACTGGTTTCCAGATGCTTTGTGACCGTAATGCTTGGGACTCCACATGTGTTAGAATTGCAAGCTTTCATGTCAAGGAATGCTTAGCTCTCTAGGAAGCCAGCATATTGGACACTGTGAAAAAAGAACGTGATATTATTGCATACTGGCTAGTGTCGTAGGAGTTTAGATACCTAATTTGTTATATTTTACAGACTGGAGTAGCTCCTTTTTGAGTAAAACATGCCAGATCTTTTTTTTTTTTAATGGAGTACATGGTTGATTAGAAACAAAACATTAAATGAAAAGTAGTTCTTAAAGTTTTGACCCAGAAGCTGATTTTACAGTAAAACTTGTCTTGCATATATCCATTTTTCTAGAATAAAGAGGTTTAGCAAGTGGCTTATTTTGATAATATATTATAAGTTTCGTAGAGATAATACACTAGGTACTTCTAGCTTCCATAGTACCTTTTCATTTGAGAATGTGTGATTTGAGGACACAAACACATTTGGTATTATTTATAAGTTTTTGAGTTAAATAATATATTTCCATTTCACAAACAAAAGAATAACAGGCATGAAAAATATTTTGCAGCTGGAGCATACTAGGTTATACATGGTAGTTAGATGGGATAAAAATTCTGCCGCTTGCCAAATTTTGTTTTTTGTGAGGTTGTGGTGAGTAGAAAGGAAGAAGGGGAAGCAAAGCAATCCTAATTCAATTTATAATGTTTCCCCTTCAAAACCTTTTCTGTTCCCTCCTCCCCCTTAATTTGTCCCATCTACTTAGTCTGCATTATTCCCCCCCCCCCCGCAGCCCCTCCATTCAGATACTTCCTACGAGAGTGTAGGTTTTGTGTCTCTGTTTAACTTCTGTTACCTCGTAGAGAAATTCTTACCAGAAAAAGGAGGCTGCTGGTTTGGTGTGCTTATGGAAATACACTGTAATGGGTTGTTCTGTCTGACTGGCAAATCCCATCTATTCCTTTTGATAGTTGGGAGTTATGTAACAGCGACTGTAGGTAGGAGATAATGTGATCGCATAGGAAGACAAAAATTCTTCACCATTCACCATTCTGTGACTGAGTGAAATTGCTCTCTTAGTCCTATGAGTTTTATGAAGAGAAGAAGAAATACTTTGAGAAATGTTAAAAGGCTCTGCATTTCCTTGGTTAAGCTTTGTCAAGAATCTGTGTGCTGTGTAAGAGATTTTGCCAATATATAAATCTTGGTATTTAGCTATGAAGGTGTTAAACATAGCAATGCTCCTAAGTGGCTTTACCTGTGATAACACATTTTTATTAATACCATTGCTCAGTAACACAGTCTGCTCTATTAATATGTATAGCTCAAACAGCAAGCTTTTCCATTGTTACTGATCTTCAGTTATTAT
This sequence comes from Apteryx rowi, assembly GCF_003343035.1. Lineage (NCBI taxonomy): Eukaryota > Metazoa > Chordata > Aves > Apterygiformes > Apterygidae > Apteryx > Apteryx rowi. The sequence continues at coordinate 3,520,074 of NW_020450727.1, forward strand.
TGATACCTACTAGATTTGATTTGATTTTTTTTTTTTAACTTAGGTTCTGTGTCTGTAAACAGGTGCGGCAACTTGTATAGCACTAAACTTTTATCAGTCATAAGTAACTAGACAGTAAGACTAAATGTTTTGAATACTTCATTAGATTAACAGCAGTTTTTAGATGCTGTATGTTTTTACACTTCTAGAGACAACTACCCCAAATCTCGGATGCCAAGAGCACAGAGCTATCCAGATAATCATCAGGAGTTCTCAGGTAGGCAAAATCCCTGAACGTACTAGCTTTCCAAAATACAATCTCTTGCAAGTAATAGGGCTTAGAGAGAGAGCTCACATGGAGAGGTAACATACTGCACAAACATAATATGGTAGTAAACAATCCAAATACCAGTTACATACAATAAAAGATGCCATGAAGGATAAGATCTTTCCTTGCAAACTCTTTCTTTTTAGCTCATCACATGTATAGCACTGCTGCTAGTATGTATAATATAACATACTTGTCTCTCTGAAAACAACAAGTGATGCAGTGGGTAAAGGCACTCAACTGTGAGTCAGACTGGACTGTAACGTCTGTCCCTAAACTATTGCATAACCTTGGTTAATTTATTTAATGTTGGAGCCTCCATTTTCTCCTCTGTGAAATGAGAATCATTTTTAAGTGCTCATGATTGCTGTAATGGAAAGTACTGCAAAGTGAAAGGCTGAAGGAGGAGTGTGTGCTGGGCCTATAAATTAATCAATCGTCACCACTAATGTTGTTTTCATACCGTAATCTGGCATGAATCCAAATTGTTGTGCATGGTTCAGGATACCAACTGCAATGAGTAACCTTGAAAGTGTTTTGAGGTGTCTTTTGTGGACATGCCTTGAAATAAAGTTATACTACTGAACAATAATTAGCTTCCAATGAATATAGGGTGTTTTGGGGGTATTTTTTTGGATTGCTCTATATTTTAAGGCTTCTTTTTATGTTGTTTATGAAACTTTATCCACATAATCATGCAACTGTAATGTTTTTCTTTCAAGGATTCTAGAGAACTAGGATTCTAGAGTCTTAACAGACTACATCACTCTTAAAAGAATAACTATGTTTAAATAACATTTACGTTGTAGGGATAAACACCAAAAATATGGGAAATGTCAGAAAACAGTTTGCCTTTGGTAATCTTAATTTAGCCTATTTGTGTTTATTCATCATGCTAACTTTTTAACTAAGATCATACAAGAGTGTTCTTCTGGATGCTGCTGCTGCTGCCTGGTGCAGGATGCCCTTGTTTGTTAATGATGGGATAGACAGCGATCACTTAATAAGTACATACTCAATGCCTGTCCTCATCAGTTGGTGTGTAACAAAAACAGAGCAGCATGTAGAATCAGAACAGATGTCCATCTGGCCTAATCTTCTTTCTGCTGCCGCAACCRCTGTCAGGCTTCCTTACACAAGCCAGTAATACTCCTTCTTCAGAATGTATTCCTAGAGATGTTAGGCTTTAGGGCTTTGCCAAATGCAGGACGCTCCTTTGTGCTTTGATGGGTGTTTCTTCCATGAATTTGTCCAGTCCTCCTTTGAACCTGTATAAGTTTGGGGGTTTTGGGGGGGGGGGGGTTTGTTTGCTTTTTTTTTTTTAAGCATCCCCAATGTCTTGTGGAAAGAAGCTGTACAGCTCATTGTGTGTTGTATGAAGTGTTATATCCCTCGTGATTTTTATAGACGTCTCATGTCACTCCTTAAGCTATTGCTCTTTTAGGCTATAGAGGCCTACATGCCTTACAGAGAAGCAATTTTGTATCTTTGATCATCTTTGCACTTTTTAATCTTTTCCAGTGTTACTAAATCCTTCTTTAAAATGGAGTAGACAAAAACTTTGTTCAGTATATCCTCATAATTTATAGTGTTTAATTTGCTTCTCAGCCAATGCTCAGCGTTGAGCTGATGTTTTCTTGGAATTCTTTATCACAACATTTAACACTAGTCTACCCTGGATTTCATCTGCCATTTTAACAGCCAATCACTTAGATTCTTCAGGTCTTTCTGGAATCCCTCTGTTGGCTTTATTGCTCTGAATAACATTGTCACCTCACTGTTCATTGTTCTGTCCAGAAAATTCAGGCTTAATTAGACTGTGTGAGTTGTTGCCCAGATCCTTGTGAAACTGTTGACCATTCACTCCTATCCTGTGTGCTTATCTTCTAACCAAATACTTATCTGTGAAGGACTTTCCCCTTTATCTTATGATTATTTTTCTTCTTTAATAGGTTTTTAAAGGAGGACCTATTGAGTGTGTTTTAGTAGTTCAGGCTGCATTGACTCTTTGCCAGTATATCATATTTATGTATCTTTTATTCTTTGTAATAGTTTCTGCCAATTTTCTTGCTAATGAACTGTAACTTCCCAGAATTTCCCTACAAATTATTTTTAAAATTGGAGTTATTAGCCATGCAGCAGTCCTCTGATACTCTTTTAAACAAAAGATTACAAATCACACTTGAGCTATTGAATTCTTGAGATTCTTTAGGACTTTTGTATGAATATCCCTTATTTCTTGTGATTTGTTAGCGTTCTGTGAATTTGCTCTATAATCTTTTTTGCTCTGACACTTCACTTTGAAATGTATCCTCTGATATGTTGCCCATGTTGAGACTTATAATACAAAACTGATTTATTCCATATTCTTTCATCATGTTTTTAATTTTGAAATATATTTTCTTTTTATTTTCTAGTAGAGTATGATATCCCAATATTTGAGAAATTTGGAAAGGGTGGGACTTATCCCCGAAGATACCATATTTCATACCATCAACAAGACTACAATGATGGTAAGAGTTCTTCTTAATTAACCTATTAAGCATCTGGTTGTAATTAATGTCTTTGAAGATCAATGTCCTTTTTTATTCTAGTGCTGTAGTCATCTTTGAATCATCTGTGGGKTTTTTTGTTGTATTTTGKTTTTTTTAAGTGGTCATTCTATTGATTCTAACTGTGGATATTTCTCTGCTTTCGATTCTTATTCCTTCACAGGGTGAAGATGCCAGCCTGGTTATCACTGGAATGTAAACATAACTCTTTCTCCCCTTTTTATCAGGAGTTTATACATTGTAATAGAGCAATAAGAATGGAAGCAGTTCTGAAGCCAGCAGTGCATCTTCCCTCTTCCTACCCCCCCCAAAATTCGTGTGTCAGTTAAAAAAAAAAAAAAAAAGGGGGGGTGGGGACAGTTCGTGGATTTGTTCTGAAATTTAATTGCTCCTAATTTTGGTCACTTAAGCCCGCTTATGATTCAGTCTAGTACTTAGATATATCTGTGATAAATGCCTGTTTTCTTCTAGTTGGAAATTATATCATATCATATGTTGTGGAAGATTTGAATTAYGTGCAATTCATTAAGTGTATGCATACATATGTTTGCATAGTAGTTATTTTTCATGATGTTAACACCATGGTGTTGTATATCATTGAAGGTCGTAAAACTTTTCCAAGAGCCAGAAGGACTCAGGGAAACAGCTTCCGGTCACCAGTTAGTTTCAGTCCCACTGATCACTCACTGAGCACGAGTAGCGGGAGCAGCGTCTTTACACCAGAATATGAAGAGAACAGAATGAGGAGAAGGGGAAGCGATATAGACAATCCTACCTTGTCAGTCATGGACATCAGCCCACCCAGTCGCTGTAAGYTAAAGCATTTTGTGAACTCTGCAATAAAAACTCTTTTATCACCTTCCAAGTATCACAGAATTGCAGAATGATTAAGGTTGGAAGAGACCTCTGGTGATCTAGTCCAACCCCCCTGCTCAAGCAGGGTCACCTAGAGCATGTTGCCCAGGACCCTGTCCAGGTGGGTTTTGAATATCTCCAGAGAAGGAGACTCCACCAGCTCTCTGGGCAACCTGTTCCAGTGCTCAGTCACCCTCACAGTAAAGAATTTTTTCCTCATGTTCAGATGGAACTTCCTRTGTTTCRGTTTGTGCCCATTGCCTCTTGTCTGTCCTGTTGCTGGGTACCACTGAAAAGAGTCTGGCCCCATCCTCTTGACACCCTCCCTTCAGATATCTGTATACATTGATAAGATCCCCCCTCAGTCTTCTCTTCTCCAGGCTAAACAGGCCCAGCTCTCTCAGCCTTTCCTCATAWRAGAGATRCTCCAGTCCCCTAATCATCTTCGTAGCCCTCCTCTGGACTCTCTCCAGTAGCTCCATGTGTCTCTTGTACTGGGGAGCCCAAAACTGGACACAGTACTCCAGATGTGGCCTCAGCAGGGCTGAGTAGAGGGAAAGGATCACCTCCCTCGACCTGCTGGCAACACTCTTCCTAATGCACCCCAGGATGCCATTGGCCTTCTTGGCCAYAAGGGCACATTGGTGGCTGATGCTTAACTTGGTGTCCACCAGCACTCCCAGGTCCTTCTCGGCAGAGCTGCTTTCCAGCAGGTCAGCCCCCACCCTGTACTGGTGCATGGGGTTATGCCTCCCTAGGTGAATCATGTCAAAACCAAACACATCATCAGAATACATGCAATTGAATAATATGTTTCATCTCTCTAATAGGAAAAGGTCAAGACTATATTTTCAAGCAATTTTTTTTTGCTTATTGTGCCAACCTTCATGTAGATTTTCACATGGAATTTACATCTGTGATAACAAATCACTAAAAAGACAATTTCTGATGATATATTAGACTATTGAGAACCCAAGAATTGTCACATAGGATGCGATTAAAGTTTATTTTTGCTCATGTTAGTCAACTTTTCCAGTAAACTGTAGTCTCTAGTTGGTATTGTTTTATATTTATGGTGGTATTTCAGGAGCAAATATACTTTCTATGATGACTTTTATAATGATACATTTTAATCAGTCCTCAATTCTTAAAAAGTGTTACTAAATTTCCTTAACATACCATGTCTCTTTCAGACTATTACTTATTCCTTTAAGTGTGTGTCTGTGTACTGGAAATTATTTTGTGAATGAATTTGAAAACCAAAGCATACTTATATTTTCAGCACCACGAGCTCCAACTAACTGGAGACTTGGTAAACTGCTGGGTCAAGGTGCATTTGGCAGAGTATACCTATGCTACGATGCTGATACTGGAAGAGAACTTGCTGTTAAACAAGTTCAGTTTGATCCTGATAGTCCAGAAACCAGCAAGGTAAGTGATGTAAAACAGGGAGTTTGTAAAGGGTTTCTGCTAAAGTGGTCTGCTCTAGACTATAGACTCATGTTGTTCCTTTTCATGAATGTGATGAATCCTTTAAAATGTGTTTTGTTTTCATGACTTTTTAGGAATCCTGTTTTATTAATACCTTGATGATTAATTTGATTAACTCATTTTAGTGCTGCATCGTGTTTTTTCATTTTCAGATGTATCGTTATGCAGTGAACATGCATGACCTAACTTGGGGCAGTGTCTGTTCATAGAATTAAGCAATCTATCATGAAGTGTGTTCTGAAATAGATGATTATTTTACTTAAATTAGTATAGGAACTAGAACAAATTGCATTTACAAACAGAAATTCTGCCCTTATTTAAATGCTGTTCCTGAAAATAAATTCTCAAGGATATGTTTGGCATGAAGACAGTTTGAGATTCTTATCCTGCCAGTCCTGGCTGGTAGTTTCCACCTGCCCCTCCATAGTTTACAGTCATTTTAATTGTAACAGTACAACTGTTCAAGGTTGCTTGTTAAACCAGAATCTACAGATGTCTTTGGGGGGTAATTTAAATTTAAAAATATCACCAGAATGAGTCAGGTTAAAAAAGAAAAACTTTGTTTCTGAAAARTCTCATGGAATCACACCCTGAGGCTGTTTGAGTGTTCAAGTTCTCACTGCACTTGGTAGTTCCTTGCATAAAGGTGTTTGGTTTGTTTTGGTTTGTTTTTTAAGGGGGGGGGTTAAGTGTAGAAAGCTACAGGGTTTTGGGTATGGATTGTTGGGCTTTTTTGGTAAAGCTCTGGGCATCAGGGCTAGTTACTGTTATTGGCAGTACTTCTCTCTGAGGAGCACTACTTTTGTTGACAGTTTCTCTCTTTGAAATTGAGTTTGTCCTTCAAATATTGGACATTTAAGAAGAGAAACAATGTAATTAGCACTAGTCTTCTGTTTCTTTTTTTCCAAATTGTATTTGCTGCTTTTTACAGGATGGAAAAAGAATTATTAATTTTCCTGCATTAGGACTGCATTCCACACTGTGGGGAGCATGCCCTGGGGAGCAATGGGTGTAAGCATTACTGCAGAATCRAGTGGCTACCAGTTATAGTTGCTGTTACTAGTGATGTCGGATCYAGAAAAGCCAAGAATCACTTGTGCTGTAGATTTCTAGTGTAGTTGTTGTTGCTATTTCTTTAAAAATATAACAAAACAACTGATTTTGCTTTGCAAATGGTAAATATAGAAAAACTGCAGGATCTCTCTTGTAGAAACAGTTCTGTAACCTCGCTTACCATAGCATTTTGTAATGTGCATCTGTCAGTGTCAAAAATCTGTTTTCCTTCTAACTTCAGAAATGTGGGGGGTATCATCAGTAGACTGTGATGGATTAAAAAGTAAATTTTGATGAAAGGCTTCTGGGTGAAATCTGGAATTCATCGAAATTTGAATTTGTGGGGCATTTTGAAAGATATTATGCAGTAAATTTTACAAATGGAAAGTAAAGCATTTCAGGTAACTCTAGTGGAAGCACCTTATTTGTTCATGTGGTTTGTTTACTGTATTTCACAGTTACAATATTAACCAGTCTTTTCTAAGCAAAAACCTTGATGTACTGGAAAAGTTAAGAATTAATGCTAGTTAATCCAGTTGAAAGACTTAAGCAAACAAACAAACAAAACTCTTTTTGCCCAGTTGGCAGTTTAGGATATGTTATGTAATGTGCATACACATCTTGATACCTGCTGTGTTCTGAAACAGATATAACTTCAAAATAAGAGAAATAATGAAATGAGAGCAAAATCATCCCAAAGCYAATTTACAGAAAACAAACACTTTTTTTTTCCTCCCTTCCCTCAGTCTGATTGTGGTATTTTCTTATTATAAAATGTGTAAACTTTACATAAACTACAAGAGTAGTAGTGTTATTTACTTTAAATATCCCTTAAATAGGTACATATTGTCCTGCTGAAAAAATCCCCAAACATTATTTTAATGTTATTAGATCAAATGTGGTAAATCTTGTTTTTTTCCTTTTAGGAAGTAAATGCACTTGAATGTGAGATTCAGCTGCTGAAAAATCTGCTTCATGAAAGAATTGTTCAGTATTATGGCTTCTTAAGAGATCCGCCAGAAAGAACACTCTCTATATTCATGGAATATATGCCTGGGGTAAGCAAGAAAACCAGCCCACTTCAATCATCRTTTCTACACAATGTGACATGCACCCAAGTAGACAGCTTCTGCAGCAGTGCACGCAGATATTAAAGAAATGCCTAAGTAAAAACAATAGCCGAAGATAGATATTGGGGGTGTGCTTACAGCAGCCTGACTCTCTTCTCCATTGTTTGTTCATGTATTCAGAATTAGTGGTTTGTACAAAAATCATTTGCATTTGATTTTGGCATAAGAAGTACTGTCTTTGAAAAGACAGTATTATTAGCAGTAAAGTCTGGAATCTCCCTAAAGCGTAATATTTCTTTTTACTGCACTTCAGCTTATGCTGTTGTGTAGTCACCATGTCAGCTTTTGAGAAAAAGTAGTGAAGATAGTTGTGAGAATAAGTGCATTGAAAATAATCTTGGTGCTTGTCTTTTGTGTGGCACTTGGGTACATACTGAACTGTTCTGCTTTTACTATTTTGTCAAGATCTAGTCTGTGCTCTGAAAACTGTAGATTTTCATTTTCTCACCAAGTGGGACTAACAGAGCTGAAAAAAATGTGCCCTTATAAAAACATAGGATCAGTATTTCTGAATAGAGTTACTGCATTCTACTTTACTGTGAAACTCCACAGAAGAAAAGTGGTATTTTTAGGTGAGTTTTGGGCTTTGTTTTTGGAGGCGGCTTGAATTTTTCTGAGATTTGGAGGATAGTATCAAAGAAGTAATTTTAGCRGTTTGTATCTCTGCATAACAAAGCCATTTTATGTAAAGATATTTATAAAACCGTGAATGTTATTTTATACCAAGACCTGTCTAGCTTTTAATTTTTATGCAGATGTGAAGCACAGTCCTCCAGCTTTCAGGTTTTTCCATGCCAACTCTCCCCCCCCCCCCCCCCAAGTAAACACCATCTGTTCTGTACAGGTCTAAATTGAGTATCATCATTTAATCATCAAAACACTTAAGAATGGTGTTGAATGCTGTTCTCTTTTTCTGTACAACAGGCTGGCACTATTAAGTTATTWGATAGTTTTGAAGTTAATAGTCTGGTATTTCAGTATATGACTTGCGTGTTCAGCCTCTTCCTAGTGAAAGTTTGAAGATTTTCTTAGTGGAGGTAGCGGAGAAATCCTGCAACTTCAAATATCTACATTTCAGGCATAAACTTCATGGGGTTTCAGCTATAATATTAAACCATTTATGAGTCTAGAAATGTTAGTGTTTCATACTCTTTCTTTGCCATAGGGTTCTATCAAAGACCAATTAAAATCATATGGAGCACTCACAGAGAATGTGACTCGTAAATACACGCGGCAGATATTGGAAGGAGTTCACTATTTGCACAGTAACATGATTGTCCATCGAGATATTAAAGGTAATGAGAAGGATAGTTCTGTACACAGTTCTGTGCTTTTAATACAAATTCAATTCTAGCATAAAATACTAAAAATTAAGTTTGAAATACCAAAATATTGAGAATCAACATGAAACTATCGTGAAAACATTGCCTTCCATCACTTATCTTTGTCACTGCTGTAAACTGAGGGGGAAAAAAAAAAAAAGCATCTTTATACTGTTTTAAGACTTTTAAAAATGTTTCCCTAGTCTGTCTCTGCAAAACAATCATAAATTTTAGTTCTGATTTTTTGTGTGTGTTAACAGTTTTTATTATATTAAAGGATTATGTCATTACAAATAGATGGAACATGCAAAGGAAAGCATCATGACTCTAAAGTACTTATTTGTACACAGTTTTGTTTGTTGGTTATATAGAAATTACCCAGCACTTCACTGTTAAAAGAATTTACTGGCAGAGGTGATTTGCATGATCCATATGATTCAGACTTCTTCCATTTGCCAGCCAGGAAAACTAATGGAACAGACATTTACCTTTTGCAAATAGATACAGGTGATTCTTAAGTGCTGCCTAAGCAAGCTATGAATGTGTAGTAAGATCAGTGATGTGCAAAATAGGTGTGTTGGACACCATGCCATTGTGTTCCCTAAAAATTTTACATTGTTTTCCTTTTGCTTTATATCAATAGTCTTTTTGGAAAAGATTGAGATACCACTGTCAATCTGTGCATGCTTATGCAAGATAATTGTTTTGARCAAATCTATAACATAGCTTGTGACTTTAATACAGTATCAAGATAGTTTTAGTGCTGTGGAAACTTCTTTCCCATTTTTTTWATTTCCTTTATATTAAAACATATTTGGCACGTTGCTTATTTTGCCAGTATGAGTTTACAAAGGTGACTGAAGCTTCCTTGCAAAGGCCTAGGAGGCAAAACAGTATGAACAAGTGATTATTTTCTGAACCTCAGAAGTAGAGTGATAGGAATGAGTAGAGAAAGTAAATTCTCTGGCTTGAAATACTGGGCCCATCTTGTATTTTATCAGTGAAATCCAATATTTGTTACTGTTTTCCACACCAAAGCCTTAATGGGCCTTTCATGAATGTAATGCTATGTTCTCTTTCTTCCAGGAGCAAATATTCTGCGAGATTCAGCAGGCAATGTGAAGCTAGGTGATTTTGGTGCCAGCAAACGACTCCAGACTATCTGTCTCTCTGGTACAGGAATGAAGTCTGTCACAGGAACTCCGTACTGGATGAGTCCAGAAGTTATTAGTGGAGAAGGATATGGCAGAAAAGCAGATATCTGGTATGTCAAAAAAACTTTTCTGCTGAAAGGCACCATTTCAGAACAGGCTCTTTCTCACTGGTGTGCAGGCACTATCTGAAGTTGGAATGTTTTTTTTTCCTGGGGTTTAAGCTGAAATAAGGTGATAAGTGTGAGCAGTGACGGTCATATTTGGAGAAAATAACACAGATGAAATCTGGGAATTTTTGGTTTGTCAATTCCTGTGCCCATTGATTTAGAGATCCTATGAGAATCCTTTGAGCCAACCTTGCATGAAGTTAGGATTACCAGACTCTTTGTAAATCCTGGTGAGTTACTGGGTGAAAGCTGCACTGAAGCTTTGAAGTATCATTTAAATCAGTGTCCCATAAGTTAATACTTTGCTTACTGGAACTTCATTTATCACTAAATCATCTTTGATGCAGGGCACAAAATGAAATATTGGTCCCTTAAAACATGAGCGCATAAGAACRAATTTACCAAATTTTAACAGAAGAGTAGTAAAAAGTATTGGTGTGAGGAGTTATTAAACTTTCAAGAATGAAGATGGAAAGACAAATTTCAAAGATGAATGTTTGTGATACACTGTGTAATATCACACAGTCTAACATACCACAAGCCCAGCAGGCATGATTTCAGCCACTAGACTCCTTATATTGGAAGTGATTTGTGAGCAGAAAGAATATTCATTACTGCTCCTGATTATCTACTCTTGCCTAATGTTTTGTGTGCTTAAAAACAATAGTAGGAGCCATGTTATATCCAGCCAACAGCCATACTTTCATGTCAGGGGGAATTCATTTAGCCTAATAGAGATCACCTAGTAATTATCCTGCTGTACTTATGGAACAGCCTTATAGACTTGYGGTAGTTGGCTTGTTCAGCTTTGAAGTATTTGTATCAAGGTTAACACATGTTTTTCAATGGCTTAATATTAAGAAGTACTGAAGCTGGATTTCTGTTGTTGAATAATTCCTTAACTAGACAGTAGGGATTTAGAAAGAAATGAACCTCTGTCCTACCATAAAATTTCTTGAAAATTCAGAAATTATTCCAACCTATCAATTTGGCAGTATCGTTCACATATTTTTGACAGAGATTGAACTTGTAGTTCTTATGGAGCAAAGTTCTGGACATATGCACACCCTTCTGCCTTCAAAAATCATTTAAACGTAAGCTTCTTATCCAAGGATCATGTATGATCTTAAAACTGTCTGACAATCTGGACTGTATTAGTATCTTTAGCTAAAAGACGAAGATACCACCACTTAATAGCACGCAAAAATATAACATGGAAGTTAAAAAGCTTATACTCTTACTTCAGTGATAACTTATGCATTTCTTAATGAGCTACCAAAATATGCACTATATTCTGACTTATTTTAATGTAGAGCATTGCTGTTTGCTTTGCATTTCCCCTAGGACATAATGAGCAAGAAAGCTTTCAAGTGCATTCAAGTCCTGAAGATGTCTGAAGAGCTAGAGTACAAGGATTCTGTAATGCTCCTGGCTTGTATTGGCCTGCTGAGCACTAGATCTGAATCTGAATAGTGGCAGTGTCATAATCCAATCAGTATTGTCTAAATAAAAATGTAATTATTTCTTCACTGAGGTAGTTGCCTTTGGCCCAGTGAAGAAATAAAGTGAAGATGCAGGTAGTGATTTGTGTAACTTTGAGATAAAGAGTAGAGTTGTATGCACAAGTGTGTGAAATTCTATTTTCCCCTGAAGTTGCTCTGGAGCATTAAGTGGACAACACTTATTTGTGGTATTTTAGTAGCTATCTGATATTTCTTGTTTTCCTAGAAGAGCATGACTGTTGTAACCTGCTGTTTCACTTTTGCCTCTGTTTCAGGAGCGTAGGTTGTACAGTGGTAGAAATGCTCACTGAGAAGCCCCCTTGGGCAGAGTTCGAAGCAATGGCTGCCATCTTTAAAATTGCCACTCAGCCAACCAACCCCCAGTTACCACCTCATGTCTCAGACCATGCTCGGGATTTCTTGAAACGGATTTTTATCGAGGCCAAGTTGCGACCRTTTGCAGATGAACTGCTAAGACACACGTTTGCACACTATCACTAACAGCCTGCCTCAACTCAGCTTGCATCTACTGCATTTATTTTCTATTTGACTGCACTTTTATTTTTTATTTTTTACAAAAAAGGAGAAAAAAGACAAGAGAGAGAACACATTCTCTTGAATCTTTGTTTCACTTAGATTGTAAACAATCTAAATTTTGTATGTAAAATGAGAATCTTCCCTCCCCCACTCCCACCAGGACTAGAACTTTTTGTTTCTATAATGTACTGATGTGGTTCATGTAGATAAAGCACTTTAGTACATACTTGTTCCTTATTTAAAGAGGAAAAAAAAAAAAGACAAATGATTGGACAGTCAGTGACTGTGTGACTTTTTCTGACACTGCTGACTGACTCAGGGTGCAGGGAAAAACAGACATGCAGCTAGAGGACAAGAAAGTTACTTATCTGTGATTGTTCTTTGTGTTTATAGGTACTTGCTGCAGAGAGTTCTAAGTTCTTATATTTTAGCATTTTAATCAGTTTCCAGATTTAACAGTTTAAGCTTAAACCCACAGTTTTGAGAATTATTTAGAAGCTGGAAGAACTTGGAACTCTTTGTGCAGCAGCGTGTCTACCTGGTACTTCCTCTGTGACCAAAAGAAAATAACAAAATAGAACTCGACATGGATTCAGTAAATAGAGGTTTTGGTATAGAACTATATCTTAATAGGAAAAGATTTACAGGTAAACAGATTATGGACGCAGACTCCTAGGAACTACTATACTGCAAGGTGAAAATTTCCAGAATAAACAGAAGAGTCAGCTGTTGGATGTAAATAGTTGGAGAATGCCTCCTGCTGTATCTGCCAAAGAGAATCCTCTAGTGCATAAGCTTGGAGGGAGACAGTTTTCTTAGATAAGAAAAAATAACGATATTGAGGAGAATCTTCCTCTACAATCCTGTGAATGGTTGGGGGGAATGGGAGTGACTAATCCTTGTGCAGTATACGATTCAGAATGAGCTGTAAGAAATAATGTCTTCAAAGCTGTTGAGAGGCACTAGGGTGGAATGTATGTCAACATCAAGTGCCTGAATAATATAAAATTCTTCCCATTATGCACTAGAAAATTGTTTTAGTAACAGTTCAGTCATTTAGGATGTGTTGAAAATTTCTGTAATGAAGCCCAGCATCTTTTAGCACTAGGAATAAGTCACAGAAAAAGAGARAACTCTGGTTATACTTTTCATAAGATAATGATGATGAATCCACCTAAACAAGAAGGCACAGCACAAAAGATTGTATGAAGAATAGGCCAAAAACACAAAGTGAGCCAGCAACTAAACATGAGCATGATTACTACAGCCTGATAATCCAGATGATCAGTGTTTATCAGGTTTCCAAATGTCATAAAACATAAATTAATCACTTTTTCCATTTCTGAAAGAGAATAATAAAAGAAAGGTAAAATCTGAAATACGAGTCCTCAATTGAGAAGCCTGGTGCTGATCAGGTATAGTTAATAACTGACTTTTTGCTACAGAAAAGTCAAACTCTCATATTTTTGTAGAAGTACACTATATAAATAATTGAAAAGGGAATTGGAACTACTGGACTACAGAACTGAAATAACGCATGCTGTTTGGGATGATTTCTTGCTTGCTTTTGTTGTTACGTAAAAACAGAGCGGGCCGATATTGTGAACCTTGTCCCCTCTGACAGGGTTACGCACTGTAATCCCCAGGCTCCTGTCTGTTTTGCATCCTTAGAGGACTATCAGAATTACGAAGAGCACGGACACAGAATAATAAATTTACCCATTCTCATGGCAGTTAACTCATGAGATTTCTGAATTTATTCTAGGAATTTCCAAATCTTCTACCGAGCATAAGCAGGAGTATGGATCTATTCTAATCGCTTTACCTGTAGTAGAGTAAGAATGATTTTCCTTCTGTTTTGAGCCACCTCTCCTGAGTCTGTGTGTGGTGGCCTTTTTCAGTTTCTGTGAGTGTTTTATTCAGCATATAGTTTGTTTTGGTCAGGGTACATAACTGCAGGATTTTATAAGCATGGGAAGAATTAACCCAACCAGGGAAAATTTAGAAGGCCAAAATGAAAGTCAACTTGTATTGATTTATTTTTAGTTTCTCTGTAACTAGACAAAAGGTACGAAAGCAGCCTTTAGAGAGAGTTGGTGTGTACTCTGCTGTAAAGGACCTTTGCTTTATAAGCAAAATTTAGTGGCAGCAGGGGAGGGAGGTTTAATGTAGAGCCTAATAATTTATGTAGCTATTTAAAGATTGTGTAATTGAAATGACTGATTCCAAACAGATCAAGAAGGTACCAAAACCAAGCTGGAAATGTATATAAAATCAGTAGTGGACAGTGATATCTGAAAAGGTAAGGAAATTTATTATTACCAAAAAAGGACATTAAAGGGAAAATGTAATCAGGTTTATCTGTAGCATTCATAAAAATTAAAGATACTATACTAAAAAGAAACTGCACTCTCTGAAGCTTGAAATTTTTCAGAATCTAGTTTTCTAATAAATACTGTGTCCTTTCTGTGAGGCAGTGCTGGCTCATGTATATTGCAATATCATTTCCTCATTGTGATTTTAATTACTGAAAGTAATTGAAATTGTTGCTTTTGTGCCTTTTCTAAAAATGGCATTCAGTCATGACAATGGTAAGCATTTTGGAATTGGAAAAAGAGAATTTGCAGAATGCATCTTCCTTAAACTTTGACATCAGAAAGCTGCTGAGTAAAGACAGTACTTCTTAAAAGAAGATGACTTTTGCCAGTTCAAGTGATTCTAGTAAAATTACATTAAATGAATCAAGATTAGGCCTGCACTATTTTTTTCCAGCCTAAGCTGACCTAAGCTACTTAGAGTAACTGTAGGTGGTTATTAACCATTCGTTAATATTTTGAGCTAGAAATATATACAAATTTAAATGAGACTGTTTTACCAAAAGGTTAGTTACTATTTATYCCCTTGCATGTTGCACTTCAACGTTGTTGTGTTGGGGTATGATAGAAAAACAATCTGTATTAAATTATGTAGTACTTCTGTATAGAGTGTCTGTAAGACACTTTGTGGACTACTGGCATGATAATTAACAAACCCCATCTCKAGAAGTTCAGAGGGTGCACGGAATTGCATGCGTAAAGTTCCATTAGAGAGAAGGGTTGTGGATTTGAGATCCCTGATGACACCTTTGAATATCTTATTAATGAAGATACCAGCATTTTAGAATCATCAGTTATGCTTGAGTACTAGGTCCAATTATTAGAAAATATCAG
The DNA here is from genome assembly GCF_003343035.1 of Apteryx rowi. Classification (NCBI taxonomy): domain Eukaryota; kingdom Metazoa; phylum Chordata; class Aves; order Apterygiformes; family Apterygidae; genus Apteryx; species Apteryx rowi. The sequence continues at coordinate 3,535,353 of NW_020450727.1, forward strand.
TGGAAAGAATACTGTTGCGGGGTTATGTTTTGCTTTTCTGTAAATGCCAAGATGAAGCTATACTCACAAAAAGAAAGGGTCAAGGTTGATAGTGAGTATGTGTATTTTCAAAGGACTTACTTATCTGCTAATGAATCTTATTCTGGCTGTTTGCACATATTAAGTAACAAAAGTTTAACTACTTGTGTACCTTGCTTTTAATGGTGATAACTTTCACAGCATTGTTTGCTCGTGGCTCTTTTTGGCACAAATAGGACTTTTATTACTGTTTCAGCCAATCTTATTAAACTTCTATGTATTTTTTTAATCAGCTTTTTTGTATGGCTAGAATGAGGAAAATTATGAATAACTGTAAATACAAGTTCCATTTGGTGGGAACGCAAATGGGTGAGCTTTGATCCAGCTCAGTCCCGTTTGAGGAGCAGATTGTTCATTTTTAATTTGGGTGATAAAAATATCCATGCAGGTACTGAAAAAAGATATGGATATAATTGACTTTTCTTGATTGATAAATCTGTTACTTTCTCAATTTTAATTTAAGTCTTAAAAACTCACTTGATTTGCAATTCCTATTGTAGCTAAGCAGTCCTTACAGTATACCAGAATGATGTTATTTAACAGCTGTTTTTAGCTAGTGCCTTTTTATCTGTATGCCTTAATTTTGTTCAAATTTGAACACCGTACTGAAATGCTATGGCTGTCGTACAATTCTATGTCACCAAAACAGTCTTTAAATACATTTTTAAAGTGCCCAAACCAAAATTCACTAACTGCATTGAAAAGTGTTCTTTATATGTAATCTGCTGTAGACTTTCAGTTTGAGGCTTTTAAAAAGTAATTTTTGAAGCATTTCTTGAGTACTACCTAGGCTAATACAGTTTTTGTATTTGCATTTTGGAGATTGTAAACTGATGCATACCAGAAAAACTACTTCTCGGCACTCATACAGGTACTGTTACAGCCAAGATAGTTACCTAGCTCTGGGTACTAGACTCTGGTTTTACTGTAGAGATCTTAAGAGTTTTTAATGGACTAGTAAGCGATAGTTGGTACACTTCTAAACATGGTACTGTACTCAGTTGTTTACTTTCAATATACAGGAATATTAGTTCTGTTTTAGCAAATCAACAGAATCCTCAGTGAAGCCAGCTTTGTTCCTGTTAAACTGTTTCCTGTTTCTTTTAGATAATCCTAATCCTGCCATTGTCTTGACTGAAAGCCTTCTTGCAGCACCAGGAGGTACAGTGCAGTACAGCAAGCCATTCTTTTAGACAACATAGAGCAATGTGTATGCAGCTTCAGAGACTTGAGCAAATTGGTCAGATCTATTGTAACTTAAATTTTGATTATTATTATTTTTTTATCTTGAAAGTTTGTCATGCATATGAAAAAGCATAACTTGTGTGCTTGAATGTAAGTCCATGTGGTGTTTCTGGAAAAGCAAAAGTATTACTGCCAGTATCTCTTCTTGCTGGTAACTTGCTGTCTTGTGTTCATGACAAGTATGCAGTGTAAAATCACATACAATTACCAAAGCTTTTCTATCCCCATCTACATATAGCCAAAAGTGATGTTTCATGGATTAGTACTGTTACTTACATATACATATATATCTATCAGTAAGCTATTGCTAACTGAAGAAAGCAGGTACTAGTAAAAAGTGATGGATACTGCCCATATTTAAAAGATTTGGGTGTTTATTGTTGCTGTTTTGATGTGCAAAATTCATGCCAGCATTAAAATGAAGAGTTTGGTTTTTTAAAACTCTTTTTAACTTAATCTTATTGATGTCATTCGAATAATAATGTACACGCTTGGTGACTAAATTTGGCAACTTACTTTGTAGCCAGGTTTGAGTTTTGGGACACTTAAGGAATGCCGTGAAGAAAAGTAATTTGTGATCTGCATTGCTCTGTGCGCCATAATAAGGACATTTCAAAGCTGCGATGAAGCAGTCTGTTTTACTTAAGAGCCAAATCTCACCCACAACTATAAGGGGTGTATGCTGCCTTCAAGAGGAGCCACAAACACACCAAAGGGGGCAGAACTGCTTCCAAACTGGGGTTTCTAACTCAAAGTTCTTGATCAGAAGCAAAGGAGCTTTTCTCTTTTTATTTTCTCTGCTTGGCCTACACACGGTTTATTTTTTCATTTTAATTGGCATTACTTAAATACTGTAGAGGTGGTGGCYGCTGATAGCTCCTGAATTGCACGGGAGCTAACACAGAGCTTAATACCAGGCTCCGTCACGTGAGTCGAGGGTCCTGGAGACTCCTGCTTGCTGGAGGGAGTTGGCTAGTGAGGGCTGCCRGGCCGAGGCTGCGGGGTGGGTGTGCTGGGGCAGAGGGCAACAGCCTGCCCCGCGCTCTCCTCCCCGTGGGGCCACGGCTGCTGCTGTCGCCGCGCRGGCCCCGTGCTCCAGGGATGTGACACGCATCCTGCAGCTCCTGGCCATACCAGGAGTTTGGCATGTGGCTCCTGTAGCCATGCTCGGTGCCATACAAAGCAATGTTCGGTTTCACTCTAGCAATATTTACATCCATATATTTGAGGGGGAAGGTGAGATGGAGAAAAAACTTCTCGTGTATCAAACAACATTAGCAGTCATGCTTTGGCTAGGTCTTAGTTTTTCATGAACCTACTTTAAAGGGAGAGGAACTGGATTAAATGCATTAAAATCGTATCTCGTGATTCAGTCCTTACATTGAGTCCACTGATGAAGATTGGAGGTCAAGGTCTTTTGTGGGGAAATAAGGAAAAGGATATGGTAACTCCAGAGTGGATATTTGCGGGAAATATTTCAGATGTTTTTCATGTATTTTCCCCCAATAATAGATTATCCTTTTCCCCAAAGATTATATAATGTGGATTTAAAAACAAGGATTGCATTTTCTTTTCTGAACAGGCATTAGATTGTCAGTTTCCTAGTGTTCGTTTCTCATTAATACCAGTTTAAAAGATGGTGTCACCCTAAAATTGAAATGGTTTATTATAATAAAAAAAAAGTGTCTGTCATCTCAGACCTCACACAAGTCATATAAAGGAATATCATTGTAAATACGTGGAGGGAGACTTAGATAAATTGGAACGTAGGCTTTTAGTTTTCATGAAGCTATGAATAAAAATTTGTAAATTTACTCTTGATCTAATGTACATTTTTTATGTAGCCATTAAATTCTCTATTTAATCTATCAGTTTCTCACTGTAAATGTTTTTACTCAGTTGAATGCTGGGCACAGTTTGTAATGTATGTACACAAAGGTGTTTTTTTTCTATCAATGTTGACTTTTTTGCACATTTTTGGAAATATTTAATTTGTACACTGATTTAATACTCTGACCAATTGTTGATGGGTGTATGAGAATCATGTATGTGTGCAATGTACTACTGTCTGGATGTATGGTTTTTTATTACTTTTGAGATGTTGCTATCAGTAACTGCACTGCTGTTGCTGCTTTACATGGAATATCTTGTGTATATTAAAAAAAAATTAAAAAATTAGCCTATGGTTATCTTGGTTGAGGAACTCAGGAGTTGAGCATTGCTTACTAGTTCCATTTGTCTAACAACCTTCCAAACTTAGGAGTACTTGTAATTCTGTGTATGCATTGAATGTGTGTGTGTGTGTGTATATATATCCCAGTAATCTTATTCCACAATTTCATTTCTACATTTTTATGAACTTGTTTTTTAAGGGTACTGTTTAGTTAGAATAATTAAATATATAAAAGCTTTGAGAGATAATTTACTAGATAAATATATTTTCAGCTGGCTGATGTTCAAAATATTTTTTTAATTTTTGTTTTTAACCATTCAAAATGTATTTGTATTTCCAAAATCAGACACGAATTGTACTTAAAGATATATTAAAACACTCTGTAGGGACAACAGTGTGATTTCTCTTTTAAGAATTTTGTAAAAAAAAAAAAAAAAAAAAAAAAAAAGCTGAAGTATTTAATCAATGCAGAGAAAATACACTGTTCTGAAAAGTTGAAAAGCAATCTTTGAATTCTCAGAGTTGACTGGGGAATAAAAAAGTAGGAAGACAACACCAACTTGGGGAGGTCCCATTCTCCTATCTCCTGTCCTATGTCTGTCTCAGTGTTTCTTTGTAGACCCTCTCCTGTTCCGGTTTTCTGATGTTGGGAAAGGTTAAAGCATGTTTGTCCTCTTGCTGATAGGGAGTGTCTCACGTTTGGAACATGCTTTAAAGACTTGGCTGCTTCTTTTAAACTAGCAGGATGTCAATCTAATATCTGAATTTCCGATTTTTTTTAATGTGGGTTAAGAAAGCCTAATGTTTAAAATGGTACCAAGTAAAACTTCTCATGCTAGTTAGGCTGTGCACTGTTGACTTGTCCTTAAGTCCATAGTTTAGAAAGAGTCGATATACTCCGTCAAATTAATAATTGCCTGGTACGGTGTTTCCTTCACTTCTCATGCACATTTGACTTTGTTACATTTTTAAAATTGTGCTTGTAAAAAAAAATGTATAAATTTTTTCATTTTTTTTTAAACAAATTTCTATGTATTTACCTGTTTTATTTCCTTGCTGGTACATGGCTTTCATTTCGCTCGGGGGTTTGTACCGCTGTAACGGGGCCCCGTTTCCCTCGGGCGCGGGGCCGCCGCCCGGCCGGGAGCTTTGCTGGCTGTAACCCGCGAGCTCTGGCGCGGCTGGCGAAAACGGCACTTTGAGTGTTAATAAACGAAATATTTATTTCCCGCTCTGCCTCCGCCTCTCTCTGCCTCCTCCCCGCCCCCCCCCCGCGCCGG
>NW_020450727.1:3540321-3614977 GCF_003343035.1 Apteryx rowi
GCTCTCCCCCCTCCTCATCCCTCCCGCTCGGTTCCCAGATAAGAAGAAGTCCAAGAAGCGCCATTACGAGGAGGACGACGAGGAGGACGATGACGCGCCCGGCAAAGAGTCGCAGGAAGCGGTGCCCTCGGCGGCCGGGAAGCAGGTGGAGGAGAGCGGCGCGCGGGTGGACGAGTACGGCGCCAAGGATTACCGGCTGCAGATGCCGCTGAAGGCCGACCACGCCTCGCGGCCCCTCTGGGTGGTGCGTACGGGCCGCGGCCCTGCGGAGCGGCCTGCGGGGGGCCGGGGGGCCGGTAGGGGCACAAGCGCCTGCTTGCTGCGGCCTGCGCTCGCCTGGGACGGAACGCGCCGAGGCCTCGGTGAGGGGCCGCAGTGCCGTGAGCCTTCCCCCCGGCTAGGCAGGGCTTGGCAGAATGCCGGGGGCCGCCGCGTCCTCTCGCCAAGGAAGCTGGGAGCGCACCGCCGAGCTGGCAGAGCCCGCTCTGCTGTCTGGGATCGAGTAGTGACCTCGGGAAAGCAGGGGCGGTGGGGGAGAAGGCTCTTCTGCTAGCGTTTTCCTTGTAAATCCGTCAGAATAAGATTTGCTCCAATTCTAGCAGAGCGGGTGAACGAGATGCACGCAGCGCGTGTGTCGGGATAGTCAGCTTGTGAGGCCTTCCACAAGAGCTGAACCGGCCCAAAGCTGGAAGTAGCTTAGAAAGTCCAGCTGAAAGCTCGCGTACTGGCAATCTCAGATGAAGCACGAGTACATTAGCTAGATGTTTCTGGGAGGAAGATGAAACGGATTCCAGAAGAAACTGAGTTAAAAAGGCAAGTAGGACGCATTATTGCAGTGACATGGTAACTGGGTTTGTATGTTGGAATGAAACAGTGTTAATCAGTGTGGCCTAATATCCTGTATCTGGTCCCATCTGTTTTCTCTACCTTAAAAGGGAAGTCAAGAAACCTGTCCAAGATTTGGCCTGTAGTGAAAGCATATTTAGAAGAGGCAGCTGCCTGCCAAGTTCTGCGGGGTGTCTGTTATTGAGTGCTGTGAAACACAATTGGCACCTTTCCTTCTCTGTTTTTTCCAGTAAAATGGGGAACAGGGAGGAAGGGAGGTTTGGAAACTTGCTCCTGCCTGGAGCAGGAAAACATTCCTTTTTTATTATTGTTAAAACAAAAAAGGAGAAAAAGCCTAAAATGTCAATCTAGAAAAGCTTAATCAATTGGGATGTGGTTTTTTTATTAGTGTCCTAGAAAGGCCACTGACAAATCAATGTCTGGTCCCTTGCAGAAGGTGAAAGTTTTGTATTCCTGTATCTCCTTCTATGTCTTGTGTTAGTTTTTGTAGTTCTGTATAAAGTCTTCTGGGTTTTTTTTGTTTTGTTTTTTTAAGTATCTCAACACCCTGTTGGGCAAAAACTGCTGCAGTGAAATTTATTAGATGTATATTAAATCATTATTAGTTTCTTGGTTTCTTTAATTTGGGTCTTTTTATAAAATTGTATTTCTTTTTTTTGTTGTTGTAATTTCATTGTTAGGGTCATCCCTTTTCTGATACATGGTGATGTATTACCACCTAAATAGTGGAGTCATTCTATGTTATAGCAGCTGTTTTACAGGAAAGTCCTTGTTTTTCTCAACTAACACTGGTGTGCTTTCAGCATGTTTTTTCTTCCATGTACAGGCTCCTGATGGCCATATCTTTCTGGAAGCCTTTTCTCCAGTTTACAAATACGCACAGGATTTTTTGGTTGCTATTGCTGAGCCAGTGTGCAGACCAACACACATTCATGAATACAAGCTGACTGCTTACTCGCTTTATGCTGCTGTTAGTGTTGGCTTACAAACAAGTGACATCACAGAGTATTTACAAAAACTGAGCAAGACTGGTGTCCCGGATGGAATAATTCAGTTTATCAAGGTAAGCCCATTACTGGAATTTTGTCTGCTGCTACTTCTTCATTGGTTTTTACTCACTCATTGCTTTCACAGTCTTACTCTATCCTGTCGCTCTGTTTCAAGAGAAGGGAGACTTTATTTTATTTTTTGTCTTTATCTATAGTATACGGTTGCACAAATAATATTCTCATAACGTAGCCCGTGTGTGGTTTATAGCTTGAAATGAAAGTCCTAAAACAAAGTCTTAGTGTGCATGCTTTACGCCAGGGGAAATGCATGTGGAGTAAGTTTCCTCATATTTAAACAGTCCTTAGATTAYGAATGTGGGGAGTTACCTGGAGTAGCTGGTGCACTATAAAACACAGCCTACGTTATCTTGCAAGTGTGTTTTTGCAGTCTTGGCAGTAGATTGGAATTTGATATAAAAACTGAACGTCTGTGACTGATCTCTGATGTGAGATGACATATGCATGTTCTGAAAATATTTGTTGAAGTAGGTTTGTTCCATAAGCCTAATAACACTACAAGTAAACATTTGACTATGTCACCCTTTCCCACAAAGAACAGAAACGTGTTGCAGCATCTGGTCCCAAACCTAGAAACGCTCCTTTGCATAGTCCTAATGATTGTTCTTATTTGTTTGTAGTTGTGTACTGTCAGCTATGGGAAGGTAAAGCTGGTACTGAAACATAACAGGTAAGCAGCTTCTTCCTTAATTAGCGTGGAAGAGGAAGTCTTCCAAACAAACGCACCGCTGTACGTAAATGACTCTGACTGTGGTCTCAGTAGCTGTTGAGTTGAAAACTGTTTTAGAGCTCCCAGTTGAGTGGTGCAACAGGTATTACTGCAAGATCATATTCTCAGTTTGCAAGCGTTTAATACATTAGTCAAAGCATTCAGTTTGACTGTCCTGAGCTGCTAGCAGTTATCATTACATTATTGTAAGTAGGATACTAATTTGATGATCTAGCTTGTTTCTTTATTGCTTGGACTTGTAATACCTCCCTAAGGTTTTCAGATAATTGTTTCATTCATTCCTTTCAAATTTACAAGAACCTCGGTTAGAAAGCTTTTCTGTAGCTGTCCTTCAGTCTCATGTGTTTTTATTTGTAATCCATTATTCAGGAAGGACAAGCCAATGCACTGACAAGAGCTGAGTGTTTGTGTGAAATCTGCTTGTTAGTGGATTGAATCTGATCTGTTTTATGTATAATAATGTTGGAAGGAATCTTGAGAGATCCACTGGTTTAGAGCTGACCAGTTTTATTTAAACCTATGATTTTTGGGGGAGAGGGAGGAGAGGGAAGGAGAGAGCAGAAAACTAAAATCTCCGTACACTTTCCTGTGTTTTTTCTACTTCCCTTTCTTTTCTTCATAAAGTTCTTTTCTGTCTGACAGCCATGATTGAGCCCTAGGACTATAATCTAATGCTCTGCTGGTGCTGCTTCTTTTTTGAACCTAAAAGTAATGCTAGGATTGTTAGCAGGCTTTTATTGTCTTATTAGGTATCTCTAAGAAAAAAAAAATTTCCCCATGCCAGTTCAGACTTAAGTCTTCCTTGGCTCACATTTTAACTGTGCTCTCAAATGAGCATCATTATTGGTGAATCTTAAGGGAAAGAAAAATTTCAGGATACTCAAAGATAAATTTTTAGAGGGTTTGTGTTTTGACTTTTTTTTTTCCCTCTTTTGGTCTTGTGGCCAGGACACCACATCCAGAATTTTCACAGACTCAGTTCAGTCTCAAAAAAAATTTTCTCCTGTCGCAAATAAGACTGTAATGTGAGAGCCCTATTCAGCTCTGTCTAGGCAGTTCTTTTGGAGTTTTCCTATTCACATTATATTAACAGCAGATAATCTGAACAAGATTGATAACAGTAAAATACATGTTGCTTTTGGTATGAAGCATCTTTTAAAATTTCTGATTACCGTAATTTCTTTGTTTTTAAATTACCACCCCCAAGATGGGAGGTACTTGAGAGTGCTTCTGGGAGAGCTATAAATTGAAACATCCACGCTATTCTTCCTGTGAGTTGCTCAGTTGATTAGTTCATAAGTATATCTTTTCCTTTGTTCTGTCTATTTAGGTATTTTGTGGAAAGTACCCATCCTGATGTCATTCAGCAGCTTCTGCAAGACCATGTTATTAGAGACTGTCGCCTGAGAAATGCTGAGGGTGAAGAAACAGAGCTCATTACAGAGACATTTACGAGTAAATCAGCGGTATGCTTCGCCATGTTTTAAAATGATTTGAATTAACATTAGATAAGCTGTTAAGTAGTTTGGAATGGTTATTGTATGTTTGTCATGTCAGCAGTTGCATTCTGTTCTGTCAGCAATGTTCTGTGCCTCATTAATGAGCCCCATTTTAGTTGGGGAGGGGGAATCTCTAATGAAGACTTCAGTAAAGATTCCTGTACATCTATTTCAGATTTCCAAATCTAGTGAAGGAGGCTTGGGTCCATCAACATCACAAGGAACAGATGCTCAGAATAAGCCAGATGTCCCAGCTGATTTATTTGAGTTTTATGAACAGATGGACAAAGATGAGGAGGAGGAGGAAGAAACACAGACAGTATCTTTTGAAGTCAAGCAGGTATGATTATGTTAGTCTCCTAGCATTTGTACCTGTGGGGGGATATGCTCACGACTCGCAAATAAGTATGAGGACTAAATATAAAGTACCGTGGCTATTTGTTTGATGGAGGAGCTCACTGGGGTTATTAAAATGTCTTTCCTTTTTTGCTTTCCAAAATATTATCTTAGGATTTTCCTTTTCAGTACAGAGGGAGGTAAACTGGATATTGTTTCTTCCCTGCATGCAAGGTGCAGAGCTTAAAGGCTAGAGAAAGGCTCCATAGGCTAAGGAAGGTCCCCCTTCATATGGGACTGAACATTACTGTGTGCAAGATGAGTAAGAATTCAGTGGAGGGCAAATCTCCTGTTGGTTCCAGAGCTGTTTTTTTCTGCTTCTGTTTTGCAATTCGTACTTGCAGAAGGAACTTCTGGTGGTTCTGCTTTCATCCCTTGAGAAGGTTAGAGCACAGTCCTGGCTTGATCAGACCTTCGGAGAGCTTTCGTAAAATTTTTCCTCTTGTTTCTTGGACTCAGTGATTCTAATGTAGTTTTACTGGGGAAAACAAAAGTAAACAAGAAAGAACCTAGTAGCTATTTTGGTTATTAAAAAAAAAAAATCTTGGTGATTGAAGACAACCTGTAATTGTGGTAAAATAACTGCATTACCAGGGTATGAAGATTTCCCAGATAACAGATGTGCAACTTTGTTAGCTCTTTCTATGTAACATACAGAATCTTTTGTCTCTGTTACTAAGCTCTTTCTTGCAGGACTTCAGGGTGTAGTTTTGCTGCCAGATAAAGAACACATCCAAGGCTAATGTGTTATGTTCTTCCATCTGTCTAAAAAGCCCTTTTTAATATGGACTGTTATTTCAGATATTTGGGGGGTAGGAGTGGTCATGACTAAAGTTCTTGGAATAAACTTTAACTCTTGCAGACCTAAGGAGTGTAAAAAAAATTAATATAGTTTTGCATGGTACTCTGTAATAAGTGGTTATTTAAAAGAAATAGTTCAGCTGTGGAGAGTTTGCCATCTGAAGGTTTGTCTCCTCTTTAGGAGATGATTGAAGAACTTCAGAAGCGTTGTATCCATTTGGAATACCCCTTGCTGGCAGAATATGATTTCAGAAATGATTCAGTGAATCCTGATATTAATATAGATCTGAAACCCACAGCTGTTCTCAGACCCTACCAAGAGAAAAGCCTAAGGAAGATGTTTGGAAATGGGCGAGCTAGATCTGGTGTTATTGTCTTGCCATGCGGTAAGTTGCTGACTTAATTTTGGGGGCTTTTGTTTTGTTCTTGGCTAAATGATTCAAGACGTTCAATGCAAGACATGGTGCATCTTTGCCTGTAATAAAGTAACTTCTGAATATTACATCTACTTAGATTTCAAACAGTAGTAGGGAGTGTTCCAGGTACAAGCATGTAGAGTCCTGTCTATTTTTAATGAGTGGGCTGGGACACTCTGGTGAGGGAGAACCTGATTTGTAGAGCTATCAAGGATCTACTTAACAGGATTGTGTGGACTGAGACAACCCGTGGGAATGGTGGAAGAAGGAGAGAAAAGGAGACTGCATGGCAGTGCCCATGGTGTGGGTGGGAGGGCACACAGGAGATATGGGGAGTGCCTGAAAGAGTGTGTAAGGGATGTAAGAAGAAAGAAGTGTGAAGGAGGAATGGAAAAATGTAAGGAATTGCTACGTGGTGGAATGCACATAGCTGACAGGAGCAATGGAGTATGTGACCGCTGCTAAGAGCTTTCCGTAACTACCTAGAACTTACCTGGTTTTGAAATGAAGACAGCATTAAAATGATTGCTTCTAGCTGCCAAAAGCAATGTTTACAATGATTTTGCTGAGAACTTGCACAGTAATGTGGCTAGTAGACAATCAAGCTGGTTTTATATAATAGCTTGTCTGTTTCTTTAAGACTGTTATAAAAAAGAAACAAGGAAGAATTTGCTTTCTTTGTTATGATTTCATATCCTCTCTCAGTCTTTTTGTTTTCTTTTACTCCCTCTTTTTTTTTTTTTTTTTCCTCCTGATATTTATGGGATGACTAATGAATATCAGTCCTCTTCCTCTGCAGGTGCTGGCAAGTCTCTAGTTGGAGTGACAGCTGCGTGTACTGTCCGCAAGCGGTGTCTGGTACTTGGTAATTCCGCAGTGTCTGTGGAGCAGTGGAAGGCCCAGTTCAAGATGTGGTCCACCATCGATGACAGCCAAATATGTCGGTTCACTTCTGATGCCAAAGACAAACCCATTGGCTGTTCTRTCGCTATTAGCACGTACTCCATGTTGGGACACACGACTAAAAGATCCTGGGAAGCAGAGAGAGTAATGGAATGGCTTAAAAGTCAAGAGTGGGGCCTTATGATTCTTGATGAAGTCCATACTATCCCTGGTAAGGAAGCAGTGTGCAACCCCCTCATGATATATACAATTGTTAATGTAACTCTGCTTTTTTAAAGTTTGTTTTCATGCTGTCTTTTTCATGTTTAATGTAGTATTAATCCAAAACTTCGAGTTTTGAGACTTAGATAAATGGCCATGTTCTAAAAATGCTTTTTTTCTGACGCTACAGTTTAGCTGTCCATTGTTTCCCTGAAACCTTCAAATTAGATAATTCTGTCTCAATAACGGCAGTGTAAAATATAAGCACCTTCCCCCTTTTTTTAGGTTAATAAACTGCTCTAAGATACCTTAATTATATTTAATTTCACTGTAGACAAGTCTGCTGCGTGGATGGTACTGCTCTCACCTGGAACAGGAGAGTTGGTCTGCCTTCTTTGCTCTTGAGACGTGGTCACATTGTAGGCTAGGTTTTCATATCTATTTCTACTCCGTAAAGTACTGTGATTAGCTATAGTCATTACCGTCCAGAAATAGCTGTTGTATTTGAAATTACTATGTAATTGAGATCCATACTATTGGAAAGGAATAATGTGGTATTAAAGTTTCAATGGAATAATCCTGGTTAAAAAGTACCATTCAGGATTCTGTTAGCTTTTGTACCTTATTGGTATGGTTTGACTTGAATATAATTTGGTCTCTACAGAAATGATAGRTTTCAGAAGTAGACTTTGCTGATAAACTACTTTGTTAAAATGGTAGTCATTCCTAAGAAGTACTGTGACCTAAGTCATAACAGCTGAGAACATTGGTTTGTTGTTGGGAAATGGGGAAATAACGCAGATGTCTGAAGGTTTACTGGGATTTGCAGAGTGCATTGAAGGTGTAAACTGAACCCGTGATTGGTGTGAAGTTTTGCTGTAACGCAGATCAGTTGGAATTGCGTGTGAAAGGGGGCAATACTTCCTAACGCTGTGCTTGCTTTGTGTTTAGGAGTTCATGAAACTTTTTTATTTTTTTTTAATTCCGGTATTTGCCTTCTAAATCCATTCATGACAGTAAACAGAAAATCTGTCTTGTCTTTCTTAGCAAAAATGTTCAGACGTGTGCTCACTATAGTACAAGCTCACTGTAAGCTGGGACTGACTGCTACCCTGGTCAGAGAAGATGATAAAATTGTTGACTTGAACTTCCTGATTGGACCAAAGCTCTATGAAGCCAACTGGATGGAGCTGCAAAACAGTGGCTACATTGCTAAAGTGCAGTGTGCTGAGGTGATGCTTTGTTTTTTATTACTATTAGTGTATATTTAGTTTGCTTATAATTTTTTTTTCTTTACAGGAAGAGCTATAAAACTGTGGGGGAAAAAAAGTACCCATATGACTTTATATTTACTGGAGCATAACATCAGGTGGTGTGCTCAAAGCTGATTTCTAAAGACTTCAGCTGGTAGACAGTCTTTAGTTTATTAAGGAAATTTTTTCCAATTATTGAAATAAAAATAGTCCAAAGCTAAAAAAAAAAAAAATAAAATAATAAGAAAACAAATACTTTGTTTCAAGCCCAAATGCATGAAAATGAAAATTGAAAACATGAAACTGGATCTCACTGTATTTGTCCAATGTGATGGCGTGTGACCTCTGTTCTCCCAAGAAAATGGGTAAGATTAAAATCTGATACCAGATAAGTGGAAATCTTGTCACAGAGGCACATTAGAACATTAAAGCAACCTTTCTGGGTCAGACTAAAGGTCTGTCTAACTTAACCTATTATCTCTGAGAATCATCAAGTAAGATGCTTAGGGAAGAGTATAAATACAGGGCAAGCATATCTGATACTTCTCCTGATTACTCTCCAAGCCTGCAGTCATCTGTGACTAGAGGACTTCCTGAGCTACATGCGATTTCTGTGTATTTAGTAATCCTCAGTGGGTTTATTTTTTCATGAACTTGTCCAGTCTGCTATTGAATGGAAGTGAAGTTTTAACAGCTACAGCTTCCTATGGCAGAGTTTCAGAAGATAAGGGTCTTATGCTTTTTACTTTTATTTTTTTTTAAACCTGTCTTTTGCTACTGTTTTTCATTTAATGCTCCCCAGCTCTGGTATTGGAAGAGAAGGTGCAGAATTAATTCCTGTTTATCCTCTTCTGGTCACCCCTGACAATTATCAAACACTTAATGGCTTATAACTGAAATATAGGCAAATCACCCCTTTCATTGGATGAATAAAATTCATTGTAAAGGGACGTATGGCTTTTGTTGTTCTATGGATACTGTGATCTGTTTGTTACTGCTGAATGGGTTGTCCCAGATTTTAAAAAGCCTTACTTTTACTTTGATTTCCTCTTGAATAACAAAACATGATTTGGTAGGAAACAGTCATCACAGTTGTTTCTTTTCATACCCATACTGTAGAGTCAGGGGAGTCTTCCTTATGAAATAAAATAGCTTTTCTTTAAAATCCACAAGTGGATTGAATTTCCAGTCTCCTGCCTATTAAAGTGTAGAGATTATTATGAGAATTGTCCTACTAGCTGTGATGCAAGTACTGCAGCTACAGTACATATTAGAGACAATTTATAAAAACAATTTTATTATATACATATTTCTTAGAAATAATACCCAAGGTTAATACTATAACCAGTCAATCATAGTAATGGCAAAGTAAACCAAACTGACTTTTATTAATGTGTTTCTGCTGCTTTCTCTTGCATGAGTCAGTTGTTCTCCTTTGGAATTTTGTGCAAAACAGGGGTTGTAAAAAATACTTTTTTTAAGTAATAGAATGTAAATATAGAGCATCTGGAAAGTAACCAGGTTGAAGGGAGAGTAATCAGTCTGCGATTATGAATTTCACTGTGCTTAGGCACTTCAGATGATTCCATCTCAGAAGCATAATTCTTCTCAACCTCTAAAACCGCCTTGTAGACATTCAAAAGCTAAGCATGGAGTACCTTTCTTTTGAGTGATTTGCAGATTTTGTAAATTTATATTCTTTAGGACAATTTTTTTTTGTTGAAATAATATTCTGAGCTACTACTGAAAGCAAAGAAACCCAAAAACCCCCAATGTTGATGGCTGAGAAATGATAAGTCTAATATATGCACAGCTGCACTGCATATTTGTTTGGATTTTCTTGGCATGTTGTTGCGAAGTAGTGTCTTTTCTCAACTTGCCTTATTTATCATAGCCAAGTAAGACCTCAAGTTTACTCTTTAAGTGAAGTTCTTTCTGAGTAGCAAAAGAGGGCAGTGCTGCTGTGTGGTAAGTCAGGTGATGTTCATTGCAGGTACTACTCTTTCATTGCTCCAAAAGAGAACAAGCAGAAGAGTTATGTAAATAGCTGGTTAAAATAAATGCTAATTGATTTTTGCATGTCTAATGATTCTGGTGTTTTTCATTAGCTCTATTTTCAGAAGTTTGTAATTTACCCATAATCCCATTTGTAGATGCCATACTAAGTTCTTGACTTGGAGAGTGTCTTGCAGAATATAAAAATGAAAAAGATTGTTGGGGAGGGAAATATAATTGTATACATTTCCAAATCTGGAACAGAATGTAAAAACAAGGCAAAATGTATTCAATACCCAATATAGTCTGAGGCACTGAGCAACAGACAAATTATTTTTCTACCGTGACATGTTCAGTACTCATATCTCATTCTCACCTTGAAATATTCTCTCCTGATTTAAAAACTTTAAATCTTTCATATAGATAGCATACAATAACAGTGGACCCTATTCAATGCATAAATCTATTGTTACTGTAGTCAAGTGCTAAAAAAAAGCCTAAAAAAAAGTTCCTAACAGTACAGAACAAATCAGGTTGTTAAATAAACTCATGTAAATTGGTAAATCGTTAATTTCTGAACAGATCTTTTGTTAACTTCCTTAGCTGAACAATGGTTACGAAATAGGCATTTCGGTGCAGTATTCCATTAACTTGTAGTGTGTGATGGATATAATGGAAAACCTATGATCCGCAGAATAAATGTGTTCTAAATTGTGCGTTATAGATAGTGTCATTGCATTTGTGTAAACTTTTCTTCTACTTGCATGCTACAGTAGAAAAGTAAGATACCTCAGAAACAGACTTGTGCAGTACTGTGAAATTTATTTATATAATAAAATCATTATGTGTAGGGAAAGCCATTGAAAACTTCTAGTCAATTCTAATGTTTTAAAAGTTGTCGAGTCAATAAGGATTAAAATAAAGTTCACCCTGCTGCGGATGAAAAAAGGATTGGTAAATAGGTTCAATAATGAAAACTAAATGTATCTCTGATTCGAATTTTCAGAATATGGCTGAAAATTAATTTTTATGGAAAAGGCCCTGTCTAGTGGGAGAGGGAGAATATATGGAAGAAAGCTTATGCCCTTAATTCTTGCTCTGTAAGAAATAATAGCATTCAGTGAAATTATTAGGCATGAAACATCAAGGAAAAATTTTCCAATCCTATTCCAGTCCCAGTGCTTATTCCTGTTGAGGATCTCTCTGCTACAGAATTTTGGAAGGGCAAAATATTAATGAGGTCAAAAAGAGTTTGACAGTGCTGGAGACTAGATTAATTAGTAGCCTTCACCTTAGTATAGCAAATACTGTCTTAAAATTTGTTGCCTGTGCTGTAGAGAAAGTTATAATGCATTATCATCCCCAGTGTCTTAATTTCTCACTGGAATAAAATTAATTAAATAACTGTGGGTCACTCTGTATGTGTGTGGGTTTTTTAATTCTAGGTTTGGTGCCCAATGTCACCTGAATTTTATAGAGAGTACGTAGCTATCAAAACAAAGAAGCGGATACTGCTGTATACCATGAACCCAAATAAATTCAGAGCCTGCCAGTTTCTGATTAAGTTTCATGAGCGACGGAATGACAAAATCATCGTATTTGCTGACAAYGTGTTTGCACTGAAGGAGTATGCAATCAGGCTTGGGAAGTAAGTGTTAACAGCCAAAGATGGCACTATCCTTTTCCTCCTTCCTAGAAAATTACCGCGTAATTTCTCAGATTTCAGTATCCCTTAGAGATTTTTTACAATACACTGATTTAACTCCAATACTTCCTATATAAAAAAGAACTTGAGAGGATGTTTTTGGATCAATTTTACTGGCATTGCAACATTATTCTGTGTAAAACTGTTTCAGAAGAATCTTTGTTTAGTAGATGCCTCAGAGGGGTTTTAATCCAAGATTTCTGTGGAGGACTGTTAGTATTCCTCAGTCCATTTTGTTGTTATTAAAGGCCAGTGGTAAAACAAGTGGCAAACCTTTTAAAAAGGTTACCAGGACTATTCTTATAAGAGACTGTAGGCTCTCCTGTCTCTGTGAGGGGAAGATTTCTGAAATAAGAATCCTCTGGATCTTTCAAGATCTTTCCTGGGGAAAATGAGCAGAGAAGCTGGCCTTAGCCTTTCTGTGACAAGCCCAAATAATGTCTCCTGTGGGAAGCTGTGAGGCATTTTGACTGTATGATTTCATGTCCAGAAATTTCAGCAGAACTTCTGAGCAAAATCAGAAACAAATCTCCTTACRCTTTCCAAAATTTGCAGTGAGTTTTGAATGTAGTTTAGTAGCCATCTTGTGCTGGCTTGCTGTGACATCTAATAAGAAGCAGAATTAATAGTGCTGGATGAATTCCAGCACCTGTGGTCTCTTTCTTCATTTTTTAAATCTGTCTGGACAGAGATTAGCTGTAATGATGCTTCTGGAATGTAGTTAGTTTTGTTCAGTGCTCCACTGAAAAGGCCTTTGAATAAAGATAAATGCTGGGAGGGGATGCTTGCTTCCTAAGTAGCAGAACAGTTGTTAACTGGGGGAAGATACTGCAGAAATGCGTGGTAGGAAAACCAGTTGAAGAAGTATTTACTGTTTGCTTTTCATGTTCTTGAGTGAATTCTCCTTTCCTCACATCGTTTGTGGAGCAGGTTATACAACTGTCAGCGTTGGAAAGAAAGGAGGGTTACAGTGCTAGGTAAATGTAAGGGATTATTTCTTTTAAACAGAGAATTTTCTAATCATAGTTTGCTACGAGCATGTTCAAAGTTGGCTTTAGGCATAAACAAAGTGAACAGTTGGTTTGGGTGGGACAGGAATGATAAGTTTAAGCAGGAGAGAGCAGTCCTGTGGGTCTTGTGGTAGTACCCAAGCCTGTCTGCGTGGCCTGCGCTAGCTCAGCGGAGGAGGGAGAAGTGTGTAGGGTAGGTGGGCTCCCCTCCCGAGGCGCAGGTGGCCATTGCCTGGCTGCCTTTGCACCTGCTTGTTCCTTAATCCCCCCCTTTGCCTTGGTACTGGAAGGGAAAGACCATGCACATGACAGGAATTACTTTAACTTCAGGGCCACGGAATTCAAGTTTGCTTAGCCAGCCCTTGCTCTTTGCCATGAGTCTGTCATCCAGGGTAATATAGCTCATGTGATGGCTGTTCTTTGCCTATTAGTGGTGTTATTAATGTATTTAAATCACTGTTTTGAAGGACTATGTCTTTGGCAGTTAATTTTGTCTGTTGTTGGGAGAGGGATCTTTGCAGATCCCTCCAACATCTTTTCACAGGGGTAATTTGAAAAAAAAAATGAAGCTAACATTGGATGTTCTAGGTTCTGGATCAGGAAAGTACTTGGATATGCGTTAATGAATCATTGTCAAGTAGGGCAATGGGGGTTAAAAGGGAGGATTGACAGCCAGGAGTTTTGGGTTATTCTGTGTTTAATTAAGAACGCATGTATTTGACAACCCTTCTTTGAGGCTTTAAGAAACAGCAGGCTCATAGATGCTTTAGTTTCAGTGGGATATCTTGCACTTCAGTCTTGATGGGGATTAAAGTCATCACAATTTAGATATGAAATGACAGGGCTTAAAAACCCTCATTGCTGAACGCCACTAATTGAACAGTAATGGTATTGTTTGGGAGTTGACTCATTTGCCACTTTTGCTTTTTTAGCTGTGGTTTGAAACAATCTGCTGGTTAAACGCACTAAATAAAAAAATTAGATTAGTGGTGACTATGATTTCTTGGTAGTATAAAAACTACAATAAAGTTTTTTGTTAAAAAAAAAAAAAAGCAGGAGCCAACACAGGAATCAAGCTGATGAATCCAAAAAATCTTAGTACTATGCACTGCATGTTTATGTTCAGTTACCACCCATGGTATGTGCAATGTTAAAATTTAAATGAAGCTTTTGAGGCTGTTCCTTGTGTTAGAAATAATAAACGGAAGTGTGAATAATTCTAATATAAATTGTAAAATTTTTTTCCTGTTATTTGGAGATGATTGTTAACAAGCATTTGGAAAAGAAATGTAACAGATTGAAAAGCAGTGGCTATGCACGCCTGCGTGCTTCTCTCATGTTTCAATGCAGGCTTTGCAGTTTGTAGCCTTCTTGAACTCTGCTAAAGCAGGGAGAAGATAGCTAGGCTCTAGAGTGTGTCTTGGAAAATGCAAAGTAATCTAAGATACTCCTGAAGTCTGTGGGTGACTGAAAGTTTGTATGAATGAGCCTTCCTGATTGATATATTAAGTGGTCAGGATTATTCATTGTCAAAGGTTGTAAACTCTAGATGAAATGCTACCTTGGGCTGCTCACGGCCACAGAACATTTGGGACCTCATTCTCATTTCAGTAGGTCCAGAAGTTATAAGGAGGGGCAAGAGGTTAATTTCAAAAGCAGGAATAATTTTCCCAAAAGAATATTCAACAGCCAGCTTGTGACACTCAATATCATTAATAGAGAAGCTTGGGTTTTTAAGTGCTTAAATAGGAAGCAAAGATTGCAGCTGTCAGTGCGCTAGGTCTGTAGATTTGAGGAAAAAAAAAATTATTTTAACAGCTGCCTTCAGTCTTTCATGTAGGATTATAGCAAATGTCTTCAGTCTGTTGATGTACAGCTTCATGGGTGCGCATTAATTGCAAAACGTTTATAACTGTCAGAATTTATTTCTGGCAGACTGGGTTGCTGCAAACGGCTCTGCAAGCAACTGGGTAGCTGCCATAAAGAGCTAAACAAGCTAAAGATAAACTGTAAGCTCTGTCAAAATCTATTCTGTTTTCATATCAGTTTAAGTGCACACTACATTCCCTTCCATGGCATCCTAGTACCTAACAAGAAATGATTGAGAAATCTTGAATTGATGTAATTTGAATATGTCCTGTTCTTTTAGACCTTACATATATGGTCCTACTGCACAAGGAGAGAGAATGCAAATTCTACAGAACTTCAAGCACAATCCAAAAATCAACACTATTTTTATTTCCAAGGTAAGTGAGGGCGTTCAGTGTCTCATTGTACCCACCTTCAGAGTGAACTTTATTGAAGAGCAGATTATATGTGCAAGTTGTGCATTTGGCATTTTTCTATTGCCGCTTTCAAAGGCATACATTTTATTAAATCTTTGTTTATGATACGCAGAAATAGTATATCGCTCAGAGGCTGCTCCTCTGTTGTAGGTAGGCGACACATCCTTTGATCTGCCGGAAGCCAATGTTCTGATTCAGATTTCGTCCCATGGTGGGTCTCGAAGACAGGAGGCTCAAAGGCTGGGACGAGTGCTGAGAGCCAAAAAAGGTAAATGAGGTGGTTGTTGGGCTCTGGGTCTTGTATCATCGTACAGCATTCAAATAATTACTCAATTTAAATTGTTGAATACTGAAACATAGATAAAAGAAACCGCATCATCTTAAATAAGCAGGCAAATTTGGTAACAGCATCTTGGCTGTTACCTTCTGAGGCAAAGAATTACCTGCACTGGGGATGGGATTATTTTCTTGCATGGGTACACACCATGGAGACTGAGAGGAGCTGCCGATAGCATGTCATGCTATTCTGGTAGCCCCATGTGCGCCTTTATTTCATCTGCACAGAGGATAGTACTGGTACATTCTGGTTATGGAACCAGTCCACACTTCCAAAAGCAAAGTATGCATGCACATGCATTTTGTGCTTCTCTGGATACTGAGGACACAGCATGTAACTACTCCAAACAGGAACTTGCAGGGAGAGAGAAGCCTTTGTTCATTCTCTGGCCAACTTTGACTTTCGGAGGCAATGACTAAGCTGCTTTGCTTTACTTATTAAAAGGGTTTGGGAATTCCATTTTGTTTTTTAATATTTCTTATAAGAGAAAAATCGTTTTTGTATCTCTGATTTCTCAGAGGAAAATGAAGGAAAATGAACCTTTAGGTCTTTCATTCATCTTTTTCTTTTTCATTCCTTGATAATTTCCTCCACATCAAATCCTTGTTTAAAAAAATTACAGTATTACTCTAGAAAGCATGTGTCTCTAGAAGGCACATTTTTGATACATGCAGATTATTTCCTTTTAAAAATGGGATTTGTTTTCACAAACTAGTTGCATTTTTGCAAAACATACCCAAGGATCCTTTTGTTTAGAAAAAAGATTCTTAAAATCCTTTCTACTTAAGATTTGCATATGCTTTTTCTGTGTGCAGTTTGTGCTTCTTACAGCTGAGGCTTTATTTGTGAATGCATACAAAACCTGCATTAGTGAACTAACAAACTCTTGGAGAGACCTTGGGTTCTAAAGGAGAACCCAGTGTTTTTTGAGTATTAGATATTGGGGACCATAAGTAGAAAATGATAGACAGCCTGGCATGTTCTTAGCTAAATACCTTTGTTTCACCTTTTTTAATGTAAAATCACTGCAAATTCTAGTCTACATTGATAAAACTGCCTTTGTATTTTTCTGTTGAACTTTTTTGACTTCTGTTACAATCCTTGCCCTATCTTTGTGTAACTTTCTTACATAATAGGCTTTTAAAGAGTTTTTTCTTTTACCTTGCTTAGCATAATAAAGAAGCAGGTTCTGCTCAGTGCACTAGTGTAACTGAGTTAATCTACATTTCCTTTTCGAGTTCTTCCTCTCACCCACATTCAAGTAACTAAGAACAAGAGTAGGAATTTCCATGCTGCATGCTTTGTCAGTCAGTTTATGAAGGTGTGGGTGCAGCTCATCTTTAAAATAAACTATGCAAATTGATTTTGTAGAGACACAAGTTATCTGAACACCTGTTTTCACTGTTTAGTTTTTTGGTTTTTTTTCTTGGTTTCAGGGTTCCAGATGGAACTAATCACTCAGTGTCTTTGTCTCCTAGGCATGGTTGCAGAGGAATACAATGCCTTTTTCTATTCTCTTGTATCCCAAGACACTCAGGAAATGGCATATTCAACCAAGCGACAACGATTTCTTGTAGATCAAGGTTATAGCTTCAAGGTAACTTGTCCTTTCTATTTGTTATGTTTATGCCCTATGCATATAATTCTGTATTTTCTTATTTTAGTAGTAGGTCAAATATTTGAGAATTCCAGCTGTGGAATGTATTAATGAGGCTTATGCTTGCAGGCAAGAACTGTTCTGACAGGACTGTTTTATCACCTATATTACTGTGAGAATAGATACAAATAGCAGTAGTACAGCTTCTAGGAAGGTAAGTATTCCAGCTTGAAACCAAGCAACTGCTGGGGAGCAAAGCAGAAGTTTACTTGCATGGTTGGTTTATGTTCATATTCTTCAACTGTCTGTCCATGCAGGCCTCTTACTATATGTTCTCATACTGATTGTGCATAAAAGCGTTGTTGATAGCTGTTCACGTCTTTAGAGGCCTGCGGTGAGTCAGAAAACTTCCAAAACATCACAGGTCACAAATAGTTTCCAAAGAACTCCAGTCTCATACCCGTATTTCACTTTGGGAGAAAATCTATTTGCTTGTGACTAAAGAGAACATACAACAGGTAGGATTCATCCATCTTAAATTCATGCATCCAGCTCTGGAAATCAAAAAGTTAGGTGTCCGTTCCCAAAGAAATATCTACCTGGGATTGCCTTTGTCACACACTGATCTCGTGCACTGTTTTCACAGTGCTGTCCAAAGCCTGCAGTGCTGCAGAAAATTAGTCAGGATGCAGCCACATTGATACTGATGGCTGTGTTAGCTGAAGCTGTTCGGGCTAATGAAGCTCTTCAGACTATGCTTATTTAGCCTCCACTAAGAGTTTGACCTTGCTCTTGTAATTTTCTCTGCATGATACGAAACGCATCACCCAAATCCAGAATCACGAGATTGAATGTTAATTGGTTAAGAAATGACAGAATTTACTGTAGGAAAAGACTCTTACTGCAGAGTAGAAATCTTCCCACAAATAAAATGTAGTCATCAAAATAGAGATTATCATGACAGCATAAAGAGCTGTGACTTGTAACTTAGAAGTTTCTCCTAAAGTCCCTTTTGCAAAGGATTTAATGTTATCTCATCTGCTGTCTCCAGACATACGTAGTTTCCTCTTACTTGTTTTTTTAGAAAGTTTACACCTTGTAAACCAATTTGAAATTTCATTTTGCAGAAAGTTTCTTAGCATTGTTTCTTCACGTGCTATGACCTTTAAGAATGCTTTTCAAATCATCTGATTTCCAAGACTGTTGTCTTGATTGCCATTTTATTGGCTAGGAGAGTCAACAAACTCCATGGCGTCCTCTTGTGGATACAGTGATGCTGAGATCTCATACCAACCTGTAAATAAACTTTCATTTAACCAAAGTGATTGGTCTTTGCAGTTTTCTTTCCGAAAGAAAATTCACTGTTTAGTGCCTTTTGGGGCCTTGCTAAAACCTCTTTAGAGGACTGTCTGTCTTCAAAACAAGCTGCTGCAACCAGGGGGCATTAGCGCTTTCTTTCAAGGAAACCTTGAAAGTTTATCACCCATTGTATATCATTCGCCTGTTATGTATCTCTGTATATGTCATCTTCCTCCAAACATAAAATCTCATTCCACTAAAGCAGTGCTCCTCTACTTTATAGATTTCAAGACTTACCTGATTTTTTTTTCTCTTAATCCATGGACAATCCTATATCTTCAACTGCTTGGTGGCTAGAGGCAAGGGAATGTCATCATAAACAAATCTTGCTTTTAGGTAAATCATTGTTTTACAAAACCGCAGTTTTACTGCTCTAGTTAGAAGCATTCTTGGTAAGAGATACTGTTAATAATAGGTGGGGTTAATAAAAGGTGGGGTGCTTATACCTGTCTGTAGRGAGTAAGCTTAATCTTATGGTATTGACAGAAGCCTGCTGTTTGCATGGGACTAAGTGTGTGTGTACACGTAGGCCTCATTTTTATGACAATTTTGAAGACCATCATATGATATCTAATAGATTACCAAAGCTTGGTGGGCCACATAAAGTACTTTCTTGCATGCTTTTTCAGTCACATATAACTTTTGTTCTGAGCTGGCAAATGAACTGCAGGGCTGGCAGTCACCATCTTCCTTCATTCGCAGAAGGGATAGAGCAAGAGGATATCAAAAAGGTGCAAGGACAAGTGGCTTCCAACTGAGCCTCATTATTTAAGGGCTTTTGCTCCTGAGGCATACCTGCAACAGTGGCTGTCCCCAGGGATAAAATCTCTCTGAAGTAAATAACTGCTCTGTAAACAGTGGCACATTAAAGAGAGCTTTAGAGAGGAGGTTCTCACACTGAAACAGTCATGTCGTAGTGTTTATAGTTTTTAAAAGCCTTGTTTTTCTTTGTAGCAAATGTATTTTGACAACACTATAGATCAGTACTAATCTGCAGCTAACTACAACAAACACATCAATGTGGCTATAGCCAAAAAGATTAGAGAAATCCCTTTACTTATATTTGAGTGCTTTGGATTATAGAACTAATTAAGAGGTTAAAATAGAGCTGTTTGATTTTGCAAAGACCTAGTCCGAGGCATTTTGTCATTGTATTGAAACAAAAAGCAGTGCAAGTGACAGCTGAGTGTCTGGAGTAACACCTAAGCTGACCAGTCCTGGAATGTCCTTTACTTGAAGCTTAGGAACAAAATGTGAGAGTATCTATTTTCTTTTGTTTGCCAGTCTTTTAAGCCTTAGTCATAGCTGCCATCAAAGAAAAATAGGGCTGGAAGGAGCTTTTAAGAGACCATCTAGTGTGTTGCTTCATTCTAAGGCAGGATCAGCTATATGTATGTCATTCCTGACAGATGTTTGCCTTTTTATTCTTCCAAATATGGAGACTTGACTTCATCTTTAGGTAATTATTTCAGTGCTTATGTCCTCTCCTTCAGAATATTTGTTTCTAATGCCTAACTTTACTAAAAATTCAATACTCCCATATAAAGGTAACATTCTGCACTGTTCTTCTAGGGCTTGTTTTCTTCCTGTTATCTCTTAACTCCATTCTCTGCCTTTTAGCAAAAAAAAAAAAAAAGACTGAAGGACTGGAATAATACTTGTTTGCTACATCATGTATTTTGTCTTTGCTTCTTAAATAGGACCTTTGTCATCACAATTTACTGCTTGGAGTCTAATTATTTAATTTTTTTGGTTAGCTAACCAATGTTTAGTTATATACTGCTTTGTGTATTTATTTAGAGAATGAATGTGGGATATATTAAATCTTAAATAGCAGAAGAATTCACTAAAGGAATCGGGGGTCATTTTGAACTTGACATCTGTTGAACAGCTTAAAAAAATTATGAGGCAGTGGAAGTTCTTTCTGTTCCACGAATCATGTTAGCTTTTCTCTGCTGCCACACCTGACAGGCTAGTGCAATTTAAAATTGCATCCCATGATTCCTTTTTCTTTAGTTTTGAGATGATCATAGCACATGCTGTTCTTAATAAATTAGAAGAGGGGACCAACCGTACTGTTCATTTAGCCTATGTAATAGGACAGGTTGCTTCCCTGAATGGATTCTTAATGCTAGGACACTTCTCAGAAAGACGCCCATTTTTGTTTTTAAAATTGCCTTTGAGAACCACCCACAACATCACTAAGTTGCTCTAGTGTTTCATTGTCTGTCTGTTTTTCAAAAACTGTACTTTGTCTAGTGTACACTTGTGCTTTAAGTTGCATTTATATTTCTTCCTTAGTCTTTGTAATCAGACCCAGCCCCGATTGCTGAAATGACTAATTTCTAATTCTGTTGACTTGAAATAAACTGAAAAAGGAGGATGAGGAGAAGGAATGGTAAATAATCAAGGGAAATGGTTGAATTAGTCTATSTAAAAACCTCTTCTAGTTAGAAACATTGTGGGAAATCAAATTTCAGTTAAGATTCTCATGAATAAGCATATGTGCTCATTTTCTTTTTTTCTGACCAGCTGTAAGAATGGGAAGGGAGGGAGAAGAAAAGGAAGGCTGATATTTTGAAGAAAGGCATGATATTTCGATAAAAGGCAAAGAACTAAAAAATTTAGTGCTTTTCTGCYGGGATGATCCTCAAATTAATGCTTTGGATAGCCAAACACTGATGATGTTTTTGTTTGTTTGTTTGTTTTTTTCTTTTAAGGGTTTTAGTAGAATGTATTAAGTACAGGAAAACTTCTTGTGGAGTGTGTGGAATACCTGTAATTAAGAAAGCAAGTTGCCTGTTGCATTGTAACAGAAACATGAGAGCTTTTCAAGTCTTCAGGAAAGAACTTTCAACTAATGGAATATATAGCACTTTACTGCCAGTAGATGGCGTGTGCCATGCGTCCGTGGTTATCTAATGAATTACCAAGAGCTTGAAAGAGAAGTAAAATAACAGCTTAGTTATCTTTGTGTGCGTAGGCACAAGATGAAGAGTCCTTTTGCTCTGTTGCTGATGCTTTGTTGCAGGTTGCTGCATTGTTACTCTTTCAACCACTGATCATACACCTCAGAATTTGTTAGGCTGCTTTGCCCATATTCATCAATGTTCATGCTAAAATTCCCAGTTTCTGGAAAGCTAATGGATCATTTTAATGGAATATAAAATAGTAGATCTTAAACTAGACACAAATTAGAGCCCACTGCACATTCAGCAATGTGTTATGCGCTGTATATCTGTGCTGTGTAGTGCTGAGCTGTTCAAACTGCTAATTAAAAGCTCAAGACAGTTACAAGAAGGTTGTGGGATCAGGAGTCCTTGTCTTGCTTTTGGACAGCTATGTAGAATGCTTAGAAGGGGGGAAAAAAAACCATTTTGTACTGCACTGTGTTTCCTAGGTGATAACAAAGCTTGCAGGCATGGAAGAAGAAGAACTTTCATTTTCATCCAAAGAAGAACAGCAGCAGCTTCTCCAGAAAGTCCTGCAAGCATCTGACCTAGATGCTGAGGAGGAAGTAGTAGCTGGAGAATATGGTTCAAAGTCAGCTCAGGTAATAAAGAATGCTTTGAAAAGGATGACTGTAAATGGTACAGAACTGGATCATTCCCCTCTCAATTCTGTCTAAGTGTCATGCCACCATTGATGCCATAGGATCTGTATGAAATACTGGAAGAGAGACTTTCACAAGCAAGGARGATATTTAAAAACATTTTAAAGATACACATATGTCAGGGCACATGCTTTTTGGTGGTATTGTGCTCCTTGAATCATCTCATGCCCTGAGGGTAGAAGATGGCAGGCCACTTTTGTTCATATTCAAGAAAAGTAGCATTASTGCAGGTAGTGGTTCGATATTTTCAGCAACAGATTAAAAAAAAAAGCCTTAAATATTTGATAATACATAAGTTAAAAGAATGCTACAATGAAGTAAATCTTCTATAGTTGATTTTTAGCTAAATGGCATTGTGG
Source organism: Apteryx rowi (assembly GCF_003343035.1). Classification (NCBI taxonomy): domain Eukaryota; kingdom Metazoa; phylum Chordata; class Aves; order Apterygiformes; family Apterygidae; genus Apteryx; species Apteryx rowi. The sequence continues at coordinate 3,562,694 of NW_020450727.1, forward strand.
TGAAATGCATTAGGAATTCCCAGTCCAAGATAACTTTTCATGTTAAAATTTACATAATTATGTATACTTAGGGTGAGTGGGAGGCAGTGAGTTTCTTTGCAGAAAATTTTAAGAAATGTCCAAAACTTCTGGCACTGAGGTCAGTAAGTGAATAGTGCTGCTCTCTAACTAGTGGGGTCAGTAGGTTGAAGTGTTATCTATTTAATCTTAAGTATGTGGGGGTTTTAGTCTTTTTTTTTTTTTTTTCCCTTGCTACAGGTGTCCCGTCGTGTGGGCACAATGAGCTCTATGTCAGGAGCAGATGATACGGTTTACATGGAATACCACTCTTCCCGGAGTAAGGCATCAACAAATAAACATGTCCACCCATTATTTAAACGCTTCCGGAAATGATGTACTTCATGTGTGTGTTTTGTTAAAACTGGATCCATGTATCAGTTTCCATAACTAAAAATATGGAGCTGAGATTTCTGACAGGTCCTTTGAAAGACTTTTTTTGTATGCATCTATATAGCCACATATCTACCTAGCAATATATGTACTCTCATGGATGAGTCTGAAAGGAAGATAGGAACTAAATCTCACCACAGGAAAGATGTTATCCAAGGACTGGATCCTGGTTACACCCATCTGGTTTCCAGGGCAATTAGTAGAATTTATTTTTATCAKCTGAAGACCACTTTTCAGAAGAATTCGGAAAAGGTTTTGTATATGAAGTTTGTACTGATGTTTGAAATTTTATTTATCTGATTACTGTGTCTGCTCAACTAAAATATTGATGTTTAAAATGCTTAAATAAAAATCATTCCTTGAGCTGAACAAATCCTGATAGGAGCACTTTACATAATATTTTTAAACTGGGAGCTAATTTATACTCATGATTTAATCTATCTTAAAATTCTAACAAATTGGTTGAAAGTATTTTGAAGTTTAAGACAAGAGACGGACTCCGTCTCCAAAGTTAAGGAAAGCATTCCTAAATAAAAATAAATTTCTTTGCTCCATTTTCTTCTTTTTTTTATGTTCTTGCTACTGATGAGAAACTGTTGAAATAAAGGCTGTTTTCCCTTGTCATTTATATTCTATTTATTGATCATGAAATAAAACCATCGTAACTGCTGAACAATATTATGTCACTACAAAAGTTATTGTTGAATCAGAAAGTGTTTTGACTTGCTGTAGGGTGAATTGGAAGCTGAGATGTGAAGGAGAAATTCTGAGTTGGGCTTTTTTTTTTTAATTACATTTTGGTTAAATGACAATACTGACAAAATTCTGTGGGGGGGGGAGGTTAACTATGCTAAAAATTTGATAAGACTACATTTGATCTTAATGCAGTAAGCTTCTAGAAAATGTGGAATGAGGTGGGGGTGGTTTGCAGCACRGGCATGGTTTTTTAAAAAGTTCTGCTTAATAATGTAACAGGTAAGCCGCTAATTTTTATTTTCTTTCTTTCCTAAACAAGTCAGCTAGTGTGATAAGTGAATACTTATTTCCACCATGCTTTAAAAATTGCCTTGAAACTATTCTCCACTCTTCATAAATTTGTAGGAAAAAAAAAAAAAAACACTGGTAAATGTGGAGATGGCTTTAATAGCAATACTCATTTTTATAGTCAAGGCACTTGCAGTAGCTGGAGGTAGAGCACTGCTGTAGCTCTCCCTGTGCTGTAAATCTTGGCCAGGATGTCTAATGATTTTGCTCCTCTAAGTAATGGATCTGTGTGGGAGGCAGTGCTTTCAACACCAAGTGAAGTGCAACAATTGCAAGAGATAAGAATCACCCCATGTTTCAATAACTGTGTTGGTATCCCACGTTTAGATGTAATTACTTTGATATGATTAATGCAGTAATTGCTGCCTGCCATTACTCTACACAGATGACTGTAGCTGAGAGTGGCAGACTGGTTTGCCGTGACTTGCTACAAAACAGTTGCTGCCGTGTGCTCACGGTGGGATCTGCACTGGAAGACAGGCAGTAAATTCTGCCTTCCGGACAGGGGTCAGCTGCTGAGAAATACCGGCTGCTTGTTCCTGGGGCTTTTGTTGTATCGGCCACTCAGTACTTCAATGATGAGCAGTGCTTGAAGGTACAACTAAACCCAAAGGCTGCAACAGACTGAGAATCAGTTTGTAGTCCCAGCCCTTTAGGGAACTAAATTGTTTTGTTCAAAGGCAAAACTCAGCACTGAATTTTGTCATGTGGGAATTTTTGTATTTGAAGCAGTACAGTACATAACAAATGTAACATTTCACAGTGACCAGACAGTGCACAGCAGCTCTAATGGTCCAGTAGCCAGAATTCAAAGAACCTGGGCCCCAGCTCTCCTGGTGTGCAGTTGGTTCCTCATTCACTTTATCAGACACTTGCTGGCTGATGCCTCTATTCTGTGAATTGATAGCAAGATTACTTGCTACGTAACCTGTAGTAACGACATGGTGAGAGCTGCAGGCTTCCCTGAAAAATGGAGCACATACTGCAAATCTTCCTGTTCTCTGCCATTGTGCTCCTGTGTGCATAACTTTCTGAAACGTGGCACTGATTCCTCCGGGAGCGCTCTGGCACAACACCGCATGTTTACTAGCAGCAGCAGGAGTGTGTGATGCAGTTTATAGATGTGGATGGCCTGCAAGTGAACAGTGRTAGCACAAATCCCTTCTGGGTCATCATCTAGCCAAGACTCTTACTAAACTTGGGGGCAAAATAAAATGGATTGGTATRGTAAAATTGTTTCAGACTGTGAGGGACCACAGAGGCAAGTGAGCTTTGGGGTAAGTACATCATTCCTTGAAAGTCTGTGGACAGAGGGGAACTGCAGTTTTCTTGGATGTAATTCAGGTTTCTCAGCTGAAATAAAAGTTCTTACTCTCCTCTCTTGCCACTTCCTTAGTTAGGCTGAATCCCGTACTGAGGAAACTTAATCTTCTTTGTTTCTTGAGGAATTCTCATTTTTTTAATAGTTCCTTTTTCTGTTTCTGACAGGCTGCAATACTGAAAACTGTATTTTTGTGTTCATCCATGTGGCAAAACAGCAAGTGTCTGTCTGTGATGGGATTAATGTTGAAGGATATTGTTGTTTTTCATTAAAATGGCCTTCAAGACTGAAAGGGCACAGTGACTTTGGTGTGGCTATTTCCAGCAGCCTTATAGCTCTGCAAAGCACTAAACTACATGCAATTTCTGTTTCTCCATGTCTTCCTATGCCCTCATGATTGTCACTTTTTTTAGCAGTGCCCTGTGTTTAAAAACTTGGGACTTCAAGGTAACTAGTTCTCAGGATAACTTAACGTGGTACATGATAAGAAGCATAGAAAGGATAAGGATCTAAAACCGCTACAAAACCCACAAGTAGAGCTCAATTCTCTATCTGTTGCAGTTGATGAATGTGTTTTTTTTAAGTACTAAATAGCAAGTCATGCAGAGTKCTATCAGTACCCTAGATTGGCTAGCTTGTTTTAATTTAAATACCTTTTTTTTTGTACAATATTTGATTAGGGCTTTAATAGCTGTCATATGGTAGATGAAACCAAAGATTAAGAAAAGCAGTTTTAGTTCATGTTTCTTTTAAACTGAAGTTGCTTTGATAATAAGCTATCTGTAAGCTCTGTTCTCACCTCATACTCCATTAAAATTTGCCCCTCTTGCAGCAAAAACCATGGGAATTTGGAAACCATTCAGAATTCCACACAAGTGACTACACAGCTTGAAAAGATCCTTCAGAAGATGGGTTTGAAGGCAGTCAGAAAAGGCAAAAATCATGGCTAACCACATGGCTTTTTCAGTGAAGAGCTGTTTCAAATCAAACAGTGAATTTTTGCTGAATTTCTGCCATTCAACTGCTGTTTTCCAGCTTTTCTTCCTTTCAGAAGTTCTTAGGAGCCTAAGTACAGTCTTAGCTGAAAGGTGTTACTTAGGCAAAGTTTAACAGATCATATCTCTTTTACTTCTGTAAATTATATTTTGAGATACATCAGTTATTTAAACACTGTGATGTTTTACATGCAGTACAGTATTTATTATATTGTATTACATAAAATAATTTTTAAATAATTACAAGCCAGACATAATTGCAATTATTTCAAAGTGATAATAATAGCTAAGAAAATAAAATTCCTAATAAGATGATAATGTAACCACTGATTCTGAATAGCTGTGTTATTTAGGACACAAAGAAGGCTTCGACTGAACTTTGTCAGAGTTCATGCAAAGAGGAGGGCAAGTTTAAATTGGATTTAGAAATAACATACTGAAGGTAACAGTACAGTTAACATGACCCCATTATTTAGACTGAGAGAACAGTATGACTGTGGATTTGAAGACAAATGATCATCCAAAAATAATATATAATCTAAACTCTGAATGGTCAAGTTAGCTTATACTATGATCCGGTTACATATCAAAAGTTAAATAAAATTGAACCATTTCTATGAAGAGGCAAGTGGTTCAACTTGTTTTGAAAAAACAAAAGCTCAAACTGACTAGTTAAATAAAACAATTTTTCAGACTCAGCAAACTAACAGACTAGGACAAACATCATTGTTTAAATTTAAAAAATTGTGATTGTGTTTTCAAGGCACCACGAGGACTTCTAATAAATTCAAATGCTGAAAGATTTTGGAAATAGGACAAAATGTTTATATGTCAAGTCACACAAATGTGTTCTGGTTGGCTAGTGCAGATGGCATAAAGTTGCCCTTATTATTTGGTGGGCTTACCTGGACTGGAAGGAGCAGGTTTTACTGCCATGGCTGTTACACTCACCATTATTTCTGGGAACTTCAGAGCTCTCTGATACTACTGGACTTCCATCATCTAGATCCTGAAACAAATCCTTTATCAGATGTGGAAGGAAAAGGGGACCAGACAACACTCATCCATCCATCAGCTTGGGTTTTACCCTAAACCACAGAAAAGATGTGAAACCCTCTGCAGTCTTCTCAAATGTACATTGTTATCTTTGCTTTGCTCTTCCTTCTAGTCTGCTTTAGAAAAGTGATATTTCAGCTTAATCTATTTCTCATAGCATAAATTTTTGGTTTTACTGATAATGTGGATTATTTTACTTATTGAAATTTAACATACTATAGTTTGCAAGTTTGACCTCCATCTCAGATTCTGCAGTAGAAATTATCAGAGTAAGGATCCTAAGTGTGGCAGTGAAGCAGCTGCCGTAGTGGCACATACCTTAATAACTCTTATAAAAAATCAAGCAGAACCACACAATTATGATCTGGCAAGGGAAAGAGAAGCAAATAGTTTAATTATACAGTCCATGTTGTGGTAACCCACATGTATATATTCATATTCATAAGTATTCTTTTTTATATTTGACTAACCACTACATAGTCTGGTACTGTAGATTGGATTGTTCTTTTTCCAGTTTACCTGAAAAAACAAAACCTCTGCACTCATCTGTGATGGGTTACCACAGCATTATTATAATAGTGTAGCTGAGTCTGTATCTTTTAGCATCTCTGCATTTTTATTCCTTCATCTAACTAACCTTCTAGAAATATCTGTTGCTTATAAATGTTTGGAACATCATATTGTGATAGGGTCGTTTGATAAACTATTTTGTGATGTTACAGTCGTGTTATTCATTTACAGCAAACGATATGGTACATAGGCCTTTCAGGCACGCTTGTGCTAAGCCTTCCCTAATGTTCGTCATCAAACCTACTGGTTCACCACCTGCATGACATAAAATGTATGTTCCTACGGATGTCAATCCCCTCACATCTCCTTTTGTGCAAGGAAGGTGGTCTTTATGCAGATTTGTAGAACTGCATCCTTATTCTCTTTTAAATCCCTCCTAACAACTCTTTGCAATGAAAGACTGCAATGAAAGACAAGATGGCTCTGCTTTGTAATATTAAAATCACAATAAAGCACTCTGTGCCTTGTATTATTGTAGTATGTAAATTTTATGAATTAGTCTCCTTTCAAATGAATGAATACTGATGATTAGTGCTGACTGGCATTAGTTCTACTGGCATTTTATCTTCTGAGTGTTTACATGTGCACTTTAAATGGTATCTGTGTTTCTGATCATTTTAGTGTGAACAAGAAAAAAATTAACATGAACTAAGCTGCCTAGACGTCAAAGCAGAAGTGTGGACTTATCAACATAGTTCCTGTGCTGGGACTACTGCCACCTCCTGAAATTCCTCAGAGGGACAACAGGTACTGTTCTCGTGAAGTTGTTGAAAGACAAAACGTTCAGGCCTGAAACTTTTTTTCCAAATAGTTGGCTAGAAACCCTCTTTCCTAGAATGATTTTGATGAAAAAGAGGTAATTCACTGCGAGCAAGTGGAAAGCAGGGGAAGTGATGATCCCCATGTAGAATTTACTGCAAAAACCTAGAAGAAGGAAAGTTAGTGCGACTTGCAAAACTGTAGCTTTACMATATAAAATATCTATTTCACTAGCATATCAATGAGAGCAGATACATTCACCATATTTGGCTTCACACTATCTTAATGATATATGGATCTAAAAACTACCATACTGATAAGCTGTGAGCAGCAGTTTTTAGGAAGGGTGCATTTATTTCCTCTCTCAATAGGAATTACAATATGAAAACCATTTTTAAAACTGGAGAACTACAGCCTAAATTTGAAAACAAATTTCAGTTTGATCTGTTGCTCAGTAGTTTTAAATTTTTGTGGTAACTTCTTAGAATACACCAAATGTAAATTAGATATAGAAGGTCTTTCTTTGTTGCAGGATTTGTCTCCATCTTTCCTGTCTAATGAATAAATGTTCTCATGTATGACATGGAATTAGCGTACATTTACTTACACACCTACATACACTTGCACTGAATTTCACATTCATCAGCTGTTTTCAATTTCTTTCCAGAAATATTTATTTTGTTTATGAATAATTGTGTGTGAAGCATCTTTAGATAAATATTAAATAATGTAGCTACACCATGCAGAAATGTAGGAGGAAAGGGAAACTTCGGAAGTAATCTAGACTGTAATATACCCAGACCTTGCCTGACATATTTATCAAACCTGTTCTTAGAAGGCTTCAGTGAGAGCAATTACATAATCTCTTGAGATAGCTTGTTCTGATTAAAGGCTATGTGAATATCTAACCAAGATCTCTTGTACTGGCAAACTAAGCCTATTATTGTTTTGTCTTCTCTCTCTAACCTGCATCCCTACTAGTCTTCACTCCTAGGTGAAATAAATTCTCTCAATCTCCTCCACATTTTTTAAAAACTTTCTTGTCGATGCTCTCTGTACCTTTTCAAGTATGACGATGCTTATTTTAAAGACATTGTTTTAGCTTAAACCAATATGTACTTTGTAGATATTAAGACCATTTTATTGTGTGCCCTTTACAAATGTATTATTTACTGCTGTATCTACAAAGACTGATGCATGTGTCTAGCTTTATTATTACAGGTAAATTTATTTCAGCGGAGTTATTCCCAGTGATCAAATTAAGCATGTGCACAAATCCTAACTGGATTTTGGCCCAAGAAAATATAAATGTAGAAAAATAAACAGARGAGAAGGAAAAGAAAGACAAATAACTTTGAAGCTCACTAGATTTAGTTATGACTAACTTGCTGGAAAAGTAAGTTCCGGAAATGGGGCTCTTGCTTGAGACTTCCCTCTGTCCTGAAGTTTTACATGAGCCTTTGATTCAATTATAACAGAGGTGGTTATCTGACACATAATTTCTGAAACTAATCAAGTTTTTATGGATTATCACTACTACCTTCAGAAATATCCAGAAATAAGTATGAAGACAGCAGGAAGGCTTTTCAAATATTGTACAAAACAAACTGATATGTAGATTGGAACTCAAATTCTCCGTGTATGATTATAGATCTGTGCTGTCGAACTGGGAAAAATGGTGTGGTGGAACAACGCATGCAGTTAAGAAGCATTGCTTATTTTCTACAGAAGTCACAATCTACTCAAGTATAGCATATCTAAAAGATGAACATTCTGTAGTACAAAGAACATCCCTGGATACCGTATTTTACAGTAACTGTTTGTAATGTTACCCTGGAAAATCATTTGTGTATGGATGCAAAAATGTATGTTACTGGATGATGAATGGTACTAAGAAAACTTCACACAGACGATATATTTTCTAACATATAGGAATGAATTAATGCTACAGAAGAAAATAGCCCTAAACCCACCTTTTTAATGAAGAAAAAAGCATAATCCGTATGTGAGATTTCTGCCAAACCAATGGGGGAAAGGGGAAAACTAAACTTTGGCTGTATGCTTAATGAATAAATTTATCTGATTTGAATTATACAAAATAATAGGTTCATTCTATTCAAGTCTCATCGCAGACCCACCCCCCTTTTCCAGCCCTAGGGGAGGGAGCGTTAAATAATGGTCTGTGTAAACTGATGCTCATGCAGCGAGAGTTTGGAGAAGTGCTGCTTGTACAAGTTAAAGCAGGAAGGGAAGAAAGAGCAACCAAATAAAAAGCAGCTGCAGGGACAAAGTGGACCTTTCTGAAATTAAAAAAAAAAAATGTCTTTCTTCACGAGGGTTTTGAAAATGAAATGCAAGCGGGCACTTGAATCTGAGAGAAGGACTTACTTCCACCACGCGATTTTTGTCAGCAGGTTTCACCAGCTGCCCAAGCTTTCCAGCAGCCCGTCTCTGGAGGTGCAAAATAACTCGCCAGGGAACAAAGAGGGGGAGGTGATGGCAGGCTCGGAGAGCGCAGGAGCGCTGCTGAAGCCCACCGCCACCCGCCCGCTCCGCCGGGTGAAGAGCCTGCAAGAAATGCCGGGACCCAACACGCTCTGCAATCTGTACGAGTTCTTCTGGAAGGACGGCTTCGGCCGCATTCATGAAATCCAGGTACAGCTGAGCGGGCTATTTAATAAGTTATTCACGCCGAGATTACTTAAACCTTTCCTCTCCCCCCCCCCCCATAAAACACTGCTTAATCATCGAGTTAGCAGCACCGCAGCGAGTCATCGCCGCGCCGTGTTCCTGCCGTTACGAAAGAGTCGGGATTAAGAGGATCCCCATTCAATCTCCGCGTCCCTTAGCGCTTGGAGGTTTAGCGTTTTTGTATTTCAGGGAAAAGCCTACGAGTAAGTTGCTTTCCAGCCATACAAACACCGTTCATAAAATGCGTGCTAACAGGGGTTATTCCCCGTGTTTGTGGGGTGACCGTCTAGCTGGCACCCCTGAGCTGTCCCCCCTCTCTTCATGTTCATGCGCATTTTGAACTTTTAGGTAGGTGCCTTACACTTGGAAAAGAGAGAAAATACCCCATCTTCTTGAACTCGGTTGTTTCACAAGCTTGCAGCGGACTTATTTTTGGCGGGTGAAGCTGGGAAGTGCGGGCTCTCCTCCAATCTCGGAGCGAAACGCCCAGCCTCCCGCAGCCGCCCTCTAGGTGAGGCCGAGCCGGCACCCAGAGCTGTGTTTACACGGGGGACGGCCCCGGTCGTGCCGCGGCTTGCGGCTGAGGCGCTGCTTGGAGGGGGGACGCGCAGGCGTCCGCGGGGAGCGCTCCCTCAGACACCGCGCGGGGGGCAGCGGGGCTCCCCCCGCTTTCCCTCCTTCGGCTCGGCCAGAGACCATTTTGTCTCTTCCACTTCGACCCTCTCCCCCTTCATTAAATATCCTTCGCATATATAGGTCCCCTGAGGGGGCGGTAGATGTGCCTGGCCCCACTGCCGTAAGCGCCGGCCGGCCCGCCCACAGCGGAGCTGTTTGCACGACCCTCCCCTCAGCGGGAGGCGGGCGGTTTGAACCCGTCCCGGGCGGGGCCAACGGCCGCGGCTCGCGCTGCCCCCCCGCGCTGGAGGCGAGGCCGGGGAGCCCCCGCGCCGCCGCCTCCCGCCCCCTCCCCTGGCGCCCCCATTGGCTCGCGCGGAGGCGGCGCGGCGCGGGGGGAGGGGAGGGGAGGCGGCTGCCGCGGGGAGGAGGGAGGGGGCGGCGGGAAGCGGGGCCTGGCGGCGGCGGGAGGCCCCGAGCGGGGTGCGAGGAGCCCCCCGGCCGCCCCTGGCGGCGTGACCCCGAGGTGCTTCGCGAGCGGCTCGGCCAGACCCCCCCAAGCCCCCATCACGTGGTGTGCGACGGCTCTGCCTCTTCAGTGCGCGATGCGGTGGGCGGCGGGCACAGTCAAATACATGTGGACCGGGGTGGGGCGCGTGGGGGTTGAGAACGGCCCCCTTCGGTTTTGGCATCTCAGCTTCTGTGGCGGCTGATGAGCCGCTGTGTGTCTCCTTGCTCCATCACGCTGGAAGGAGATGGGTGAAGCGCCGTTTCCCAGGCTTGCCGTTGAAGAAGCAGTTGGGTGAAGGGGTATCCTGCTTTTGTACGGTGTTTCTCAGATGCTGGCGCGCGTAACTGTTATCGTAAGGCTGCCTCATTCTGAAGAAGTTGTTTTTGGTTGCTTGGCCAAACATGTGGGTTTCGTTCCTGAAAAGTCCCATTGCATCTCCTGAGGCCCTTTCCCCGCGGTCCAAGTGATGGTAAAGTAAGCATTTGTGTTTCAAGAGAGTAAAGCAATGGTTTTCACCCTTTTTTGGTTGTGGGTCCATGAGTTTTCAGCTGGAGGTGCAGACCTATTTGGAAGTTATACATGTATGGCATTTATTAATTTTGCTTTTCTTAGTCACCTTTTCCAGACTGCATAGACTCACAGACCACCTCAAGAGGTCCATTGGCTGAAAACCACTGAAATAAACTGGAAGGAGAGATGAGAAGTAAAAAAAAAAGGAAAGAAAAGAGAAACCAAACAGAACAGGACAGAATTATAAAAAGCTTGACGATCAAAACTGAAAATTAGGGTTTACATACAAGACTAAAAACACCAGAAGGAGGAGGAAACGGGGCAAAAAGAAAATGTCTGGCTTTGTTGTAATTTTCATTTAGATTTCTACAAAGAAGTTAGGCTCTTCCGTCTGTGCTGAGTTTGATGGCAGCCAAACTAGATTTCTTTTGGTGAATTACTTAATTGCTTGCTAACCAAGACACATGCAGATGAAACTCTTATAACAGCTAAAGCTTTTAGTTATGATATAGTTCTTATTTTCTCTGTGTCTGTGGTGCAGGACAGAATTGGAGAGGTACTCGCAATATTGTCATCACACTAATAATGTGCATTGAATTAAAGTTTTCACTGCTCTAAGTATGAAACTCAAAGCTTTGAAAATTATTCAAAATATTAAGTCTCTTAATACTTTTTAAGTTGTGCATCCTTTTCACAACCACTAGCTGATACAGATTTTTTCCTTTTTAATGAATGTTATTTATAGAAAGGAAAGCAGGAGGAAGGATAAGGAGGAGTTGAAATATGACACTAGTTTTTATTCTGTTAAGAGTCTCAAAAAACACTTACAAATCATAGATGGCCTCTTCGCATACATGCTGGATGCAAACAGGCATTAACTGGATTAATAACAGTCTGTTAAATTTAACAATACAGTGAACATCAGGAATGAATTAATCTGAAACCCTCTGGTAACCAGCACAGCTACTTAAACGATGTCCTCTGACACGCACAAATATTCATAGACTATATGCAGAAGGGGTGGGGAAGCTGAGCATTTTTTCACAAAGGAGGTTTTGTTCTCAGTAACATGATTCCGGTTAGTTCTGGCCAAAGCAGTGATGCCTACAGCCATTATGACAAAGAGAAAGTATTTTTAATTTGATGAAGTTAGATCTCTTGTGTCTCATCAGTACTATACAAGTATAAAAAAGAAGAGATGAAGGGGTAGGGTTTGGATGCTGACAGTCTGAATTTATGACGTGAAGGAATGCATGGTGTGCGAGTGGTATGTGAGACACTAAAGTGTAATATTTTTAAGGTCTGGAACAAGGGGTAGAAAACCTATGTTGTGACAGAAAATATCTAACAGAAATAATGGGCATTTCTTTAAACATGAGATTGATACACAGAACACCATTCTGCTGAAAGCAAAAGAAGTATAAATACCTTGTCTTTGTCCGTTTCTGTTTTAAAATTAGTATGTCRTTTATTTGATGGAATGGATATACATTTGATTTATTTTTATTGTTGAAGTTACTCCTACCATGTAAACCTCATGATAACTGAAAAAAGCAAGCTGTTCCAGGAATAGCAAAATTAGTTGAACCTGTTTTTCTATGATCTGTGACTTGGATCCCCCTCACCCCGCTGCCTTTTCCTTACAGCATTTGTCTCCCAACTCTTACCTTCCTTAAAAGACTTTCATGCTCTCCCTTCTTTCCCTGTTCAGTTTCATATCCCCTAAGATACGTCTGGGGCAAGAGAGATTTTGGGCTCTGGAAGTGCTCATTCATTGATTGGTTTGCATATGGTGGCTGGTTAGCAGGAGACCAAACAGAGATGGTAACTGTTGAGTTCCTACTGTAGCATTTCCCTCATCAGAATGACAAATACACATCTCTCATTTGAATCCAGATGCTGACTTTTGAAAATAATAAGAATATAATTGTAGGAGGCCTTTATGTCTGTGTTAAATTTGACTGAAAGTGGCCTGTGTATTCCAAAAGTAATTATGAGGAGACTGTCAGCACAATTGTACAACTCTGTTTTATTTGGAAATGAGGCAAAAACAGTTATGTGTCTGTAAGTGTTTGGTAACATATGCTAAACAATGGTTCATGTGTCTCGAATATACTGTTGACAATTAAACCTTTCATCTCTGTAACCAAGACTAATTAAAACATCTCTCATAAATTAAACTTGGGTCAACAGTAGACTTTTACTAGCATAGTCGTATCAGATGTTTGATTTGTAATCAACATGCTTCTGCAAGCAGATGTCTCTAGATCAAATGCAAGTGAAGTATCAAAGTTAAACTTGCCAGTTTAACTTATTTTGCTACTTTAAACTGTAATCCTTTCAAATTTAAAACTGACCCAAATCCACAGTTCTATGAGCTATAGATTTTTTTCCTGCAATGTCTCTACTGTTAATTTTTTTTATTAGTTAAGCCTCATTTTTTTCCTGAAATGATTTTGTGGCTATATGCCAAGTGAATTCCTGAAAGCTGAGTGTTTCATTTCATGACCAGCTCAGAATGAAATTTGTTTAAAATAATCAGTAAGATTTTATGGGACAATGATATAATTTCATGAGAAAACTTTTTTGTTTCTTTTTTTTACATCGCTTAATGTTTTCCAATCCTCTTTCTTAATTGCCTGTTGCTTGCCTCCAGCCTGAATCATACAACTTGCAGATCAGCCACTAAATAAACCTCGTTGCAGGAGTAAGACTTTAGTTTTTCCTTCTTTTTGCAGAATTAATGTATGTCTTTCTAAAATTCCATCCTGATGAATCCACCTCAAAATGTAGAGTTTATCACTAGACTGTTATGCTGTCATAGTCCTGGGTTTAGTTTAAGACTGAGTAAGTTTTTTTTTTCTTTTGTAAAGAATAAACTGATAGACTAAATGGTTTGTTTACAAAAGACCTTAAAAGGTAAATTACTGTATCTCTGTATTACACTTTTGATTTCACCTTTTTTACCTCCATGGTTTTAATTTTTTCAGACATTCTTTCTAACTTACTTTTCTGGAGATACATATTTTTCAATTCTCCAAGTCCTTTCATCTTCTCAGTATTTGGTTTCACTAACCCTTCGTGCCTGAGATGTTTGGGTCTTTTCAGTCAGAGGTCCTGAATGGTGTGACCTCTCTGTTTTTCCTGTGAATATTTCAGAGTAATACTTAGGTGTTTTCTGGTGACACTTCAAACCATTTCTTTACTGGAGAGGTGGGGATCAAGTTCTAGATGCAGTGTGTTGATTTACTGCATGACAAATTGTCAGTTTCCTTTTCTGCTAATCTTTAATAATATTTTACTTCTGTTTATCTTTGTTGGTGATACTGTAGCGAAAGCACACTCAGGAATATGGGAAGATCTTCAAGTCTCACTTTGGTCCCCAGTTTGTTGTATCCATTGCAGATCGAGATATGGTTGCTCAAGTTCTCCGGGCAGAAGGTAGAGCACCGCAAAGAGCTAACATGGAATCATGGCAGGAATACAGGGACTTACGAGGAAGAGCTACAGGACTTATTTCTGCGTAAGTTGTTACTCCTTCGTTTTCCGAGTTTTGTTATAAAAGTATGTTAATTTTCTGAAGGACTATACAAATCATCTGGGAGTTCAGGCTTGTCTGTGTGGGGAAATTTGTATGTTTAGCAGAGGGGAAGGAGGTTAGGAATTTATGGTGAGTTGTTTATTCTGCTATAAATTTTCTAAGGGACCCTAATGATGCATAGTTTGAATGTGGAGTAAGCTACCTCATGTGAAAACATTCCTGGAAAATGTGTCTATCAGGTAGAGATGTCTGAGCTGCCTCAAGTATCTGGAAGCAGTATCGCAGAGTAGGACTTACTAGCTTTGGCATAGCACTGCGCAAACATGGTTTTGCTGCTTCAGATCTAAGCTGATACGTCCGCTTGGCAGTGTGTTGTGTGGACTTACCAGCTCAAGCTGACGTTAGCTCTGTTGTTCACCAAAGTGCCCACTCAGTGGAGCAATGCAGAGAAGTCACTCCATGGTAAATTCCCACTGTAGTGCATTCCCATGCAGATATATCTTTGTATGTGACCGATTCTAGAAGAGCTGTCTGTGTTTTAAAGCTTGCGTAAATGCTCTGTGCATGTGGGTGTGCTTAACTGCCAGTGGGAACTACTCACAGTCACCACTGACATAAGATGTTTTTTAGAGGGAAACTAATTTTCTGAGTCATGCCCAGTCTCTTTCTTTCGCAGTGGCAAAAGGCTTTGTGTATTAGACCTCAGACTGGAATCTTAAATTGCAGTCCAGGCTAACAGTTCTTTGATATTTTGTGAAACGAAATCTTAAATCAAGAGATACTCAGAAAATATCTGTTAAAGGAATTGAATTCTGCTGTTGGCCAGTARGTTTCTAGACCTTGCAGGATCATTATTTCAACTGAAAGAATTTCATCGGAAATGAATTGCTTACATAGCAATTTAAAATAAATGTATAAAATACAATTGAAAGATATTCCTGTCGCCACTGTTCTGGACTACTCTGCTTATATGAAGCATGCAGAGGCTACAGCTCAGAATTTTAGCCTTTGACACAAAGATTTCAATACATAACTCAGCAAAAGGAGAATCTAGCTCTAAATAGTTTCTCTATAGATACCAAGTTTGTTTGTTTTTGTGTCTGAATCTGAAAAACACTTCAGACAAGCTCATTGCAGCTGGAGGTAGTGATATGCATAATGTGATATTGTGAATACAGCTGAAGTGTGTCTTTTCAGCTCCACAACTTTTCACTTCCACATTGTTTATGTAATTTTTAGTATATTATCATCTGWACTGAAAACTGACTGTAGCCTCTCAGGAGTTGGAGTAACATTTGTCACAAAAAGCATATTATTTTGTAGATTTAGAATTAGCATACCTCAAAGTGATATATCAGTAACTGAATTTACAGTACTAGCTCGAATCATTGACTTCTCAGATCTGGATGAGATACTTGCCTTTGGCAATTATGCACCAATTCTAGTTAAAAACAAATTTGCAGAATATCCATTCAAATATTTAAATTAATTTTAATAAAAAATTACAAATGCAAATTTCTTGTGTCAGTACTACTAGAATACTCATATGGAGACRCTTGTCAAATTCAGAATACTGAGTGGACAAGTTCATCACTCACATCAGAGATTAATTTATAGATGTACATATTGTGACATTGTGAAATTAATAAAATATGGAATAAAAACATAGGAGTGTAAAACCAAATACATGTTACCCCCCCCATTATTCTTATTTCACCACTTGATTTTTCATCTCCTAATAAAAGTGTAAACAGCTTTCATTGGGGAGCTGCTACCCAGCTAGTGATTGTCAAGGAGAATTGTGTATAGACATTATTAATAATTTCTTCTAGGGAGGGGGAACAATGGCTAAAAATGAGAAGTGTACTGAGGCAAAARATTCTGAAACCCAAAGATGTGGCTGTTTTCTCTGGAGGAGTCAATGAAGTTATTACAGATTTAATTAAAAGAATCCACACCCTCAGAAGTCAAGAGGACGACAGGGAAACAGTGACCAATGTTAACAACCTTTTCTTCAAGTATTCAATGGAAGGTGAGCCCAGACTCTATAATATCCATATAGAAATTGGATGTAAAGTTGTGTGCTTATGGTTAGGCATTTTTGTCATAAACAACTACTGCCTCATTGTGATTAATTTGAAGAGGGAAGCTTGATATTCTGCATTCAGGGATCTTCTTACCCAGGGCAACGGATATCAGTAGAAATCCTTCATAGAGTCCAAGCAGGTGATACCTTTTAGTAAGGGATAATTCCTGTGGAAATGCTGATATATAAGCAAAATATAAAATCAGGGCCCTAACCAGTTTCAGTACTCTCTATTTCTATATTAATTTCTCAAGAATAAGGGTGTTAGCCTAGGAGTCTAGCTTATCAGCCATGTTAACACAACAGTCTATTGGCGAAATTGCAAGTCAGGGTGTCAGTATGGTGTGTCTAAATTCTGTTCATAGTTTCATGTAGGAAAAGATACTGGTTTCCACTGCCTATATATGTGCTTACTGTGGGATTGCTGTGCTTTTCTTTAAATTATCTGGCTCTGGCTACCATTAATGAGAGAATATTGTGCTAGATGGAACCCCAGCCTGAGCTAGTATGGCATTTCCTGTATTCTTATAGAAATTTAATGGTGATTCGCATTTCATGCATTCCTTTAACTGAYTTCATACAGCCTGTTCTTGTTGTATGTGCGTGCCTTTTAAAAACATTGACACTCTTTGATGAGAGACAGCTGAATAGTTTGAGATTTGCAAACACTTCAGAATTGCTGACCTATACTGTATCAATTGACTGTCTGGTAAACTAATCTGAGTCTGTTCTACATGAATAATGTCTAAAAGTGGCACTGAGCTAAGAGTTACAAATTTTAAGGAATTTTAAACTCTGAGCTTACAGATTCAGTTTAACTGATGGGTTGGTTTAAATTCTTCACATTCTTTTAGCATTTATAACTTGTGCCTGGCACACACCTATTTCATATATGAAATCCACTTTCAGTTAACTTTTACTGGTTACTCAGAGACCCAATGTGTAAGATTTCTTGAAAAGACTATCTAAAAGGTTAAAAAAAAAAAAGGGGGGGCATGAGAACTGGCAGTTGTTTGAAGGGGCATAACAGAAATTAAAGGCACAGAAAAATATCTCTGCAAGGAGGAAAATTAGGGAAGGCAGAGTGAATTGAAAATAGCTAGATTTTAACAACTCTTTGTAAGTAAAGAAGAAACATGCAGGAGAGAGAAAGGAGAAAAGTTTCAAAAAAAAAGTAAATATTCTAGAGAATTTATGGAGAGTTTGAGGGAAGACTGGACAAGATCAAGGTTAAACATCATATCTATTGTACTTGTTTTTAATAGAAAAACAGAGAAAGAAAGGGAGAAAAGAGAGACTAGAGAGTTAATAGACCAGTTGTCCTAACTACAGTTCCTGAAAAGGTACGAACAAACTATTGATACAGACAAAGCAGTAAACTTAAAAGYACAAAATTTATTTTAAAACATGCAATTTGATGCAAAGGTCTTGGAGAAATTATCTGACTGCTTCTTCAGATTGCCTGATTGCCCCACCCAATAAAAAGAATCACTAAATAAGATTGTTTGGATTATAGCAATGCTTTTTATACTGTTCAACGTGGTGTTTTCATTAAAAAATGGGAAATATGTTCTAGATTATACTGTTAAAAGTTGGGAGCAAAAGTGTTTAGAAATCTGTGCTCAGAAAGCAATTAAAAATGGTTTGCTGTCATACTGAGAGGGCACTTTGACTAAATTCAGTAGGTCAGTTTATGGCCCACTTCTGTCTAGTACTTTCATTAATAATTAAGGTACATTTATAAAACTGAAGAGAAAGACTTCAGGCACACTAGAGGACAGGATTTCAGTTCAGAATCAACTTGATAATTTGAAGAAATGGTCCAGAGATGGGAAGAAGAATTTAATAAAAATATATACAAAATACCATTCTTTGGAAAAAAAAAAGGGATTCACCGTGGGGAACACTGCAATACTGCAGAAAATCAGCTGAGGAAATCATAATGAATCACAAAGAAGAGAAGAATCAATAATGGCATTTCCAGCAGTGTCACACGTGTCCTTTTTCAAGGCCACATGGACTCTGTCATGTGCGGTGTGTCTAGAGCATGATGCATACTCAGTATCCATGTACTGCTGGCTTACCCTGACAAAGAAGGGCATAGCCACTGCCAGGAACTCCTGCATTATCACCAGCTATCAGAAATACCTTTGGCCTTAAACCCTCTGCCCACTCTCTCAAAGGCTGCTATAACAGGTTCAGGATTCGTGGTGCAATGCACAACACAGTAAACATGTTGGAGGGTTGCTGTACTTCTTTTGGAATTCCTGGATATCGTCTCGAGCTGAATGTTATTGACATAGTAGTCACTGCCTCTCTAAAATGTTTACCTGGGATTTAAGTGTGTGTTTTAAACTTCAATTTTATTTACCCCAGTTACAATTATAATAATTAAACATTTTTGAAAGGCAGTTCTATAACTTTAGTATTTTAATTCTTTAAAGGACTAGTATATATATCTGTATGTGTATAGCAAATTCTTTGATCTCTCATGTGCAGGTGTGGCAACTATTCTTTATGAATGCCGGTTGGGCTGCCTGGAAAACAACGTCCCACTGCAGACTGTTGAATATATTGAGGCTCTGGAGTTGATGTTTAGTATGTTTAAGACCACTATGTATGCAGGTGCTATTCCCAAATGGCTTCGTCCACTTATTCCAAAACCCTGGAGAGMGTTCTGCAGATCCTGGGATGGACTCTTCAAATTTAGTAAGATGTAGTAGTAGAAAAGTTCAGCTGTGTTTCTGCAGATTSTGTGTGTGTGTTTGAACAGGACTTCCTGCATTTTTCTTCTAGAATTATAACAAGACATTGTGGCAGAAGAGGTGTCACAAGAATGGAATAAAATATTATGTGAAATATTAATTATTTAGAGTAATAAATCAGGAGAAGTTAGATGAGCATGTAGGTTATGTATCAAAAAATTTCTTTATTTTTTTCATTGGATCTGCAATAGAATGCAATAGTAAAATTTTCATATTAAAATTAGACTGACCAAGGGAACAGTTTTAAAAAATACTTTATTTTTAAACAATTTTGCCAGCACAATTTAAATATTCACTTATTTTATACTGCTATTTCATTATTTCTTTCACTGGCTAGTTGTCACTTGAAGTTCAGGTTCTATGCCAGGGCTTTATTTTCAGCCACTCAAATTTTAATGAGGGTGGTTTTGTTGGTGAGTTTTCAGTAAGGCACTGTGATAAAATAATCTCCCCTGCAACTGACTAGGAAGTTAAAAAATGAGCTCTAGCATTTAATTAACRGAGCTCTTAATGGAGTTTATATATACATACAAGCATATAAGCTGATGAAGAAATACACTGTTACACTGCAATATGTTTTTTGTAAACAAAACATTTCAGGCTATTTTATGAATCAGTTTTCAGTCATCTAAGTAAAGAGGAGGAGTCTTGTTTGTAATATTTTTATTTAAGATTCTGGAGTGTTTAAAAGAAAACTGAACTCTCCCTCTGTGATGTTAGGAAGCTGCATGCATCTCTGCGTTTATTTTATTTTTGTCTTCCTGGAGCAGAGACTTTAGTTTCATAATTTTTAATCTGCCCCAGTATACTGAACAACATTAGTCATTAGGGAATCTATTTAATGGTGGTGGTGCAGTGGTTTCTTTGAGACACATTGTATTCTTTTTACATTGCCACTTTTAAATGATTTCCCATGATAAAGTGTTATTGTTCCCTTTTGTGGGTTAAAAACAACAATAGACCCCAGATATATTTGAAAAACGGTTCTTGAGGAATTTCTTCCACTTGAAACTTTTTTGTCATACTATTTCTTTGTTTAATCTCTTTATGAAAAAAGGAATTAAATAGATTAAAATTACATATTTTAACCAGGCCATCGCTGTATATGGTGTGTGTGTCTGTGTGGACTTCATAAAGGAATATGTTGATTCTAGTTCTTTTTAAGTTCATCATGTAGGGCACTAGCCTTCTGAGAAGTTTCATCTTGCACTTGCAATCACTTGCTTCACTGAAGATGCTGTTTGTAGTAACTCAAGGATAAAAGGGACCTGTGGGTGAAGCGATTCAAAAGAAGTATCATTTGCTGCAGTTTTTCAGTTGTTATTACTTGATGCTCCTCATCTTTGTCTTCAGTGTGATTCATTTCTGTGGCATCCACCTCCAGTTGCTGCCACCATCTTGTAGCAGCTGCTGCGTGCTGACTTACAGCATGCTCTGCAGAGTTTACCCCTTTTTGCAGAGTCATCAGAAAAAACAGCCAGCTGGCTATAAAACTTGACCCTGAGCTTCCTTCACTCCCAATCGGAAACTACAGCATCTACTGTCCTSTCCTGATCCTCAGCTCTTTCATGCTGTGAGTGTCCCAAGGATCTCATCAGCTCAGTCTTTCCTTATCATGAATACCAAAGGACCTCCACCACCACTCTTTTACCTTTCTTCCCGATAAAAYTGTTTAAAATACCTTATTTTTTTTTATGGCTGTGTAGTATATCATAAGGAGAAGTGTCATTACTGAATGGAACCACCAGAGAAATAAAAATGGAGGCTTAAGCAATTGTTTTTAAATCCCAAAGGTCAAATCCATGTTGACAACAAATTAAAGGCTATTCAGTCTCAACTGGACCAGGGAAAAGAAGTGAATGGTGGGCTACTCACATTCCTCCTAGTGAGTAAAGAACTTACTTTGGAAGAGATCTATGCCAATATGACGGAAATGCTCCTGGCAGGAGTGGACACAGTAAGCTTATTATTATCATTTTTCTTGTAAACAGTTGTCTTTGTAAAGCAGTACTATTTGCAGCTATCTTTAGGGGAGTTTAAATTGTTTTTAAGGACATAATTTCTGACACATTTGAATCTTGGAATCTTTACAGTGATCGAAAATACTTGGCACACCGGGTAATCTCTCTACTGGAATGAAGTCAGTGGTGTTCTGTTCTAGCTGTGATTTATGTATGAACTACCTAAGGAGTAGCAGGAACCCATCACTTAGGAGTTGTTCCACAGTTCATTAAATTAAGGAAATAGCAATTGTCTTTACATTCAGCTTCAATTTTCATACATTTTCTTTCTTTAGTTTGAATATCAGATCAGTATTTATTGCTTTTTTAGACAGACCATAATAGAAAGCACTGCTGAAAATTAGTGTGAAAAAAAATCGATCAATAATCTCATATGCAGAATTTGGTAAATGACTTTAACATATGGATAATTAATCAACTGATACACACATTATAGATCAGATGTTTGATTTCTGCTGAAGTCTGTTAGAAGGGGGATGCTAGGCCAGCACTGAAATGATGTAGGTAAGGCATGAGTTCACTTTACTCCTTCTCGTGCTGGCAGCATGGAGTCAATCTGAGGCAGAAAGCTTTCATCATGGAGCCCRGTGGGAATGAGGCTAGAATATGAGGCATGTAACACCTACAGAACCGTTTTAAGGGGACCAAGTTAGACCAAGTAATGGATTGGTCATCCCTAGCATTTGAAATAACATTAAGGTCATGTACATCTTTCCCTCCTCTCATTCCTACTGTGTGAAATCAGTGTAGCTTAGTGTGATCTGCAGCACGACAATCAGAAGCATTAGAAAAGATAAAAATGAGTTGTTTTACTACATGTACAGTGTATACTGAGTTACTTAGAATGTCAATGAACACTGTTATTCTAAATGACTGTAACTGAATGTTATTTTTATAAAGAAGCTATATAACTTAGTGCTATGTAAGATTGTGTTTACTAGACTTAAAGTGAAAAAGATAAAAAAGTAAAAATGTAAAGTAGCCTTATAGTAAAAATGCTCTCCTGATAATTAAATTCAGATTTTTTTTGATTTAAGAGAAGTTTTGATCTAAGAGAAGCAATTCTTTTTGACCTCCAGAATAAGGAGCATATGTTTATTTATAYGCTGAAGGTTATTCCATTGGTTAAATATGCCAAAGGTTTATGAGACTGGAGAGTTTTTTGAAGTTTTGGTCCTACGTAAAGCACAATCATTCATCCCATTCATTTTCTAGTCTTTCAGACACTTAATTTTCCACTTTTAGTGTGTGAGAGAGTTTTCATTAAACTAAAAGGACAGTGTTCAAGTTCAAGCCAATGAGTCTGTTTTTCCATTTGACTCAGCATCCTCAGCTGGCARCATTTTGTGAGAGGACTGTACTTCTGATTTCCTCATTCCCAAGTACAAGACAGAAACTGAGGGAGCCTTTTTTTCCCTACTGCTGTCATTTCAGATCTCATTTCATCATAGAAACTGAAGGAGGTTTACAGGATTATAAAAGCTTTCAACAAAATTGTAAGGCTGTTTTGGGCTACAAAGCATTTTGGCTGTCCCTGGAACAGYGCTAATTTTTAAGAGGTTGTGAAGGAGCTGGGAACCTGAGAAGAAACAGTGTTTATATCACAGGAAGTTCTGTATGCAGTTGGCACAACTGCCAGCTCCTCTGAGGAATAGTGCGGGGTTGTATTTTAGCAAGGGACAGCCACTCAGTATTATGAGAAGAAGAAAAGAAGGCTCTGAGAATGATACTTCTAGCATTGTACCCCAGTTTGAAGACAAGATATAAAAGGTCACTGTCATGTCAAATTTACTTTCTAATTTAGTCTTAAATGTAAGCCCCAAATAAAACATTTCCAGAAGTTGTTGGATGTTTTACCCATACATTGTTTGCGACCTTAAGGTTTGTTGTGCCAATGAGTGCGAAGCTGAAAATGAGACTCTTTAGTGCTTAAAAAATGAGACTGGTAATCTATCTATCTTCATTATACAGGTTAAAAAAAATGCAATTAACATYAATTAAATAAAATTAGGTTAGAGGTTACAATTTCTCTCTCTTAAATGCTGTAAGATATTAAAACAATATAAGTAAGGAACAATATGTTTACAGTGTCATTTTCCCTGCCATACTTACTCAGGAACACTGAAAATAGATTATTTATTATAAGCTTTCTGTCTTCAGTGATGATTGCAAGGGAAGCAGGCTCAAATAAGGCCCTTTGCTTGACCTTCATATCTGAATGCACCTGATAGTAGAAGCAAAAAGTCCTGAGTCTAGTATTTGGATGGAACAGTCCCTGAAATCCARGTAGTATAAACACAAGGAGTCATGATTGAATGAATGGTAAATATTGAACCACAAAAACTTAATGAGTTGAAAAACTCCRTTTGGTTGCATATTAGTGCAGATGGAGGGAATCCATGCTCTCATAGTGTATTCTAAACCACAAATATGCATGGAAGTGCAATTTTTYCAGCTGATGTGCAAAAGGATTAGGTAGTGGGTTCCTTTAAATCATCTTGTGCTCAAAGCTGAACTGTCTTCTGCCTTGTATCCTATTTCTTCCTTTGTACAAAATTTTTTAAAAATTATTTTCCACAGAGTAACTCTTTTTTTTCTGCAGTCTTGATGATCATTAGAATCATGAATTATTTGGAGGGGGGGCAGGAARGAGGGGATTATTTTACCTACTTACATTAAAATTTTACATTAGAAAAATGAAGTATATGTGGTCATTTTAA
Organism: Apteryx rowi; assembly: GCF_003343035.1. Taxonomy (NCBI): domain Eukaryota; kingdom Metazoa; phylum Chordata; class Aves; order Apterygiformes; family Apterygidae; genus Apteryx; species Apteryx rowi. The sequence continues at coordinate 3,586,349 of NW_020450727.1, forward strand.
ATACCTAAACTCATCTTTAAGATTTCTTAAGAAAACTTTCAATAGTTTTCATAAGCAAACTTAAAGTCAAATGGCTTAATGGTGTCATTTCATTCAAGTGGGAATTTTAAGAGATAAAAGGTGCGTACTGTGATGTAGCATCACTTACCAAARGATGAAATATAATCTTAGCAGTATTAATATCAATTCTGTTGTTGTGCAGATGCTGTGAAGAGAGACTGCCATATACTTAAAATGAATCGCTAATGTTCTGAGTACCATTCTTTTATTTAGTTCCCTGTAAAATGTTTCTGTTGGGAGGAAAGATAAAGAATGTACTGAAAACTAATAGTTAATTTAATCCATTACTGTTTATAGTGYTTATGTTTCAGTATTACTTATGCAATTTTGTTTGCATTTGTCCTTTCTGTTGCTTTTTGATATTTCACTGGGAAAACACCAACATGGATTGTTTTTGTATGTAGGAGATTTTTAGGTAGAAAAGGGCTGAAGTAGGGGATGGTGACATCTGACAACATCCCATTGAGTTCAGATGTTAATCATTGCCAGTCTGTTTTATAACAGCACACACATGAAACAGTTAAAAACTGATTGTTTTTCTTGTCTTGAAACTATTTTTAATCTACTGTTGTTGGAGTTGATGATGATGGTAGTGGTTTCTTCCTTAGACTTCTTTTACCTTGTCCTGGGCAACATATTTGTTGGCAAAGCACCCCGAGGTTCAACAACGTGTTTATGAGGAAATAGTCAATAAGCTGGGGAGGGACCAAGTTCCTGTTGCTGACGATGTCCCCAAGATGCCTTTGATTAGAGCTGTGCTCAAAGAAACCTTGAGGTAAGTAGCAGACAACTGCAAATCATTAGTTAAAATATTTAATTTYATGTGGCTGTAATGACTTTTGAGTTGAAGCTAACATTTGTATTTAATTGTTGTTATTTGTTGCTTCTACTTTTATTTATTGTAGCAGTAATGTGTACAGGGATTCTCAAGCAATTAAATATGATAGTTTATGTAATGTTTGATGTTTTTTAAGTATGGTAGAAATAGTATCACATATTTATGACATGCCTGGTAAGGCAGGTAACCGAAAGCTTATTTTTGCCTTTAAAGCATTAGTCTATGTGATGGACTGTAAACCCCCCAGTGCCTTGCCAGTAGATCTGGAGTGCCAGGGTGCCAGCAAGAGTGGGGCTTGCTCCAGGAGGGAGAACGAGATGGGAGCCAAGAGTGACCACAGCACAGGCAGGGCAGTGACCTCACTGACCAGCGTGCYCATCCCACAGGATCTAGGCACGGCTTGGCTGGTGATCACTGCCTCTGTCTTTGAGAATGCACTAGTCAAGGGTAGTGCTTGTGCTTGCGGTGTTACTCTAGACAMAGTTGTGATTGACCTCTCAGGCAGGGATATCGTGTATGGCGGTCAGCAGCAGGCTCCTGTTCTTACTGTTTTTCCACAGATAAAGAGACTGAGTCAGATATAGACTAGTTAATCTGCTTAAGGCCATGTAAGAGATACTTGTCAGAGCCTGAATTGAATCTTTTTCAAATGGTTTGTATGTCTGCATAGTAATACTGTGTATGTGTGCAGTCACTCAAGCTGTAAACCTTTTAGTTCAAGCAGTTTTGATAAAGTAGTCTCAGATTTTTCTGTCCACATTTCTCTCACCCCTCTGCTTGTGCAGGGTGTGTCTAGTACAGGTAGGTGAAATGATCYATCACTCATTTTCTTTCAGCTCAGGGTTGGACCACAGTTTCTTTCTGTTTTGATGAGATCTTTCAATTGTGTCACCCTAGCTTTAACATGTCTTCATAAGTTCCTCTTGGCTTTTTTCCTTGTCCTTTACTTGGAGAAGCAGTTTTTGTTTATTTCAGTGACTTTTGTGACAAAGGTGTCTGGATTTAAGCCTTGTTTAACTTGTAAAAACTAAGTCCTTTTCTCTGGTGGATACATTTATTGTCTTGGTTTGGCCAAGGACCGCAATCTATCTAAGCTTCAACCTCAGGGCAAGTAAAGAGGGTCAGATGAAACTTAAAGTCGCCTCCTTGGCAGATCTTTCTTCTGTCTCAAATCTTATTGTAGAGACTCCCCATCTGGATGTGCCTACCAAAGTGATGGTCCTGTGTCTTGCTGTAGATCCCCTCTCTTTACTGTTTATGCTTCCATTTTCTAAGACAGTGGAGATTGTGATAGACAGCAGTTCTGCGCCTTGTTAAGAATCTAACATAAGCTTCATACCCCTCCTGTACAACCCAAGAAATAGAATTGTCTTTTACATCTGGGTACAGTGTCAAAAATCTTGGTGCCTGATTTTTTTAAGGATCAGATGTTAGAGTTTTTGTTCTCCAGCTGAGATCTCCAGCCTCCTCCTTTTCACAGAGGATGATATCTGAGTCATGAAGTCTTTGGCCAAAAAAAGGGTTAGCAAAGGGGCAGTCAGAAAAGGGAAGAGACATTCTTATCTCCATAATTTTATTCCCAGGGGAGTGGGCTCTCAGCCCCTTGTTTTTCAGATGGTCCTRCAGGACCAGACCACCTGCAATATGTTAGCTGTGTAACATTGACTCCAGGCTGTTTCATATACTGTGGGGCTGTTATGGACACCGCTGTACCTTACAACTTCAATGAAGAAAATGTGAAACCTTGCTCTCATGCCACCTTTTTCAGCATCTACTTGTGTTTCAAATAATCAATCTCCTTCCATCTTATCTCTACAGAATAATTTTCTTTACATCTGCCTCAGTGCTTTCTGGGAAGTCAACTTTCTTTTGTTCCTAAAGTGTGTCTCAGTGAGTACAGATTCCAGGTCATGTTTCTCATGAAAAAGTTTTGAGTCTAACCTGCTCAAGCCTGGATTGCTATCAATGGGGTTATCTGTTACAAGCTAGTATGGTCTGGCAGGCCCTTGCATCACASGCAGCTACCACCCAGTGTTACTGTCTGTCTTCTAGCAGGTGATTCAGAATGCTTTCTCCTACTTGTGCAGAGCTCTTTGACTGCCCAAGCAATTGCTGAGCATAATTTAAAAAAACATGTTCATCTCTCCCTGGCAAGGATTCCAGGCATAATGCACTAATGCCCAAAAAGCTTATTTCTCACATGAACCCTGAAAGTACATATAAATCACCAGGCTTTATTACCATGTTATTTTTGTGTCATACTCTAGTTTCTAAGAGATTTCATTTTTTCCAGTAGAACAGGACTTCACTACTCTAATAACAGAAGATGTAAAATAATAACACTTCCTGTTGTTTTTCATATTCCTTTCTAACTTATTACTGTAAGCTGCTCTGAGTGCAGGTAACAAAACAGCAAGAACTGTTGTTTTGTCGGTTCTTGYGTAAGAATCTCTGCATTTTTTTGGGAGGCAGATTGGTGTTGAAAAACTTCTATTTGAGGGCAAAGATATCTTTCAATTCCAAACTCATTAACTCAGAAGTTATACTGAGGTTCCTCAGAATTTGAGCTATAATTCTAAGAAGATACTTTTCTATTGGAACTTCTCCCCATCCTCAAAATCCTTGAGTTCCACAGAGCTGAATAACTTTTCTGTGTTTATTCCTCTCAAGATCCCAAGGAAAGAAGCATCTTTGACTTAGACTGTCTGTACTGCAGTCTCAGTTGTTCAGATAACAGCTGAATCTTCTCCAAGAAACATGAACCTATAGCACTACGCATCCCTCCCCCCGCCCTGTTTTTTTTTTTTGAGACAAATTGTCCACTTCCATTGGAAACTGCATTGCCCCAGAGCGGTGAGTGGTATATACTAACTTCAAACCTTACATCATTCAGTTTACTTCTTTGCAGTCCCTATCTTGCCCTTCTCCTTTTTTTTTTTTCCAAGGTGACAAAGGCCTTCTTGGCAAAGAGTTACTTTTTTAGTCAAAGGGTCATAGAGTAAGTTCCTTTTCACCCCAGAAAAAAGGGTTCTACAGAACTTTATCTTAATGCCAAAGAAGAATGAAAGATGACAGACCATATTCCATTATTTGGAGACTGAAATGCCTGTTGGTGACACTGGTTACATTAATTCTGTTGCTTTTATGAGAAGATTAATGATGGTTATTGTTGTACGTATATTTCCATGAATGTTTTTACAACTCAAGTCAGCCWTCTCTTCTAATGTATATTTGCTCTTTACAGAGCAATATAAGGATAAAGTCCTACCCTTTATACTCTCTAGGGTCCCAGAGACTTCATGAAGTTCCTGGCAATGGTAGCAGAGTATTGTATCTTCATTTTTTCATCAATAACTGCACATTGAGGGGAAGATGTCCAAATAAGTTTCAGGTTCTCAAAAGGAATAAAATAATCTAAAGATCCTTGCAGCTCATAGAGTATACAAACTTAGCTTAACTCCTGTTCAAACATAGACATTCATAGGAATTATCGTAGACTTGCTTAGTGGTAGGGCCTTTCACTCACCACAGCCTGGAAGCTTGCTCAGCCACTGTTGTGAAGTCCTGTCTGGTGACTGTTTATATAAAACTCTTTATGCCAGATTCTGCATACAGGCTTGGCCTCAGACTCTCTTCTGTTAGACTTCTCAGAACAGTGATCAGTTTCAGATTCTCTTCAATGATGGAAAGTTTATTCCCATGCATGACCTTTTATTTTCAGTCCCTGTTCAGGTCTGTGGTAACAGATGCTTAGCTACAGAGCTTCTTCAAACAATCTCCATAGAATGATCCTTATAGAAAAAYAGTTATACATCAACGTGCTGAAGCTGTTGGAAATGCAATCAAAGCATTCCTCCATCACCTTGGTAAAATTGGCCCCTCTTGGAGATACTATTTTGCATAGAAATATAGAGAGGATTTAAGCTGTAATGTGTCATCAGCCTCTTTCAGTCTTCTTCTGGGATACAGTCAGTCTCCAAATCCATCCTGGGTTCTTCCCACTTGACCTTGTTTTTGCTAGTTTTTCTCAAAAAAAAATTATGCTTCTTTTAGATTATGGGAGCTCATATGCATTATATTTCATTTAGACCAGACAAAACTTTTCTTCTTGCTTCATTTCTCTGTCTCTGAGRCAGAGAAATCTGTTTATGCAGTTATATTTATTTGAGTGCTATCATGTTGTTTCACTGTGTTTTTCATCAGTTTGCTATCATTTCTGATATGGACACATCTTACCAGTGAACAAGCAACCAGATAGCATCTCTAAAGAACATTCTAATTTCAGGATGTGCTGAATTCTATCCCCATCTTGGCCAACCTTTATGCCAGTGTGGGCTCTACACCRTGAAGCTGATGGCAGAGTGGTTCATCTAAGGACCCTAAGGTTAAGGGCATATTTCTGCAAGTTGGCCACATTGTAAATACGCATATAAAGAATCAATCTGAAGAAAGGTTATCTACCTTTAATTGGAGGTTCTTCAAGATGTTTCGTGCATATGCTTATTCAAAATCTCTTTGCCTTCTCTTTTASTTTGCAATGCCCCTATGATCATTTTAAGCTGCTTGACTTAGAAAAAAGAAGGCATGTGACATGCTTTTTTTTATATGTTTATGTCAAGTATTCATGGTAAGGTAAGGGGATTTAAGAGAAGGCATTGGCAAGCCTTCTTCAGCTCCCTGTACTGCTAAAGAGCCTCCAGCTTGAGTGATTGATTGCATGTTAGTAAGTGTATAAAGCAAATACATAAACAGACCAAATAGCTCAATCTGCAGTTAGTGGTAAATAAYTTTTCCCAGGTATTAATCATTTTCTCACAGATGCTTCATGATCTTTTAATTTCCAAGATGATTTGTACTTCTAAAATCCTTTTTGCTGTGAATGTATATTAGAATGGAATCTAAACTTTTAAAGTTGTATTAGTTGTTACTGTTTAACTTCTCATAAATATTTGTCTCTAGATTATATCCAGTATTGCCAGGAAATGGAAGAGTGACCCAAAAAGACTTGATTGTTGGAGGATACTTGATACCTAAAGGGGTAAGTTCTATTGCAGTCCTCTAGAGAGAACAAAATTTAAATTGTTTTGTGTATGAGACGTGACCTGTTACAACATACATACACTTGATTAATTTCAAAAGCTGTCACCAAACTAGAGCATTAAGAAGAAAGCATTATAATAATACCTATTTATATGGCAAAAAAAGAATTTTATAATTGACTTTTTGCTGTTTTTTTTTTTTTAACATTTAACATGTCTTGACAAAAATGCAAGACCTTCCTCCTTAATAGAAGCAGTATTTCTCACCCTCTAATCAAATTTACAATCTTGGCTTCTTCTTAATGTTCTTGATACAGAACTCAGTTGATAATATCTCCGTGCAATGTTATTATTTGATTAAAAAAAGAAAAAGCATGAATTTTGTTATTTTTGTCAGTTTTCTAATTCTTGGCTGTTAATCTCCTTTGTAGAAAGAGTTTAATTTCCTTTTTAAATTATGGATCTTTCCTTTGTACTATTCAAAGATTACACAGAGATCAGGAAAGAGCTGTACAGCTCTATTTAAATTGTCAGGTTCCCTTTTACTTTTGTCTTAGAGCAATGTAGCTTTAAAACAGTCAGGATCCTTAAATTCGTAATATATATGTATATTTATTTGGAAACATCATCATATCTATTATTGCTGCTTTTTTCCTGAGATTTTTTTACCTCCTCATCCTTCATTTTTTCACTTTTCCCTTGTTTTGTATCTCTCTTCTCTTTCTCTGAGACAGTTCCCAATTCTTACGACTTTTGTTTCCATCTCCTTCCCCATTACATCTTCTCTAATATATCCAACAACATTTGAAGATTATTTTGCTTGACCAGCTGAGAAAGGGATCTATCTTTTTAGGTATCTTTTTTCCTCTAGAATTCACAAAAGATACTTAAATTTTACATGCTGTTTTATCACCTCATAGTATAATAATTGCAAATACTTTTTTTTTTTTTTTTAACCTGTATTGGATTTAACTAAATATAAATGTCATTTATTTCCTCAGACACAGCTGGCACTCTGTCATTATACTACTTCATACAGTGAAGAAAATTTCCCAATGGCAGATGAGTTCCGACCTGAACGCTGGCTGAGGAAAGATACTTTGGACAGAGTAGACAATTTTGGTTCAATCCCATTTGGCTATGGCATTCGAAGTTGTATAGGAAAAAGAATTGCAGAGCTGGAAATTCATCTTGCACTGATTCAGGTTAGAAATCTGTGACAGCATTACAGGAAGAAAAATACATTGGTATGATTCTTTTCTCTGCATACCATTTCTGGGTATCTTATTGCGCACAAAAATTTTTTTTTTTTGAAGTGTTGTCTAGCATGCTCATCCTGGAAAGGCTTAAAAAAATGAAAATAATCATGCTTGAAATGTAACATATTAGTTAAATTGCACTGCAAAAGAATAATCCTTTACAGTATGAATGAAGTAAAACCAAAAATAAGATTGTTAAGAAAGTATTTGGAGATTTAGTACAGAAGGTTTTTGTAAGCAAATTGCAGGTCTTCCTTAATACATATTAGCGTGGTTGCCTGCTCACTTAGGGGTTCTTAKTTACAAACAATTCAGTACTTACAAAGAGGTAAAATTAGTTTTCATATCCTTGTACTGACTGATATTGTGATAAGTAGTTTTCATATCCTCTTATCGACAATTGTATTAGGACAAGTATTAAAATCAAATGCTTGATTTTTAAATGTTCTTTGGTTATTCTGTCACTTATTATTCTTTCTTCTCTCTTTAACTCTATTGTCATTTTATAAATACATAATATATAGATATAAATAATTAGTATTTGTAGTACATATTAACACATACTGTTCTGCACTGCTTCATTAAGTAAAGAAGGCTCTCTCAAGAGCTGTTACATTTTGTATCACTTACAAGACTTCCTCTAGCTCAAACATTCAGATCAGATTGTGCCATCAAACCTCAAGATTTGGAAACTTTTTATAGTTACTTAACTATAAAAATATTTAGACACATTATACGTATTCAAAGCAAAGCTTGATTAAATTTGCCTTAGAGTACTTAAGGAATAAACAAATTRCCACACAATCCATTTATAAACACCTAGATGATATTTAACTGATTTAAAAATAGAAATCCTTGAAGCATGGAGTTGATCAATGAGAAGTTTTGTCAAATCTGTCTGATTTCTTTTTCTGACTTGATTACTGATCTAATGTGGTAGAAACAGAAGAAATCAGGTATTTTGTCTTTGGGAAGTATTTTCATGTGTTTTATGTTAACATGTTGTTCTCATGATTAAATTGATTAAAATTTGTTTCAAGTGGAAGTACCTATAAAATGTGTGGTTGAAAAAGAAATATCCAGAGGCAGTAGCTATCAAATATTTGCTGTTGAACTGGGAAAACATTTAAGTAAAATTCTATAGGAGTCTGTCCTGGGTTTGGTTTCAGTTGGTATTTTGATTAACAGTGTAAATGACAGATTAGAGAATACTTTTAGGGTTTGCACAGGATATCCAACTGACATGAACTAGGTTAAAATCAGAGGATGTGAAAAAAGTATTATGAAAAAATGGAAAAATGGTCCAGAATCAACAGGAATTTTTTCCACTAAGGACAGGTGCAAATCACTGCTCTTAAGAATAAATCAAATGCATAAATACAAATCGCTAAATAACTAGCTAGGCAATAGTACTGTAGAAATAGATTGGGGGATGTAGTAAAAATCAGTCAACAATATGATGATAATTCTGAAAAGGCACTGTCATTCTTAGCAGGTTCTTGGCATTAACAGGCAGGTCATAAGTCAGAAAGAGAAGGTAATTTCTCTGTTTTACCAAATACTGGTGAAGCCTCAGCKAGGCAATGGTCTACAACTGACTCTGCATTTTAAGGACAGTACAGTCAAATTGGAGGAAATTCAGGAGAAGGTAAGAATTAGAGGTGTGAAAAAGAGAATGAGATGAAAATTTGATCAGTCTTCTAATACTTAAAAGGTACTTAGGTAGAGGAAAAACAATGAATTGTTCACCATGCTCACTAGGAGAAGGCTAAGAGAAGATGGTCTAATTTATAGGAAGAAAAAGGTTTGAGACTAGATATTAAGAAAAGCTTTCTATTATAAATACAGGGAACTATCAGGGCTGAGGAGGTGCTGATATTTCCTTCTTCAAAGTTTGAGAAGAGATGGCTGTGTTCAGTCTCAAAACAAAGGGGTGTGCTAAATCTCTTGGGTTTTTTTTTTTAGCCCATGATTTCTGATTTATGTTTGCAAGTGGTCCCCTCAGTTTTGCTAAAGTGTAAGTGTATGGAAATAGAAGTTTAATGTATGGAGAACATGTGTGACAGAATTATAGTGGCTGGACATTGGACAGTTGCTGTGTCATGTTTGTTTTATTTTCCCCTGCCCAGGAAGAGAAATGTGCAATGGAATTTGGGCTTTATATTGCTYTGTTTTATTAAAGCACACATTGATTAATTATAAAGAAAATTAAGTCAAAAACATGTAGAGAAAAAGCTCATGAGGTTTGAAAGAGAATTTCTTTGATACTTCAGACCATTTAGGCTAGTCCTGGGGAAATTCGTTAGAAACAACAAGCTCTGGTTTTGTTGTGTGTTTTAGAAAATCCCCCTCAATCAAAGGAAGAAGATTTTTAACAATAATCTTCACCTTGCAGTAACTTTGTTTTTCTGTGTGGGAATCACAGCAGTCAGACTCAGTGGAATTGACAACAGAAATGATGTTTGTGACAAACTGAGGCTGTTCTGTTTTCTTATCAAACRTCTACTCTTCATCTGTAATTGTGCAACTTTTCTAATATTTGTCATATTTGTCTTCGCAGTTGCTACAGAATTTTGAGATCAAAATTTCTCCCAAAACTGAACCAGTTCATGCCAAAACTCATGGACTTTTGACTCCTGGAAACTCCATCAATGTGAGATTTTCTGACAGAAAGTGAGACAAAAGCTTTGGAAATACTTGTATAATTTTCATGGAAGCAGACACATCTCATGGATGTTTGATCGTATTTGTTCTCTGGTTTGTAGTTATATGGCAAAATGATCAAGTCTTACATTCTATCTTAGTTCTAGCAGTACAATAGAGAAGTTACCTCTCTCATAAAAGATATTTACATATTTGGAACTATATCCTGAAGCAATTCCTTTTTGCACTGGGAATCTCCCTTTCCCTGGAAAGATTTCTAGTAGTAACAGCACATGCACTGAAAAGAGCAAGTGAAATTCTGACATTTTTGTATCATCCAGTGGTTTTGTTACACTGCTTAGTCATAAAAGTCAGTTATTCATGTGAGTCTGTTTGAGAACATGTAGAATTATTATATAATAGATGTAAATTAGCTGCATGTATGAGTTGGTGTTTTCCTGTTTCTTGTCTTCCAGTGTGTTTTTTTTTAAGTTTCCACCTAACAGTGAAATTATGAGATCATTCTCCTCTCATCTGTAAAAGCATTTACGCTACATGTTAAAAAAAAATGAATGCAGTAATGTGAAATGTAAAGATACAAAAAAATACAAATTATATCTGTTTGTTTAGACTCAAAATTCAGGGCAATTAAAAAATATCCAAGCATAACCCCCATAAAATATTTCTATATCATTAGAAAATTWAAAAAAATTAAAATCTTAAAAATAAAAATTTAAACCTTGCATTGCAGAATTACAAACCCAGACAGTGTCCTCCTTACCAAAGCATAAGCTGGRTGGAATAGCACAAGCCACTTTCATTGTTCTAACTAATATGCCAAAACCAAACATCAAGGTAAACAATAAAAATGAAATAGTTGTTATATTTTGTCATTTAATTTAATTAAAATACTACTGCTACAAYAATAATAAAATTATCTTTACAGTTCTTTAACAGTAAGAACTGGAAGCTTCCCACTGTAATGTGCTGAACCATAGACAGGCGCATAGCTGCCTTCTGTAGGATGGAAATGTGACTACTAAGTGAGATTTTTTACATCTAGTGGCTAACACAGTGTACACTTGAAAGTTTTTTGTTGTTGTTTTCTTTTTCCTAGAATAACTAACAGGTAAGTCTCTCCTGCATGAGACTTTGATAACTTAATTTCACTGAGCACTAACCTTACCTTCTCATTCTTGAGAGAAACCTTACACCTTGGGACCATGTTATCCCTTGAGCAAAGAGCTCAAACCTGTATATCCTAATATGAAATTAACTATGTAATAATGTATAGTTAACTGTAGAAGTGTCAAGTTTTGATTGTTGTTTGTGAGGTAGTTTACATACTGATAATCATAAACTTTCAGACATATGCACAGTTAGAAAAAAGTTGTGCAACTCAGTTTTTAAAATCACATTAATCTGCTTTGCTCATCTAGCTATGAAAAGTCAAGGGTAGGTTATGAATTAAATAATATACTTGAGTTTTAAAGGTGAACAGGAAATTRTGCATAGCTGAGTTTTACAGACACATAGTATTTTGGTTACTTTTTTGTAGTGCCTTTTGAAGGTCTTGACAAGAGGAAGAAARAAGTTCCATTCTTCCTATGGATCTCCTATGTAAAATAATAACACTAAATTAAAATGGATCTGATCTGTGAGAARATTAAATGTTTACATGTTGACTTTAAAACGTTAATCCTGTATTGAGCATATATATATGTACTATAAGAACAGAGGATAATCTGTGGAAGGATTTTTTTTCTTGAATGAGCTTTCCTTCTTATATTGTTTGCTAAGATTTCACTTCATTCCCTTTTATTTTCTTTYCCATTGTTATTTCTAATGGTCCCATCTTAAGGCTGAACAGAGTTTTATTCGCTAGAGCCAGCTGACATCCTGAAGGAGATGTTTTGCAAAGGTCTGTTTAAAAATCTGTGGATTGAGTGCTTGACTCCATAACTCTGTCAGTTTATGTGGACCTGGGGACCAAAGGCTCGAGCCCTGAATCCAGATTTGGATTCTCCATGGGGCCCTCCTTCTGCATTGTCATAGCATCATTAGAAACACCAGCCATTGGTATGCTCAGTACCTTTGTTRCTTTCTACCAATTCCAAACTAATACATCACTCTACAAGAAGGAAGAGGCATTCTAAAAATGCTGTTTAAAGCATTTAAATCTTTTCATGAAAACAGAAAATCTGTGATTTTTTTAAATAGAGCATCTATACATGTAATTTTTCGTTTATACATAATAAAGTATTTATACAGAATTTGCAAGTCCCGGTTCTCATTTTAATTGTTATTTATAATTGCATTTTTCTTTAGTGTTTTAAAGTTTTTCACTTGTTGGATAGGACTGGAAGATTCACTACTACATAAGAAATTACTAGTTCAGCTAGAAAAGATGGGGATTAATACAAGAATGTAAGGTGCGTAATGACCTGCCTGAAGGAGAGATGATAATGTGTTATATTAAAAGAGAGCTGTCATTCTGGAGGAAAGTTACTAGCAAAGTTACTCAAGAAATAGCCTGGGACTGATTTTAATGTAATATTTTGATTAATGATAAATTGCTTAATATGTAAAAAAGTATTAATGATATAAAAACTGAAGGTATGGAATATAGAAACAACAGATCCAGAATGTGAGTAGTTGAAAATGACATGAGAAGGAAGACCTAGATAATCACAGATGACTATAAACTGCAAGTGTGCAGCAATAATGAAAAACACAGTTGTGAACCTGGAATGTATCAGATAAAGCATTTCTGGTAGAGATCAGGAGAAAAATAGGTGAGACTGCATCTGAAGTACAGTTTGGTTATGTGTTCAAGAAAGACGGAGACCAATTTGAACAGGTAAGGGGACTATTAAGATTATCAGGTTAATAAAGAATGTTTCTGTGAGTAGAGACAGGGTTATATCTACTGTGCTTTCTACTCTGCCTCCATGTGGTAGAGACCACAAGCTTGCAGATTGGGCTCTGGTGCCTCTGGAAGCTGTGTAGCCATGGGATTGGTAGAACTTGCTTCTTTGGACACAAAACCATGCTAGCCTGACTATGCACTTTCCRGATGGATTAGATAGCAGGTAGAGCAGACATGGATGTCTGCAAGAGACTAAATGTATCCTCAAAAATATCCATGTGGTTAGTCTAGAAAAGTGAATATTGAGAGAGGAGAGAGTTGCTGTCTTTAAATACCTTCAAGTTAAGGTATTTATTCCTTAAGATGAAGGACAAAGCTTGCCCAAAACAAATATCACCAGCTAGCCATGGATAAATTTAGACAAGCATAGAAAGTATCTAGCCACCAGGAGAGTGAGAATCTAGAATAAATTTCCAGTGATGAATGGTGAGGACAAAAAACCTCCCTGCCCAGACATGAAAAAATAGTTAAAGATGGAGTATGGTCCAGTTACAAGAAGAATTATATAAAGTGGTTGATTGGTTATATGAGAGTTGACCAGAATTCATGACACAAGACCTCTTCTAGTTCTCTGTTCAGACCTTTGGCTTGAATGATAATTGCAGTTGTTTGAGATTTTGAAATCAATACAAGCAAGTATTGCTAGTTTACAAAGCAGTAGCGACTATAGGTATTTCAAAGAACATAGCCTACCTGAGGCTGCAGTATATACCAACAGTCACAGAATTTGAAAAGAAATCACCCCAAAGCATCCAAATTCAGAAATTAGTAGATTACCTTGCATTTTTAATACTTTGCTCAATGTGCACTATGGAATGTAAGAAGGAAAATACAGGCCTATTTAGCAAGTGAGGAAGAAAAGTTTAAGGGGCAAGTYCATGAAAGCGTTGCAATTGGATGTTTAGGAACAYAGAATTACTCTTAGGTTTTATTTTTTCATGATAATTCATACATTCAAAACTAGAATCACTGTATTCAGTCAGTCTATTCTCTGTTTTTTCTTACTCTGTTGTAGGTACATAGGCCTGGAGGCCTATGAGGCCAGTGTGAAGTAGTCACAGCTCCAGGAAAATTGCTTGCCAGTGGTGAATGAAACGTATGAGCTCCGTAAGTACCCCCATGATGAGCATGCCTCACAGCTGTGAACATAAGAGAAGGCGGCGCTGGGGGTGGGTAGATGAGTTGTGCTGTCATGTTTAGGATTGAGGCTGAGAAGCAGGAGAGCTACACAGGATGAAGAGAGTTAGGCTTTGGTGCTCTACCAAATACATAGTCTGTGGGACTGTACATGAGATCTACATTAAGGAACTGGAGAGGTGAGGTGTCGGACGTGGGTAGGATGGGGGAGGAAGAGAGAAATGGGAAGAGGTTAGAGAGCAATTCAGGCATACTGCTGTGTGTGCTATTTGCACCATATGTCAAAAAAAATTGGCACTACTGTACTTGATCATTGAGTTTGTGCCTTCCTATGTCACGTTGTCACATTACATTCATAAAGATAAAAAAAGCTGTTATGTAACTATTAAAGGTTCACGTTCTAGGTAATGCCAAACTTACCCAGTGCATGGCCAGAGAAAGACTCCTGATGGATRTAACAAACCATTAATTCCCAGGGTTCCAGAGCAACTGTGCTTTGCACTGGCAGGCTCCCATGGAGGCTGATAGGTTGCAGGCTTTTTCACCGCCTGAAGCGTCAATAGAGGATTTTCAGAGTCCTGTGAAAAGCAGATGCTAAGATGATGTAAAATGCTACCGAATTATAGTCATAGCACTGTACAGCTACTCAGAACAGATAAGCTAAATCAATCACTATGGAAAGACAGTCCAACTGCTATTAGATACGGGACCCTTCTGATTCCTGCAAATAAAAGGAAGGTATTAAAAGGAGGAGGGAAGGAAGGAAGGAGGAAAGGAAGGAAGGAAAAAATAGATTTTCTACCCACTGTGTTTAACACATCAATAAATTCTTGCATCTTTTTCCCTTCCAGGGGGTATTCACTAAAAAAACAAAATAAGTAATATGTATACCCAGAGATTGCAGGTGTGTGATTGTTTCCCATGGTTTATGCATTTTCATTCTGACTTAAAAATGAGTAAATGTAAATGTCATGTGGGTATTTTAAAAAGAATTTCATCTGAGAATTTCTCTTATGGTCTTCAAAGTGTAATTTTCCTCTCAGAAACCAAAACCACGTTTTGGGGTTTTTTTGGTGAATCAATGAAAAATACTACTCTGGTTTTAGTACCACTAGATGGTGCTGCCTTGTAGTATACCTTAGTACAAGTCAGATTATGTATCTAAGAAAAAAAAAAGATACAAATAGCTAAAAGCAATGTATTTACTAAAACTTCCTAACGATATAGGAATTTTGTTATATTTGGTTGATAAAGACTCTCAGCTCCTGTATATTCTTGTGTGTGTGTGTCAGTGTGCTCAGTTTGTATCTGTCTTTTGCATATGTTTACTTAAAATAGGAATTTGCATATAACAAATAGTATGATATGACCAAAGTTTCATGTACGCCTGGTTAGACAAAATTCAGCCTTTGCTGTCCTGTATGCCCTCTGCTGAGGTATATCTTTAACAGAATCTGTTAATCATTAAGGTTCAACAATGTACCTACTATCATGCAAAATTCAAAATAAAGACAATTCCTACCTGAAAAGACTACAGTCTAGTTGAGATAAGAGCAAAGAAGACAGGAAATAGTTTAGAGGGATATTTTGTTTGTTGCAGGCTCCATTGTTAATTACGATCCTGCACTGCAGTAAACAGCGGCTCTTTTGACACCAATTGAAAGGGTATTGTACTAGTCTTGGCAATGTTTGCCTGAAATTTGCTGCTTGCTGCCAAGTGTTTATCTAGTTGGGAAACAGCGAAATGGGAGTGTTAACTCACTGAAGCAGATTGCTCTCCTCAGATAAMAGGAAGGCTGCAGTCAGTGATTTTGGAAGAAAGTATCTAAAGTGTAAGCAATTCCACRAGAATACTGGGCATTGTTAAGTTTSAGGATAAGATCTACTTTTACCATTTTAATGTTTAAAATCAGTGAACTACAGAATTGGGGTTTAAACCAGAAGCTGAAACGGGTGAACACCTTGTTCAGRTTGTATTATTTCTATACTTTTGAGGGAAAAGATGTAAAAAATTGAAAATATAAATGAAATGTTTTCCTTAAAGGCAAAAAAAATTCTTTGTGCTTTCCTGTGTACAGAACATRAGCTATGAAACTGCCCAGCTTTGCTCAAATTTATCCTTATTTTTCCAAAAGCAAGTTGCTCAGTCCATGCTCTTGACGAACCAGTAAGCAATAGTAGCTGTTTGGGATACATTTAATGTAGGGTAAATTCCTTCATCTGCAAAATGCAGCTAAGGGTTTGCATTCAAGCTGCCACTTGTGAGCTGAACTGCAGAAACTTTATGATGATACATCAACAYTGGCACATCCACAACTGTGGCAATCTAGTCTTAAAATCAGTTTGCTTTGGATGAAGAACTTGTAACATGGAAAACCTAGGATGCAATTAAGTATAACACCTATAATGTATGTTAAAGATGCTAATTTATGCAAGGAGAGAGATCTTTAGCCCAAGTTTAAGGAGAGCCAGTAAGAAGGGAGGCATAAGTACTTTCCTCAGCTAAGTTCTTAAGTAACATCATAAGATTTCAGCCATGTTTACATTAGCAGCTAGGTTCCTTTTCGCAATTGGTTATCAGCTGTTTTTCTAATTGAATTAGTGCTTACCTTGGTTTACAGCTGCAGGTGTAGACAAAGAGAAGATTGAAAACCATCATTTAAACAAGTCTCTTTCTCTCCTTAGCTCAACTTGTGACCCGTCTTCCTGTCTCCTTTATGCAGACAGGAGTATCCACTTGAATTTGCATGAAGATTCCCAAATACTGCAAAATAGTCTGGTCCCGGACTGAAAAAGGAAGCAGTAATTCTCAATGGCTAGAGAATTAAAGAGGTATGTGGAGAATTATTTACACACATCTGGAAGGGCTTGGTTAAAAATATCCATCTTGGATATCACTGAAAAGGCAATCAATATTTCACTGTCACATTTACAGATAGTTCTTTTATGTTATTGTCACAAATTCTTAGCCACTAAAATGCATGGTAATCATGGTAACACTATAAAACATCAGTCATTTTCAGATGAAGTGGTTTGAAATAACACCTTTTCTCACAGAACRTCAGCACCAAATTTGTCCGAAGAATAATCATTTACTAGTTGCTAGTCAGCTTACTTTTGTGATATATATATAGGTATCAGAGTGAGAAACTGTGGGCAGCCATTCGTCTAAGTTCTACCCCACCCTGTATTTTAAATAYGATTACAAATATCACAAAGGATGCAGATTGCTGAGACACTAATCTCAGCTGGCACAGCTTTCTTATTCATGTCATAATGCAGTCAGTTAATCAACTTCTCATCAGCTAAGACTGCATGGAATGTCTGTYTGTCCATTCGTTGGCTATGTGAGGTTGATTTGAAACAGGAAAGATGTAATTCAGCCATGCTACTCCAAGAAAGCAAATGTCTCTAATTATGTTTGCAGGATTGTGGGGTTTAGGCCTACGGTGAACAATTTCAGTATTTTGAATTCCACTTTCTGCATCTTTTGATGTTGTCTGATTTGGTATTACATACATTTATAATCATTTTCACACATGGTTAACTCACATGGTGTTGGCATGTCACCACTCAATACTAAGGGAGAGAGCAGATGAAATTTATGCAATTATTTGGCTAGGAAAAGAATAAAAATAACACACTATGCTCATTCTACTGGCACAGAAAATAGTCATCTACTACTAAGTTTCTGCCAGAGAAGTGATAAAATATTGCCAGAATCAGGTAAAATAATACTGAATTGAACTACAGAAAAATACATGGTAGGAACAATCTTACAGTGTTTCCCAGGTGAGGGTCTTAAGACTTTTCCACTGTATGGGCTCAATCTCAATGGAAAAACCCTTTCCTAGGCCACTTCATCTCACTTTTATGACTAGTATTTGCAACTGCATAGTGTTAGAAAAAAGTTAGAAGAAAAGGGTTAATTAATTTTTAGGTGTCTTTAAGATAATGCAACAAGTGGAGCCATCACCCAGATCTCTACAGATGATTACCATATGCTTTGCATCTATAGTTAGGAAGGCTAACGCTGGACAAATTGACTGGAAGAGCAGTTTTCAGCCTAAGGACCAGGGAACATTAGAGAGTCCATTATTTGTTTCTAAGTGGTCTGTGAAGGACAAAGACGAGGAAGCCTATTGTCTCATGCATTAATTTTGTTATGTAGTATTTTTTTAAGGGGGGACTCAGTAGTGACTGAGAGAAACAGCTACCAAAGGCAGTATCTACCTGCACTACCAGAGGTCTGGTTCAAAAGGTCATGACTTTGGAAGGAGAAAAAAGGCTGGAAAAGTAAAACAGACTTTTATTCCCTGGAGGGGAGCTTAGCATGATTGTAACCACTTGGCATGCTCTAATTCTTGATCAGAGATGACTTCCTGTCTCCAGTTGTCCAGTGCCATGTCTACTGCAGATGCAACACAGCTCCTTGTACAGCAGCTGCTGACTATTGCAAATGGAAGTTTGGTGCGTTAAAGAAAAACAAAATTGGTTACAATTTACCTGAGCATAGCAGGCTGCAAATTGCAATGGTTCTGCATATTCTTCATGATCAGCTGGCCATTCCCGCAGAAGGGGTAGGAATCTCTAAAGTCAGGACAGCTGGGGACTAGTATTTGTTTTGTCCAAAGAACTCTGTCTACCCTTCCACATCAATGAACAGGAGCCTTTAAAACATTAAATAAATGAGCATAGCTGTTCTGATTTAGCYTTATCAAAACATGTTTAGGGTAGAGTTCCATCCCATATGGTATATAAACAAAAATCTTGTGTGTTTATTTATCTTTTTTATATTTATATAAGAAGATGAAGACTTGTTTGCTGTGAGTTTTGTGGATAGGATAATTAATTATCTCCTAGAAAATGCTGCATTAATGGCAAGGTCAAATCTTCCTGTTTTCCCCTGTAAAAAAGCTTCCTATATAGGATAGGAATATATAATTTCAGTAGGAAAGAATTGTGTGACTTCTAGGATTATCACATCCCTATGAGGCTATGAATAGAGGAAGTATTGATAGGATTTGCAGCTGACTCCTACTTATTTGTAGCTCTATCTAGGGAATGTAGAATTGGTTGCCTTGCTAAATGTTTACCATGTAAGACTTGATAAATCTGGAGCATATTGGCATGCCAGGAAGGGATGCCCTATTTGTATCTACGATCTCCAAAGACCTGTTAGCATATATGYGTCCCGAGGATAATGCTATGCAAAATTATTCTTTTCCAGACAGTTTGCTTTGTCTTCCTGTGATGGAGCTTATGTAGGCCAAATATACCATTCTTTTATTTTAGCTGCCTTTTGGGTTTATGTTTTGCTACCAGTCTCTGGAAGTTGCATATGAGCAGCTACAATATGCAGTGGGTTTTTTTCTCATATTTATTTGTGGGTATGAAGTCTACTGCTGCTAACAATAGAGCAATGATATTGGAGGTAGAAAGAAACTATCTACTGCTTTCAATAAAGTAGATGTCATGTTTGCTAGTGACTTCAGTGAAGCAGGAGCAGATGAGGAACATTCTCTTCCAAATCCCTGGAGCTGGAATATAGAAGAAATAAATCCTTTGGGTATGAAAAGAACATGATAACTGAGATTTTAGTTCCATTTTTTTGGAATAAAATTTTTGGAGCRTTGTAAACCATGAAACTTTCTTCCTGTATACAGAATGGTCTTTGAGAAGCTCTTCAAACTTCCAACTAGTCAAACTTTCTCCTTTTGGCTAAAGTGTTACAGGCTCAAGCTTTTAGCACAGATGATTCCAGGTGCTTCCAGTTCAGAACATATATTCAGCCTATGGCTATGCAGAAGACAGTTTGATCTGTTTTATCAGAATTAGCCAGAAAAATCATTTTACCATTAGTTTGGCAGCATGCACCTGTCTTGCACCAGGCAACTTCAGTTCAGTGGAACATCTGCTTAGACACAGGTTGTCTTCTTGATTTGTGCTGCTCCTTTTCAGCTTTCCCATCACTGTGCTGTGGCTAGTTTTTGCCAGACATCACGCAAGGTGATGCTGATTGCCGCATCCCCCTGTCACTCCTAGGCAGGAAAGTTATAGTGATCCCCTCTCCCCCTAAGCTGTCAGAGCTGTACYTGCTAGAGCTATAAGCAGCCTCTGTGAAGGGATATAAATGGGGTGAGGGAAGGGGGGACAAAGCATTTCAGAACTTCATTTGGTGAAGGGACCAGTGTTTGATATGCGCAAGCGAGGGGAGGAGGTTACTGCTCCTGTTCAATATAGCGGGAGTGGTGAGGGGTGTGTGTGTGTGTGTGGGGGGGGTTCTGGTTGTTTTCTCAGTAGTACATTTTTGCAATGTAGAAACTAAATTTCTCTTTCTCTCCATATCCAAGAAAAAAACAGTCTCATGTCTTCCCTTAGCTTATGACTCAATGCCAGTATCATCAAAGTAACCAAGGRGAGAACAATCATGGGTGCCTTAAAATAAAAATGGAAACATTTAAGTGATGGCTTGATTTTCTGTCCTTCCCTCCCCTCTCCCCCTTTCTTCTTGATTTCTAGGATTCAGACATCAAAGTTTTTCTTCTGGGCCAGAAACATATTCATGTGATTCCAAAAGTGGGGTTTTGAGAGAACATCCTGTATTGCAAAACTCCTACTAAGGCTGTTCAGGTGCTGCAACGTTTCCAGACTCAACCTTTGGCTTTCAGAGTAGAGAAGAAGAAATAGCATGTGCTCCTGTCACTTGCAGTGACCTGTTAAAAAAAGCTTTAAAAAAATTAAGACATTTAATTGATTTATCTGATAGAGTTGCTTTGCTTCAGTTAAATAGAATTTGGGACAGAAATTTAGCTTGACATTTATGTTTATTCCGTCTAGCATGCTGATGACCCTGATATCTGTATACACAAGGCTATGACTCATTAAACCRTCAAGGATGCTTACTTAAGACTCAGTAAATATTTTCTGTTAAATTTGGCAGGGACACTTCAAGATGTCMGAGCATTTAATGACATGTCGAAATTTTCAGATTATCTGTTTGTGAAGAGAAATATGTCAATGCTGACTAGGTGAATCTTAATTCTAAGTTTGCTTTGTAATTGGGTAAATATCTGTAATACTCCATAGTCAGTCATGGATCAAATATATGTCTATGAATAAAAAAAAAATGGTAATTTACCAAAGTTGGAAACAGCTAAGTATGTGCAGCAATCAAGAACAGTATTTAGAATTTAGGTTAGAACCATGTTGGAACAGCAAAGAGAAGTTCACATTAGAAACCATCTTGATGGAATCATGTGCTCTTTTCTTTCAGAATGGGCTAGACTTCACTTCTGTTTTTCTAAGCATGTAGTATCAATCACAATGCACCGAAAGACCCACATTATTTTTAAGACGGAATATTTAGGTGATGCAGCTTGCATCCTGATAATGTAAGTGATTCCAATGCRTATAGGCTTACATACAGTATCCATCTATTTCAGTTCTCCTGGGCTTGTCCTTTTCTTTCCATTACAGTTAACCTTTGGGTTTGCACTGGTAACAATACAAAGAATGAAGGCACATGCACAGTTTGAAAAATTACTTGAAATCCCCATATTATCTAGCAGCATTGTTTTTTTCTACCAAATTATTTTTGATTATRAAGACTTGTATTGATTTGCCTTTAATAAAAAATAATGACTCTGAACAGTGCTTGTTGTAAAACTGGACAGTAAACTTTGAAATTACTTACTGTGGATCTTTGATTCTTTTGAGGTCTTCAGTGTATTTCCCTGAATCTTTATGAAAGTTTTCGACAGAGTTGGTAAAAGCCATCTGGTGGAAATGGCTGAGTGGTTACAGGTAAGAATCATTTCTTGCATCTATCTGTCCTGTATTTTCTGCAGTTTGGTCCTGGTCCAGGACTATGGAAACACTATGGTAAGTTTCAGTAATTATTAATTAGAATAGTGTGGATAGTAATGAGGCATCGTGAATATGTGCAGAAAACTGCACAAGCCCAAACCAGAAAGTTATCGTACTCACTTTCTGAAAAATCAAATCACAAACACTAGAAGTAAAGGGTTGGGTAATTTTGAAAAAGGAACAAATCTGAAGTGATAGTGAGTATAGTAAATGAAGGTGAGATAGCTCTCATAAATAATTCGTAGCGAATGAGTCACTTGGTTTTGTTACCAAGGAAAAGAAATGAGGCTATCAGTAGAGGCAAGCAAAGAGGAAGAAATTACAACTGGGCTAACTGTTATCATTACATAACTCTTTACCTGGCATGGTCATCACCAGTGTGAAACCTTGCAGRGGTATGTTTTATATAAAATATTTTCTGGATTTCACTGACATATTGTGCTGGTGTTATGTTTGAAAAAAACCAAAAGGTTATTTGAGTCCTAATGTCAAGTCTGTCAGCTTTGGATATTGATCTGGCTCTTGATCTCCTTTGTGTGATTCCAGTCTGGCTTCCAGATGGCTATGTATTCTCCCATAGCTAAAGAYTGGGATACACTGCCCCACTCATCAGAGTATATAATTAATTTCCATTTAGAAARTATTTTAATAAATAGTAGAAGGCTTCCAGAATTCTCACAATAATTTCCAAAGCAAGCATAGGATTTGCTTACTTGCCCCCTTGTTGATTGATCATAATGAAAAACTAACAAAATTTATTTCATCTGTCCCAAAYCATTCTTTTCCTGCAAGATAGAGCACAGAGATTTTTTGCTAAGCTTTTTGGAAGTATATTTGTGCAAAGCTTATGAATCATTCCTACTCTTCCAAAGATTCACCACTTTATTCATTAGTGAAGCATACTAATCTGTCACAGATTCAGGGTCTAAGCTGACTTTGTGGTGGCAAGTCCTCACGGACAGAAATTAGAAAATAACTAYGTGCAGCTGAATGAAGTATCCAAAATGACAAATGGATGGAAGAGACATTTGATCTGAATTTTGAAATTCAGTGAAAAATCTTTCAAACGTTTGAGGTCTCAGCAAGATATATCACGAGCACCACATAATTCCCAGGAATTCAAGCAAGCTTGCAAYGAAGGGACTGTCTTCATTGAGATAAGAAACAAAGCTTTACTGTTACTTTACTTCCTAGTTCTCCCCCTTTCTGAGGGGAGAAGCCTTTCTGAGCTAAACTGGCAAAGTTGAGTAGAACTGGAGCCCTCCCGATGCTGGTGCTGTAGTAGTAGATACTTAGTAGATGCTTGTTTGTGTCTGGGAGGCAAGAAGAGTTACTCTTACATATCTTCTGTTTCTCATAACAAAAGAGTGAAGAGATTCAACAGAAGTTGTAACTTGGAGAGATGTGAGAGAGAACAGCTTCTGGATGCTGTTTTTAAATTAAATTTRTTTCATCTCCTTATTGTTTTAAAGGACAGAACACACAATCAGTGAGCTCTTATCTATTATTATTATGGCAGAAACTTCCCAGTCCTTCCCAACACCTTTCTATGAGAGAACAAAGGGAGAATATAGTCAGTCAGAAAGGAATGCTMAAACAAACTAGATAACGGTGAAATAGATGTCTGACTTACTTACTCTTAATAAATAATCTTATCAAGTTAAATGGAAAGATAGAAGTCACCTTAGGCTCTTCCCAAATGTTGTCCCAGAAGAATGCATGATCTGAAATGGAAAGAAAAAAGCAAACGGTCTGTTTAAAGCAAGCAAGGTTGAAGTCAGMGCTTCATTAGATTTTGGTACATAAYACATTTTGTGTAATTTGTTGTTTTCAAGGTGTTAGACTTGCTGTCTTAAATTGGTGTTTCTCAGGTGAGACCACTGAAGGGAGTGATGCTGGCAATGAGTTAGGCCCACTGACTTTTAGTGTTATGGCTAAAGTTAGAGCAGAAGCAAGACTATGGTCCAAACAACCAAAGGCTTTGGGATTGTTTAAAATCTGAGCCTCAGCTTTGAATACAAACARGAAACCGTGATTCATCAGATTCATCTTCTGTTATATTTGTAGTCGGGCAGGGGGGCTTTAGTGCTGTCTGAATAATTCATTGCAAATAATATTATCCATTATGAATATTTCAAAATTCAATAATGATATATTTACCATAAACATCTCTTTTATTTAACCCAGCTCTGCTAACTATTTTAAAAACACAATAATTATAAACTTAAAACCAGAATTTTTAAATGAAAGGAAACAAAAATTGGTGCTACTAGGTTTTAATCTTCCCTGTAACTGGAACAGAGAATATATACTTCCAGTTGCGTGAACATTAAAAACCACAGCCATTGTCGTTTTAAAATTCTTCTATTTAAATGAAATGTTTTATACATTAAAGCTTTTGCCACCAGCAGCAGGGAAACAGTTATATTTTGATTATCACAGCATGTAGTTCTAAATGCACAAGCTATAATCAAAAGGTTCAAGTCAGAAAAGATAAAGATGTATTAAYGGGCACATTGCTGAAATCACTCTTTCAAAAATAGTTTTGTACCAATTTAAATTGGGAATCATGAAAACAACATCCTGCTCACAGATGGACAAACTTGGCAAAAACAGGAGGGGGGAAAAAAAGATGTAACAACAATTTGTGCAATGAAGGGAATAAATTGTATCTAAACTGCAAAATAATAGACTCCAACACAGCAAAGCACTTAAGCATATGCTTCACTGTAAACATGTGAGCAGTTCATCTCTCTTTAATGAGATGACTGAGAAGTAAAATGCTTTTATGGGGCTGAGACCTAAAGGAAGCATCATTGACTAGAATATTAATCAATTAAGAAAACAATAAAAAAGCAATGTTAGGTATGCCCTGCAAATAAGTGCATTTGTGCTATCTATCCTATTTGTCAGATTTGTTTCTTCCCTATGAATTTTGTAAATGAGTCATACAGTCACCAGCGAGATTGACTACAGGTGGGTTTCTTAACTTTAGCTATCTAAGCTATTCATCTAACCTCCTTTTGTAGTTAAGGAGGAGGGGAGATGTTTCCAGAAGCTGTTCTGTCTGTTTARTGATCCTTTGGAGGGACTGATTTCTCTCTTGACCATAGAAGGAGCCTAGGTGACCTCAATTTAGATTAGACTAGACACATTTAGCTGGGTACAGTTAGGCGAAATAAAGAGTGTCCTAGGATCCACCGTTACAATAAATTTGACAAATATTCACATATTAAACTTAATGAATCTTATTCCAGGAGCTGGATGTAAGTATCAAATTCTCTTTCTTTTAATTCCATTTGTGCAGAATCTGTCACTAAGGGTTTCTAAAAGGTTAAATAGCCCAGCCTTATACAAGGCATATATGGATATATGGCATCCTTCGCTTGCTAGCCTGTATGTTTATCTCTTTTACTATGTGCAGTCCTGCTGACATGTGAAATGATTTACACCTGTAAAATTGTAAAAACAAAAGTAAGTAAGATTAAGGTTAGAATGATGGCGGATAGGCCTGAGACTGAAGCCTCTTCTGTTCATATAGCAGGAGTCTTCAGCACTCGTCGGCTGGCTAAAACAGCTTATGTGAAGTTAATTCAAAAAAGTAGCATGTCATTGTATGTGATGTTCACTGGGTCTCATGCTAAGGAAAGAAAACCTTTTGCTGCYACACCTGGAAGTCTGCAAGTGCTTTGTAGTTTTGATGCTGATCCAATCAAGCACAGAAGTAACTGGGAAATGACTCATGCTGAGATGTGGATGCTTTTTGTTAATCCCAGCTTTTCATATGTACACAGTTTGTCATCATTTTTCACTGTGGTGAATGTGGGTGTCTGGCCATCTTTGTTTCACAGTTGTCTGATGTTTGCCATGGACTCTCTTTTCAGCTCATGTGCTGCAGTCTCTTGAAAGGATGTAATCAGACAAAAATCTTTTCAAAACCAGTTTACTGAAGAAGGACCTAGGCAGGAGAAACAAATATGTGAGGTAGGATGCAGAGGAATGTGTTCAGCTCCTGAAATGTCTGCTGTTTTATACTTGACATTGCAAATGTTTAACCACATGTGCATTTTTCACTCTTAAAAGCTCAGCTAAGAAGGAGGAGATGGGGAGTAAGAGACAAAAAAAAAAAAAAAAAAAAAGGCATGATAATTATGTTCACAGATGATACGAAACAGTGAGATGCTGCAAAATTATAGATGATACAGGACAAAGAGAAGTAATGGAAATACCTAGTACGGTTCAAATCGTGGGCAAAATAAGATGCATTTGGGACAAATACACAGTTGCATAGCTACAGAAAAATACACTGAAATATGGATGCTAAATGCAAAGCCAAAAAGGAATTGAGTAAAACTGCAGCTCAGTTTGCAATGCACTGTGGCATCACAGGTATGCACATAAGCTTGAGTCTGAATTTGTCTTTTATCACCGCATCATTGTTATATACAATGGAAGAACATACCTAAGTATTTTATCAAATATGAATGATATGTCTACTAACATAATGCAAGTGTAGCATGGCTTTAAGCATGTTTCTGAATCAGGGCTTTTGTCATCTAAAAAAAGTCATTGTCATTATAGGAAACAAATGCAGAGGCACTCTGTCATGAAGCCTCACAAGGAGGCGTTGACAGGTTCTCTGCTCCCAGTTTCTAAGGGCTCTGTCAAGAGAACTTTTTTTATTTCAAGTTCTGAATGAAAGAAATAGTACTGAAGCAGAAAAAGGAAACAATATATGAAATATAAGAGGAAAAACCTGGACTAGCTCTCCCAAGTAATCTCCTTTAACATTTTTCTGTTGCTTTAGATCGCGATAGTGAATGCTACACTGTTCCCTATGTGTACGAAACTCCAGAGGTAATGGTGTTCATCTGGCAAAATAAAGGCTCCTGGGACACAGGTAGGTTTTGCTACCACCTTTCAATTAAAGTAGGTTTAAGAGATGCAAGTCTCCATCCTAAACAAAGGCAAATGCAAGTTCCTTAAGTATGTAAATTCTCTGTGCAACACGGCTTAGGTTGATACTTTCCTGGGTACTGTGTGTGCACAGAGCAGATGCAAACTCAGACGAAGAAGTAGTAAGATAAATGTGCAGAAGCAGAGAAGAAAGGAAGCTCCCCACCGCCTGACTAAGCCCTGGTTTGTGGAACTGAATGAAGTTTTGGGGCTGAGCACTGGGTTTGAATGTCGGTGCTGAAGGGGCTTCCTACATTCCAGGAAGAAGAGCTTTGTCCCTTCTTGTAAAGGAACAGGATTTCATGAAAGGTGTGTTTGCTCTGTGGGTGTAGCAGAGTGAGATGAAACCCTGTGGGGATGAAYGTTGTGGCACAGTTGTAGTTTATGCAGTCAGAGGTCCACAGGCTCACTGAAGAGGGACAAGTACAGGCAACTGGCAGGATGCAACCTGCTGCATTGCTTCTACTTGGGCTGGGGGCAACCATACTGAAAAAGTTTAGTCGCYGCTGAAGAGTAATTCCATACAGGCTAAGGTACTGAGGAAGCAGGGTAAGTTAGGCCTATCCAGGATTCTGTGCTGTCATGGCTGGTTTTCTTCTGGTACTTGATGCAATTTTCGTGACATTTAAACATCACTCAGTGCCCCTTTGCTACACTGTCTTCTGCAGTGGAGACACACCAAACACCGCACTGCACCATCAGCAGCACCATCCAACTGGAACAACCTTCAGGTGCAGCCATGCTGAATCCGTAGGCAAATCCAAAACTGGGTAAAAAGCTGCTAGCTTAACACATTCCAGGTTCTGTACAAACAGTAACTAATTAGCCATGCTAATGCTCCTGTGAGACAAGCTACTCATTTGATTATTGCCAGTTTTCAGAGACAAGACTGAGGTGAAGGTACTTATCCGGGGTCCCATAGTAAGTTGTTACGTGAGCCAGAATTAAAGGATGAAATCTTCTGAACTTCCAGCTCACTTTTTAAAAACAGGCTGTTGATTCACTTATATTCTTGTGGGATTCTTTTGTTTTTATAAACTCAGTTTGTTAAAGGACCGGAAATAATTTGAAAAGTATTTTTGCGGTATTTTTTTATGAGTATTGACAATCAGTGATAGCAATTGGTGGTGCAAATCTTTTCAGACAAGCAAGAATGGCATTTTGTTACACCAGCAAAATCATATCAGCCACCTAAGATTAATCGTTTGTTACCATTTAGCATCCTCATTGCAGTGAAGACTAATATGGCCATCAGTCAGCATCTTTAAGTAAAATTCCTCATTTAGCTATTTTTACATATTGGTGGCCCACTGGTCGGTGTGGGAAGCGCGTCTCCCTTTCCGTGGGCGGCAGCAGCCGCACCGCCTTCCCCCGGCGGACTTTGGAGCACCGCGACTGCCAGGCGCGATCTGCGAGGAGGAGAGAAGGCTGCAGTTCATCCTCGAATAACGCCTGCGGGCCAAACCCTTCTGTTTCCCCCTCGCCAGCCCCCCGACTCTCCCCTTGCCTGTCGGGGTGCAGCTGCGCAAGGGACGGAGCTTGCCGCGGGTGGGAGCTCTCCGCGGTAGCGCTGCCCGGCGCAACACGCGCCTCTGCGGCGGCTGCTGCCCCCTCCCGGGGCGGCGCGCGGCCCCTTTAAGGCGGCGCGGGGYGCTGTCCCTTTAAAAGGCGGCGCCGGGGCGGCTCGCCGCGGGCGGCCGCGGCCATTGTGCGCCGGGTTTTGCCCCCCTTCCCGCCGGCCCGGCGCTCGCAGCCGCGCCGTTAAAAGAGCAGGCAAGATGGCTGAGCTGGGCGGCAAGGGCGTCACGGCGGGCAAGATCGCCAGCAACGTGCAGAAGAAGCTCACCCGCGCGCAGGAGAAGGTAGAGGCGGGGGCCGCCCGGCGGGCTGCGGGCGGCG
>NW_020450727.1:3615130-3831353 GCF_003343035.1 Apteryx rowi
GCGGGAGCGGAGCGGGAGAGGGGGGCTCGTGCTGTGTTTGTTCAGCCTCCTCTCGCCGCCTCCTGAGCGCGTGAATCGGGGATCGCTGCGGCGCTCAGGGGCGTTTGCCGGGGGGATCCCGAGAACGCGAGATGCTGCGAGCGCCAAGGATTTTCCGTCCGTCTGCGCGCTCTGGGGGAGGAGGATGAGCAGAAACGGCATCGCAGCCAGCTCGGAGAGGGGAGGGGGCCCGAGGACTGCCTGTTGGTTTTAAATTTGCAAATATGGATTGTTTCAGCAGAAAGGACCTTTTTGTAATGCCTGYGTTGCGTTTCACGCAGCGATTTCAGGAGCTGCACTGCATAGGTAGCTGTGCTACGTAGCTAACCTTAAGGACAGTGAGGAAAAAGAGGTGGGCACCCTCTTCCCGTGCTTATCTTCTCCTCAAAACGCAGGATGGTATTKACTGCTTGCGTTGCTGCCCTTGAGCTCCAGGTTTCGCGCTGGCTGCAAAGCAGAGCCGTGGCCTCTTCGCCCGTTGCGCTGTTGCCTGGCAGGGGGAGGGATGGGCTCTGAATCCCGGGGCCCCTCTCCCTGCGCTGCRCCCTGTGCCGGAGGAGGGTGCCAGGAATAGGCAGTGGATAGTTTTCACGTTCCTCTCTCTGGCATGCTGCTTCTGACGCCAGATCCCCTCTCTGCGTAGGGATTATTAGACATTTTGCGCGGGGACATTGATCAGCTGCTTTTATCTCAAGCACGCTCATCTCGGTTTTCAGTGATTTGCTGCGAGATGACATTGACTCAATAAGGACTGGTGTAGCTTGGAGGGAGGGAGGGTGGAACAGATCGGCCCCATTGCTGCTGCTGCTGCTGTTCCCTGGGAGTTATCTTTAGCAGATTTAATCTGCAAGGTTTGGGATTGGATGCAGTACTGGCCTGAGCCTTGTACCAGTCACTGGCACTGTTTCAAAATGCTGCTGGGTCAGAATGGTAATGCAAACCTATTGGGCCTAATTCTGTCCGTACTGCTTCCACCAGCTTAAGTTCAATTACTGAAACCAGAAGCGGGCTTTGAACTTGCTTTACTGGTCTGGAAGAAAATAAGTGAATAGCAGATCCAGCGTAGAACTGGCTGCAGCAACAAATTCCTGGCTTCCCTCCTTACACTGCACACTAATACTTGGCCTTTTTTTTTAGAGGACCTTTTTCTGTGGTTGAACATGGCTAAATCTGTGGCTTTTTCCCTTATTGGAATCCCAGGAGGTGACAGGATAGGAAATCTGTCTCCTGATATCTGATGCACCCTGAAGTCGTCATAGATGCTAAATTCATTCTTCATTAGCCACCAGATGGCAACCATATTTTTAGCTAATATTAAGGTAGATGATAAGGGCTGAGTTACTGGCCTGCTGATGAAATTACTACATTTACTGGTGCAGCTTGGAGCCAAATGTAGCCTGCCAGGCCCTTCCCCTGCTTCTTATTTGAACACCTGCACGGTCTTTTCCTAGGGAGAGATTTTCCCGTAAAGTCATCACAACTTGATATCCTCTTCACTTACTTGCTTATTCCCCTATGGTGACTGATGATATAGTGGTGTCTGGGGACAGGGGATATAGGAGGAACAATAATAATAATAATGATGGAGTGCTTAGCTGTGTATTTCAAGGCATTTATGTGATCTGAGATCACTTGTTTGTGTCTTTACATAGACAAAGCACAGCTAGTTTCCCTATAAGGAAAAAAAGAAAACAAAGCCCAAAGCACTTGCTTATAAGTTAACACAAATCCTAGGCCCTTTGGCTGTTATAATCCTGATATAGACAAAACAACTTTGTTTTCTGGGCTTTAAAAAAGGGGGGGTGGGGAAAAAGGCTTTGCGTGCTTTATCATCTGACTGGCTTTTAAATGCTATTTTAACTTTCTCTGTACTGGTACCTCTGTTGTGGGGTGTTAGGGACTTAGCCCTTGTCTCTAAAGGATGGACTATTCACTGAGGCAGACTTGTGTATGTGAACTTCCGAGCGAGGAATAATACAGCTGAATATGGTGTGAAGAGACGGCATTGGTGATTATGGTACTGTGCTGGTGTTAATCATACTGTATATTCTTTCAAACTGTAGATATGTGTTAATGTGTGTTTAGCAGGAAGGATAAGTTACCAGGCTGTATGCTTGGAGATGAGAACCAGGTGGGTTGTTTTATTTTGTTTGGTGGTGGTGGTGGTTTTTTTTTTTTTTTTTTTTTTGAGAGGAAGTGAAGCAAAAGTGTGCAGAGGTGAATCTGGGTGCACAACAGACCAAGCACTTAAATGTATTAAAAGAATAATCTGAAGGGATAGTGAATGAGGTTTAACTTTCCTTTTTGAGGCAAATGTATTTTGAGGCTTAAACAAGCTGACTGTTCCTTTTACGTATCCTCTTTCAATTTGGATTTAGGATAAAAATTCTTCCCTTCAGTGTGAGTCTCTCCCCCCCACCCCCACCTAGCTTGAGCCCTGAGACTTTGACTTCAGCAACTTCCCTCATGGTGAATTTAAGCCTTGTGTTAAGCAAAGAATGATGTCTTGTTGTTCAGTGCAGAATTTGCACTGAAACACTGTACACATCCTTTTCTCCCTTCTGAGATGGCTATTATGTAAAGTATGTAAAAGATATTCCTTCAGAAGTACTGTTTGTTTTGAGCCTTTCAGCAAAACTGTTGGCTGTTTTTGGAAGATACTTTCTCAATTCAACAGGAAATATAGGGCAGAATAGTTGACTATGCTGTGTGCAAATGGGCTGTGCTCCCTTTTAACCTCTCTCTCAATTGAAATGTGGCCTCAAGTACGATACTTTGCAATAATTTGATCATTGTCCAGAGATCTGTATTATGTAAGTTGTTGCCTCTGTCAAGAGGAATGTACCTAGCAAAAAGGACCCATGCAACCAGTGCTAACTCATCATCCTTTGCGGCTAGTGATTAGGAGATTCAGGCTGGAAGTCATGTGTATTGGTTCTTTCTCCTCCGTGCTGAGCTATACCAGCAAGAGAGTTGTTCACTGTGGTTGTTCATCCTGTAGATAGCTGCAGGATTTTCAGACTGAGACTTTAAGCTCTGAATCTTTCATAGGTTCTAAATTACTTCAAAGGGAGGGAAGGTTTGATGCCTCAAATGTATCTTGGAGAGAACCTAGAGTTTGCATGCTCTTAAAACTTCCTCAGTAAACACTTGACAGGGTTGGGAGGCTTTTTCTTTACATCTAATAATCCAGCCTCTGAAMAAAAATATGCAACTATGTGGTCTGTTTTTATCTTAAATTTTGGAAAATTTTAAAAATATCCCAAACTTATGTGGTCCTCATTCTGTTTGAAGAGTGTCCTGTTCCTCTTTCTACAAACCTTCCTATTTTGTACAAATTAAAAGAGAGGCTCAGTGACATGACATAAGCCTGGTGTCACAGTAACTACTCTGCGAGGTTCCAGGAGGGGCTGAATTCATGGAGCACATAAAGTGTGAGGGTTTTTTTGTTGCTCAGATGGCAGTGAGAGGCCGTGTCACAGGATCAACCTGTTTGCTTTCCTCCAGCATCTCCTTATGGTTAGGAAGAGATTCAGAATGGAGAGAAGGAGTTGGGTGTGAGCACACTGGTTGAGGATATACATTTTCTAGAGATTAATAGATATTGCTGAGGAGACAAATAGTGAGGTTGATGTAGGAAGGAGAGATTTTTCCTCAGGAGCTTTTTTTTATGTTGAGAGGAGTAGAAATGGATGAACTTCTTTTACTAGATATAGTCTGAGCATGGGAAGTTTCTATGCTGATAGGAGCAAGAGGTCTCTTGCTCTGTTTTCATCATTACAAAGCTGGGTCAAATTAGAAGTCTGAAACCTGGTCTCTGTGGGGCATGTTCTTCTGTGACATTAATAGACTATCATTCTCTTTCATTCTTTAAATCTGACATACCAACAAACCTTTACCAACAAATCATGCCCATTTCTCTTTCTCCATGCCTAGCCACAGGGGAAGGATTCATTCTAGGACCCAGTGAAGTTCAGTTTGGTGGACAACCCTTGTGTTAGAGAGGGAGTGTGACTTAGGTTGTATACTCTGCTACTGACTTGTTGTGTTTCCATGAGATGTCACTTCTGCTTTCTGTGCTTGACTTACTTCATTTATCCCACCAATATTTACCTATCTCCCTCTTTGCAAAGTTTCCCTGATTAAACTGTCTGTCAGAGAAAAGTCCTGGTCACCTCTGGCTATGCGCTCCAAGGAGGTTGGGCTGTATTCCTCATCTCACAGGRCTAGTATGACCATAGCTGCTTGTAGCCAGGCTTGCTGATGCTTATTCCCAATCCACTACAGTGCAGAAGGATTTGTATGCCAGTAAACCAAAGGCTTCTCTGAAGAATTTGCACCCCAGCCATGCAAAATAACCGAGGACATTGGCCTTGAGAAGGAGGGCAGAGGACTGCTCTTGGCAGGCCACTATGGCCTGATGTCCCAATTCTTTCTCCGATTAACTTATCTCATATAACAATTGTAGTAGTGCAAACTCTGTCAAGAAAGGATCTTTTTCCCAGAATCTTAGGCTTTCTTTCTTTCCCTTCCTTATCCTTTGCTGTACATGAGAAGGTTGTGGTTTGGGTGGAACAGGGTTTGCAGAAGGCACGGCCTGCATTTTGAGCTTGCCCTGATATTTTTTTTTTTTCTGTGTCTTTTAAACAACCTGTAGGTGGAACATGGCAGCTGAGAAACCTGGAATGCAATCTCAGCCCTGTTGAAGCAGGTGGGAGTCTATACCAAGGAACAGCACCCAAAAACCTTAAACCAAATTTAAATGCAGCAATCTTCAGGATTCAGTTGGCAGAAGCTGCCTGATATGTAGAACTTCAGCAGATAGGGAAGGAGGCTTTAAATGAAACATAATAGATCCAAAAAGCTCTTTTATTGAGAAGGAAGCATCACGTGTATCTGTGTGAGAGGGGGGAAATTCCATTATTGATTTTTGCTTCAGGATCCTTCTGTCTCTTCAAAGCCTATATGGTTTCTGCTTGGCTTTGCATAGGGTTGGATGGTGTGGAGTAGTATGCCTTGTTCTGTCAGGGAGGTAGAAAAAAACTGATAGAGCCTGAAGAGCCAGAAAAGTTGTTCTCTTGCCAATCCAGCAAGAAATGGATTCTTTTTTTCCTGGAAAACTTCCCAGAAGATAAGGAAAGGGCTTCTTACTTTATTTCTATTAGCTTGGCTTCTCAAGAAGGCAAGGTTTAGGTGACAGGGGTAGAATCTCAAAGATGCTATTGGTCTAAAGAGTGCTTGAAAGCAGGTGCTGGGTAGAGGAGAGTGATCTGAATTAATGCTCCTAATGTACAGATGATTTCAGTATGAGCTCAGACTATATTACTGGGTATCAGATAATCTGCACGGGAAGGGGAGGCAGGTGGGGTGGGGGAATGAAATAGGAAACCAGGCTCTACGTGTTCCCCTGCCCATGGAACACTTTGGTTTGCAGGGCATTTATGGTATCCTGGTGAAGGCACCTCTGTACCTGTGGGTTGGCAATGGACCTCTGAGAAGCAGAATCTCAGTGGAAAAGGTCCAGAGCTATTCCTGGTCACTGTCTCTTACCTGCGAGTTCTAGTCCTACAGCAAACTCTCTTCAGTGCTGTTCACGTGAGATCATGGACTTGCAGCTGTTCATTAAAGCAGCTGTAAGAACTGTATTGAATGAAGAGTTTTGGTGAGACTCTAGGCAGGATGGGATTAGTGTTACAAAACTCATCAGTCAGGAGGTGACATCAAAACAGTCAGTCCTGTCCCCCCCATTGTGCATGCTGATTGTTAAGCAAGGTTTTGTTTTTCCTGCCACAAATGTTACTTATTTCAGCATCACAAACACTCCTGGCATATGACTAGCCAAACTGTTCAGGAAAGCCTGAGGTGTTCAGCATCTTACAGGATTGGGCTCTTTGGGAAGAAGATAGTAACAACAAATAATGCAAGTTTTCTCTCCTTCCTGACTCTTTGGACAGAGAAGCAAGAAGCTTGTTTTAAATGTCTTAAAGCTCTGGTTCTAGAAACTTTCTGAGTGATGAGAGGATAGCCTAGATTGGCAGGTGTTAAGGTACCTATTTTCACTGTCATTGTGACAGGATGTGCAAGCTGCAAATGGTGAGACTTTCTGTCTGACAGTCTTGACTGTCTACCTACAGATGGAGAGATCAAACCTTCTTCCCCCAAAGTGCTGTACTGGCAACCTGACATTATCATGAAGATGCACCTGATTTTCCCTGGTAGAACAGACTTGCAGCCCTGTCTTCTGGTGGCCAGAGCTGAGGGCTCAGCGTGCAGGGCTCCCTAAGTGGACTGGCAAAACCAGGATGTGCAGACCAGCTGCTTCTGCTTTGGGATAAGACTGGATTATTGTGTGCTGGTTTTGACAAGAACAACTGTGCACTCTCCACTCCAGAGCAATGGGATGCGATCAAATAGTAAAATAAGAATAAGGCTTCCTAGGAGAGCTGCTGCTATCTGTTGAATAGCAATGAGGTCCATTTTGACATTGTCAGCCTCTATTTTAGCYTTTGCTTGAGGGACTAGATATTTGCTTTTCTCTAACACCCGTAATATTGAATGCGTGAGTGCTGGCAAACCTGTATTGTTTTGGCATTTGTACTGCTAAGCCAAAAGGGAGCCTCTCTCAGGGGAAGGGATTGGAGGGAGAAGGAAGTCATCTACTTTGACCTGCAAGTTTAAATCTATTTTCCCTATGATATTAATTCACTATTTAATATTGCCAGGACATGAGTGGGGACCTCTTTGGAAACACATGAACTTCTGGCATCAGGACAAGGGATGAATAAATCTTGGCAGGTGTTTTTTCAGTAAGTGTATGTGAGTGACTGGATCTCAAAAGGTTCAGGTATCCCTTGGAATATCTCCTAACCTTGCTGTCCTCTGAAATTGCTCGATCTTTACTGGTAAGTATTGCAGGATAGGTCCAGCCCCTCATTCCTAGAGGAAAAACTGGAAGTATCATTATTAGCAGAAAATAGGATTTAGGATTTTTTTCATTTAGGTTACAGTTTTATTTTGCTGACTGGCTTGCTTAGTTTTGATTCTTAGCTAGTACTCTGAAAGCACATCTCTCTTGATTGGTCCTTCTGTGATCTGAAGGAACAGCCCTGGGAAATGGGACTCGAAGTAGCCCACCCTGATAGGTGTATGTACAGGTTATATGGATAAACTCTGTGAAGATCTAGTTGCTGACATGTTGATTGGTATAAGCATRGATGTTATCACCTACAGTCAGTTTAGAAAATAAATTTTCTTATATAGTGTTTAACTCTTTTTCTTTTTTCTAAAGTTTCTGCTAAATTTATTGTGTTGGGAGCTTGCATTCAGGAAAGGTCCGGTTGCTACGTGCGTGTTTGAGGAAAGCCTTGGAAGCCAGAGTTCAGTGTGTTACACAGACCCGGACAGAGAGGTCTTGGAGAATCAGTGTGAAGCAGCTGTGGAAAATCTTGAACTGAGGAGAAGATGGTGTGTTTGCACACACCTCTGCAAATACACRGGTGTAACATAGATATTTCCACTACTTAAACTGTGCTGGGGTAAACTTTGTTTAGACCTGTGACTGGCAGRTTAAAGTCTTTGAGTAATTAAGCTCAGTAAGCATTTCCAGAGAGGCCCAGGAATTGAGAAACAGTTAGGAGAGACTGGGCATAAAAGCCAGACAGTGCTGACTTTCTTTTTGTCTCCTTTCTTCTAAGAAAGGAGAAGTCTGGGTGGCAGCTTGTTCTTAATATAGGCTGCCAGGCAGGATGGAGAGTGCARACTTCATCTGTTTTGGACGAAAGCAGTACTTAAGAGCAATTAATCCCTCTGTGAAAACCATTGGCCATTGTTAATCTCTTAATACAGGTATCAAAGTCTGAAATACTGCCTTTTGCAAAGATTTGGCATTAAAGTTCAGAAAGCTGGTAGCCTGTTTTGAAATTATTTATTTCTTGGTAATTCTTCATTGATCATAATGTTTGTTTTCTGTATTTTAAGTAGGCTTATGACTTCTTGTTAAAATTGCCTAAGAACCATGCTAGTTTCTCTGTTTACTTGAAAGTTATCTTTCTAGTAGGGTGATTACASATTCGACTAGCTAAATTACAAATGTTTTTCACTGGGTACTTGCTAACACTCCCGTTTGAAACTGAATAAAACAGAACTGCAATGCTTGCTTGCTAGTAGGGATGGAAAGGGAACCTCAGTGTTACAGAGACTACAGTGTTTGAAAACAGCTGAAAGTTGTGTGTCTTTTTTGTTTTGTTTTTTACTTCATGCTGCTTGACTCGACTGCATGTTTTATCAGGCCAAAGACAATGATGTGTGATTTAACCAATCCAGAGATGAATCTGAAAGTATTTGCAAAATGGATAAGTGATTATATCCCATTGGACTTATCTGGAAAGGTGCCAGTGACAGTTGTGATTATATACAGAATTAGGTGTAAAGACTGAGATTTGAAGAAATGCAGATCTCTGCATCTTTTTCCGTATCAAAAAAGCTGGTCCTGAAGCTCTCTAGTATCCTTCCAGGTAATGTTGTGCATTCCTATAAGTTACAGTAAGCCTTGTGATAGTACCAGCTCCAGGAGTCTGTGAGTAGAAGGACCAACCTTATCTCCCATCCTCCTCCCTTGGCCCTTATGGAAAAAAGAAGTGGGGCAAAAACTCGGAAAAGAAATAAAAAAAAACCTAGTATATTTAAAAAATATATGGAATTCCTTTCCTGTAACTTGAATGGAAAAGGCCAAGCCAAGCTGTACATAAATAAACTTGAGCCTTTCAAATAATGGATTGACTCTGATAATACTTCCTTCATCATGATACATGRTGAGTATGATTATTTGTTAGTGACAACAGTGTGTTCATATTATATACTACTGAAAAAGGCCACTTCCTATCCTGAAGCAATTCCAATGTAAATATTGGACAGTCTCAATTAAGATACTRCTGTTTTATGTAAAGTTCCATGTTCCAGTACACTGTAAAGAGTTTTTTGAATGGTTTTACAGAGGCTGAGGAAGGATGGTTTTATAGACAAGGGCGCAAGGCTATTTTTGAATAGAGAAAAATTTCATGGGAATACGTAAGTTTAAGAAATTGGAAAAGAGACTGGCTTTCTTTGGAGACAAAGTGCTGCTCTATGTGCAGGGTCTGGGGGGTGAGAATTAGAAGACTGGCCATGATGTGATAGGAGGGGGGAGGTCAGGGAGAGTCAAAGGGGTGACATGATCTGTTGGTCAGAGAGTCCAGTACTGGTATGCTACATCCGGATTGCTCATAATCTAGTACTTGTCTGTAAATGGGTGATCAGAGTCAGTTGCTAGGCTAGAACTTTTTGCCAAGCTGGAGACCTGTGCTCTTTTTTTCTGTGACCCTTGGTGAACGTAAATAGTTTAGGGAGGAAAGAGAAGTGTGCGTATCAAGGCTGGATGTCACTATGATTGGCTGTGGATATAGTGGGTGATAAGAGCTACATTGCTGTGCTGGTGATCTTGTTAGGTCTGGGGTGTATTTAACGGGGTGTCTTCTTGGCTGTCAGTTCCAAATCTGCAGCTCGGATCTGAATTTTTGAGGAGGCTGTTTGGGGAGAGCATAGTGGTGCTTTCCCTATCCAAAGACAATATGGCCCAGATTCTCAGCAAGTAAATTGGCAAAGAGGCCGGTACGCTTACCCCCATTCGTAGCAGGAGAACTTGGCTCATCAAACAGTTCTCAAATTTGCTGTTACTCATCTGTTAACTCCTCCGGAGTCAGAGGTGGTCTTCTCAGGTGGAAAGAAAGAAGGGCTGTTCAAAAGCTGCTTCCTTCTGACTTTGTTAATTTTTTTAAAGTCAGATCAACTGATTTAAAATTTTCCCTGGAAAAACACAGTAGGGGAGAATCTTTGACTTGTTTGGGAAGACCCAACAAGAGCTGATCACCTGTGTTGCTCTGTATGTTCCCACTTCACTGGGACAAGCCACACTCAGTAACCCAACTTGGCCATGGAAGGCAGCATTCCTAAATCTTCTCCCATGTCTGGTCCCTTGCTTCTATCTGCCTCTGGCTCCAGGAGTCTCAGCAGCTTATCCAAAGTCCAATGTGTCTTTTCCCTTCACCCTGTCCTGCGCGTTACATGTTCCAGATCTRTCCTGTATTTGAGAAACTCCCATCCTTGTTCAGCAAGGCAATCGTGAACCCTTACAGGAGCTCTTCAAGCCTCTTAAGGGCTCTGCATCCAGTCTGTCACTTCTGGAATCCCTCTCTCTCATGGTTCTGCTTCACAAGAGCTCCTCTGTCCCCTCCTTCCCAAAACACACCTGCTCCTTCATCTCTTTCTCCAGCTCAGGCATGGCCCCAAATGCCTTTTACATTTTGTCCTGATTTGGTAGTTTCATTTTGCATTAGTGTCTGCATAGAAATAAAAATACTTCTTGCAAATGTATCAGCATTTAAAATGAGTGTTGCAGGGGAGGAGGAGGAGGAGATGAGAAGGGGGATTTATGCAAACAGCACTATTTATGCTATCTGTTCCTCTTACTAGTGTTACCATTAGCTATAGATAGGGTTTAATTAAGCTATGTTAAATGCCTACCCAAATAACAGACATTGATGTTGTGAAGTCCTGTTGCCTGGAATGTCACAYTGATGCCAGCTGAATTAAGAGATGCCATTTGGCCTTACTACAGTTACTGTGTAGCTAATACCCAGCTCCATAGCTGAGTGCCCAATTTTTATTGGTCTCTGATTTGATGTCTACTTAAAGCTGAGGCAGACAGAAGGCAGGGTGGAAACTTACCTGCTTTCCTGGAGACTTGCCTGCTTTTTTTATATTTAGAGTAATGATAGATAAATATTCTCTCCAATCTGTGGTTTGCTGAAAAGCTGGGATTCTGGGGAATTGAGTGTTTTACCTGCCTGGTTTGAGTAAGAACAAGCCAAACAAGAAGAAAAGAAATTGCCTAGAGTTATGAGTTAGGCATGCAATTGGATATGGCCAAGGTGGCTTTGTTGTGCAAGCACATCTAACAGCTGTGTGTTCAGTGGGCAGTTTCTTGTTCGGTTTTCTGGCACGTCCCACGTGCAACTTGTGCATCCCGCGTTCGATAACCCAAAGCTGAATGCTTAAGGGGATGTAATAGAGTTTATGTGTCTTCTGGTGAAGTTTTAGGTTTTTTGCACTTCCGGAATCGATTGCCTGCTTAGGCATCAAGGTTGATGCAGAGTTTGAAAACGCTCAAAGCTCTTTAAATTCTTTATCTCCCGCAGTCCTTGAATCAGGTGCCCTTTTCTATGTGCAGATTTGTTCTGGTGGGAGAAGTCACCACCTCGAATGGTTATCACTGTGTACATTTGCTGCTCCATGCATCTGCTTCTGGAGCATATTGTGCAAGCCTTCATCAGCTCTTCCTCTGACCAACAATTTGAACCGACCCAGCTAATCTAGCTGGGGCTGCAGTTCCTCAGTACTCTTAAACCACATCCACCACTAAGATAAGTCATCCCCAGCTGCTGCTTTTCTCCTCCTTTCTCTGTGCTGCTGCCCAAATATTGTCCCTTCAGTTGTGCTGCTTCACCTGTTTTTCTTTCAAGCTGGTCTCACAAATAGGTGCATTGGATAGTAAGTTGTGGGTGGGGGATCTAGAGAGGCAGCAACAAGCACAAAGACTAGCAGTCTAGGGTGCTGAAGAAGAAATCTGCTGCTGAGGTAAGGGTAAAGTGGAAGTAAGCCCTAGCTTAGCCTGAAACAAGTATGGCTGAATGAGCAGAGTTGTGGAAGCAGGACCACAGAGCACTGGATGCACAGGATGATGAAAGGTAGGAGAGAGAGAAATATCTTTGCTTTTCTTTCTAACTGTTGAAATCTGTAAAGCAAAAGAAAAGATAAATAAATACAAATAAAAATAAAGCAATATGTTTTCCTAGTAACTTTCATAAAACAAGGCAAGCTTGTGCATTTATAGAGGGGAAAAATCTGCTAATAACAGAGAGTGAAAACTTAAGGCAAGATGATTTATCAGTCATCTGTTTGGGAGGGTGTGTGTGTACGTGAGTGGGTGGAGCTATAGGTATAGCTGAGGGAGAAAGAGGCAAGAAATAATTCTTGTTTCAGGTTTTTGTACTGTTGGTCCTAGCCAAGGACAGTCCTTCATTCTTCRTTCTTGAATTTATGCTAAAGTACAAGCTTAGGATAAGTGTCGTAGCTATTGTTCAGGGTAGGCATAATGTAAAAGGCCCTAAGGAGATTAGAGAGAGATGCACAGAGGTAACGTAACGAGACCAAAGCTGGGTTAATGCAACAAGAGCCCTTACAGGAACCTGGAGTCAAAGGTGGTTGAATGGCCTGGAAATAGACAGACACTGAATTGCAGGCAGGTGTGGGAGTGCAGCACAACATGACTGCAAGGACCGAGCTAAGATGTAATGCCAGGTAGAAGAGAAATAGCTTTTCCATACTATCTGTCACAGCACTGCTCCTGCTGTATTGTGACTTAATTTAGACTTGGATGATGCTAGAAGCAAATCTGCAGAACTRCATGTGGTAGGGTGGAGAAACAGAATGCTGGAAAAAAGTTAAGGGGCTAAAAGCATCATGTAAACATCTATTGGAACTGCAGGATTTGGATCTGCAGCACAATGTGCTCCAGAAGCAGGTACATGGAACAGTGCCATATGTGCACCAGGGACCCCAGTCAGTCCATCAGTTCAAGACTTGTCCCTCTTCTAAATTCTGTCTGAGAGGAGGAGATAGTTGATGTGAACCTGTGGTTACGCTTGTAAGAGCATCTCTGCTTAACCAGTTGGTCTTGTGCAAAGGTGGTGAGAACTAATGCCAGTAAAACATCCTGAGAACTGATGATTTATGTGTGTGTTTTTTTGTAAACATGCTTGGTGTARAACTGCCTTGAGGAAAATAGCTCTTGCATCCTGGGGGTGTGCTGTGTATTGTTCTGAACTGCCAGCATGACTGTTTCTTTCTGGAAAACAGAGTCCCTCTAAAGGCTGATATTAAAAGATAGAAGGTGCATTGTTTTTTCTTGCAACAGCAGATACAGATTTTTAAGTTAGTCTTTGGTTCTACTCATACTGCAGGGTTTGGACGACTAATACTCTCATATCCGTAGCTGGGTTTTTGTTGTTCTGCTTTCTGGCAGGGTCTCCCACTTGCACTTGTATATTTTTGTGAGAGCAGTTTCAAAGAAGTTCTTGCCACATCTTGGTCATTTTTGAAAGTCCCTTGTGGGATTTTATCATCTACAGTTAAACACATCCTTAATGTTAGTACCATGTCTTTGTAGGTAAGGCTCTCCCAACACCCCAATTTTTAAAGCAAGTGTCAGCAAAAATCAGTTGTTACTGTCAGATGACAAAATTTTGTTTTTATCCTTGACTGCCATATTCCTGGCTGAATTTGTCTGCAACCTATGTCTGCATAGGTTAATGAAATCTAACTGATTCTTGTTCTGGGATGAGGGAAAGAAAAATTGTGTTGTAATTCCTTGCCACCTTAATTTCATGATATTTGATGTGTGCTAACAGCATGTTTCCTTTTCTGCTGGTTTGTGTTGCACCAATGCATTTTCTCCTGCAATGGGTGCCAAAGACTGTGTCTCCAAGGCCTCTTTTTCAGTTCTTGTTAAAATGTGAGTGTTATCAGGGAGTGGTTAATGTTTGGAAATGCAGCTGTTGTACATTAATATTAATGTAGTGATGGTAAAGGGTCTTAACATCCTCTGAATGGCTTCTGCTTCACTCTCCAGAAGTATTGATTTTTGACAACTACAGTACAGTTTGGATGCTGATAATATAAACAGCTTACCAGTGGGTGCGGGGGAGGAGGAATGATGCTACTAGCACTTCTCAAGATTTTTCCACCCAGGGAGAGATGATCCATCCAAAGTAACTCTCCAATTAGGTGAGAAAACGTACAGAGAGGATGGGGTAGGGGAGGGAGCACAGTGCAGGACTGCAATAAGTTGTTATCCAGCCAGGTATCACTGAGTGTGCCAGGAACCTTTCTTAAAGCAAAAGTGTTCTTTCCGCTGTGCTCCGGTCCTGTTGTGGGAGGCTGATTCCATAAATGGACTGTTTGGAGGTTCTGGAGCATAGTTTTTCCCAATTACATTACCTGCAGGGTCACCATGCCCTCTAACACAGCTTGCAGCCAGAAAGTGGCTTTGCCCTGTCATAGCTATATACTTAAAGAGCATTACTCTGATTATCCAGAAGGGTGGATTAATGGCAGCTGATGGATAGTTGGAGGAAGGGAGAGGTGCTCGTGAGGTGAATTTGAGTTGGCAGAGTTGTTATGCAGAACAGTGCAGTCTCCTTGTTGAAGAGTAAACCAAAGAGATGGGACAAGTAGATATATCCTGCCTTGAAGAACTTGAGGAG
Organism: Apteryx rowi; assembly: GCF_003343035.1. Classification (NCBI taxonomy): domain Eukaryota; kingdom Metazoa; phylum Chordata; class Aves; order Apterygiformes; family Apterygidae; genus Apteryx; species Apteryx rowi. The sequence goes on from NW_020450727.1 coordinate 3,629,527, forward strand.
GCAGATGGCAAGGTGCATGGCAAGTTGGGTCATTAAAACTGTCATGAGTGAGCGATGGTGCTGTTTGAAGTATGATGGGAAACTCTTTTTGTAATAAAATGTGGATAAAATATAAGATCCTTCCATCCCTCTAGATCTTGGCAGCTAAATATGAGCTGCTCGAAAAGACCTATGTTTTCTAGCTCCAGCCCTCTCCTATCTTTTATGATTAGAGGAGTCCTGCAAAATGGGACACTGGAATCACAAATAGGAGGCTAAGAAATTGTACAGAAGCCTGATCTCTATACAAACTGCGTGTGGGTAGGATTGATGAGGGAATTGCCAGTCTCCATCATGAACAGACGAGATTGTGTGGGTGAAGGGGAATGAGGGAATGACCTAGCTGTAAGAAACATTTTGATATCCCAGTGGGAGAGAATAGCAATGTGCTGGGAATTGTGCAAACTAATTGCTGAGGAACAAAATAGAAATGTTCTCCCAGTCACAGGAGAATATCTGATTGTATTAAAGGAACAGACATGGTGTTTTACAGAGCTGAGTGGAATCCAACTATATTAAAGGTAATGAAGAAAGGGAGAGGGGGAGAGAGAGAGAGAATGGGGCATCCAGTGGGGAAGAAGTTCCACTGTCTGCAGTGGAAATGACGCTAGTACTAGTGCTTACCTGAAAGAGCTACTTTAGAAGGACAGGAAAGAAAGGCATTGCCAAAGTGATGGTCTCTCTTGTCTTTCTGTAGCACGAATTTGTGGGGACTGAGTCCTGCCCTTGAACAGGCTCTTACACCACTGCTGACATTGGCAGGAGCTGTAAATGCAATGCTAACTGCATATGTCCTCAAAGCCCTCTGTAAACACAAATACATGTGCTTCCTGGCCCAGCAAAGTAACAGTAACACAAGTTTATTTCCTGGGTGAATTAAAGTTCATCATCGTGAATGGGCTGTGAATGAAAACCAGGATGGGGCTGTGGAGGGGGGCTGGACAGTGGCAGGCCCTGGAAGTAAAGTGTTTCTTTAGAGCCTTCAGTACCTGCCTGCCAGCCTTTGCTGATGGACAGCACAAGGCAAAGGGACAGCTGATGGCTATGTTGGGAGAGACACCTTGCAGCACATTCTTCAAGCCTGGGGGGTGGCACAGGTCCAGGGCCAACCATACTGCATGCATGGAAGGGTATCAAAAGCCTTGGCAGGTATTTTTAGACAGAGTCAATAGGGACAAGGGATAAAGAGGCCTGGAAAAAAAACCTAGGGCTTCTTGCATTTTTCGGTCTCATGATTCGGGTGAATGAGAGGTGGTCTTCAAGGAATGATTAATTCCTTGTTTCATGGAGTGAAAAGCAGAAAATAAAATGTTTTTTCCTCCTCATCAGTTGAAACAAGTATTTTTTGGAGATAAATCTGTCATCCTCATTATCTGCTGCCATCACAACTTCCTTCTCTGTTCCCCCATGAGCTGGCTCTGGATCTGTGGCATTGAGAAGGTCTTTTTAACCTAAACCTCAGACAGCTCCTTGGCACACTAAAAATCAAAGGCTTAACTCCAAATGCATCTTGCCCTTTAAAAAACAAACAAAAAAATGTTGGGGTGGGGGAACCCTGTTCAAGAAGAGTGTATTGTTTAATTGCCGTGGTTTGTTATTGTAGTATTGTAGGGTTGCTTATCAGAGCTGGGCTCTGAGTACTTCTCTGAGCCCTTCCTGTACATCTGTTCCACCCCCCACACACCTCCCTCAAGATATTTTCTGTGGTGAAGCAAAAATTCAAAAAATGAGAAGCTTGGACGAACTATTGTCTATTTACCTGGGCTACTATATTTTGGGACTAAAACTTACGCATCCTGCATGCTTCAATCCTGCGTGTCTTAACTGAGTTACCGTGTGGGGATGTTCTTTTGAACTCCTTGCACTGGCTTTCACTGTGCATGCAGTTAGTGTTCTGGCTTTTTGGAAGGAAAAGACCCTGTGCAGATGGGATTCAGCCTGTACAAGAGTGACTCAAGGTTGGAAAAGTAAACTGTTTTTCATCCTGCCTTTCCCATCACCCAACTCTTGGAAACTGAAAGCCTGAAAGAGCCAGGAACACAATCAACATCTTAATTTTCTCCAGCAGTAGTTGGGCTTGCCTCTGTGTCAGAAGCCTTATCTTGCAAGTGTGTACTGATAACATGATGGTCTTTGAAAGGTATGGAACATTGTTCAGGAGCTGTGAGATCATGCACCTGACTTTTATCACACCTCTTCAGGGGCGATGTGAAAATAATAGCCCCACTGTGATAGGAAGGAAAATGAATGCTATGGAGAGGCATCGTGATTTGTTCAAGCCCAAACCGCATATATGACAAAGACAGTTCTCTAGTGCAGCTTTCCCAGTTCTGAAGGGAACTGTGACAGTTTCTCCATTCCTTCTGTAAGGAGGAAAGGGTTATGGTTAATGTTTAATATTGACCCACATATAATTTGGAGTTGCTTCTTGCCACTGTTGCAGACTCCCTGTATCACCATGGGCAAGTTACCTGTTCTCAAGATGTCTCATTCTGACACCTGCAAAAGACAAAGGAAGTGATTCTGTGTTGAGGTGGAAGAATCTCTGAATATATGAATGCTGTCTAGTGCAACAGGCCATTGTGCGTTGCTCTACTCCTGACATCGCTGTTTTAATGCAGATAGGACGGCCCTGCTCTATAGTAGAAATTTATTAGGCCTGTGTTGTGATGTTGAAGATTGGCAGAAAGACTGCCTGCCCTCACCTAGCATCTCTGGTTTATTTGTGTCCTATCTCTGGAGTAGGGGATGAGAAAGAAGGTATCTTGTTCTGACAGCGCACGGGGGGGTGGTGTGTGTGTGTGTGTGTGTGTGTAAGTAATACCAGTGCTGTTCTGTGATGCGTTTGTTTCTCGTGATGTATGGAAGGAAGTTCTGTGTCCTTTTTCAGAGAAAGGTGTCCCTGTACTTCATGCACACTGGTGGGTTCATGTTTGTGCAGCTGGATGCTTGCACTCCACAAGATCTTGATGAYCAACTCTGATTCTGCTTACGTTGCTCTCCCTTCATCTGCTTAGCTAACGCTGAAGCTTTTCTTGATAATGATGCACTGCCTAAAAGCAGCTGACATTAAAGTTCCTCCTTTCAATCTCCTCTTCCCTTCCATCCCCACACTGCAATCTCCAGTCATCACAGCACTTGGTAGGAAGCCAAGTGCTTAAAGGCCTGGATGCCCTCATCAGGCAGCTACAAAGGAGGGCTTCCCCCCTGAGATATCCAGGGGAAGCCCTAGGAGCCTGTTACTGTTGCTGAGCATCTAACTCCTTTTTACTGTAGGAGAAAGTGCCCTTGCTTTGGCCATTTTCTCCTGCTTTTAGAAAAAGACTTCAGCTGTCACATCCAACATCTCACTCTAGTTTTTTTCCTCTGATTCTGGTCCTGACAAAACAAAGACAACCCTTCCTCTTCTAAGTTAATACTTGTTTCTCAGCATCCCTGTTGTTCCACAGTAATGTTTATGTAGTCCTTGTTCTTGATCCTTCTTGCAGTAATTTTTCTTTCTCCTCCCATCGTCTTTAATCTTTGCCTATGGCAGCTGTGCAACCAGACCAGAATCCAAAAGAAGCTGCCTCTTTGATCCTAGTCTACATTTAATAATAGGGCTCTGGTTATTACTGAGGAAATAACACATCAAGGTGCACTGGCTCATCTCTCATCTAAAAGTTTAATCGAAGATCTGGGCAATATACAATAATCTCTGTGCACTGGAGTGGTTGTATGGCGTTAGGGATCTTGAATCCTCAGATGTCGCAGCTGTTATGATCCTTAATGTGATGGGACCAGACTGTCCTGGGAATTGATTTGGATTGTTCCCCCTTGCCCTGTTCCTACTCACTGGCCTGCTTCCATGTGGCTATTCACTGGTAAAGCCAATGGAAAGCAAATGTCAAAATGTTCCTCGGTTCAGTGTCTATACAGAAGGGGTTGGTTTCTTTATAACACCTCAGTGAATATCAGGACTTCAGTGACCTAAATAAAACCTAGGAAGAAAATGCAGTAGTGGCAGCATGAATAAGTGTTGTGCATGTTTAAGACAGGTGGTGCAATCCCATGTAATGGGATGGATCCTCTGCCCCTCTTGGTCTGTCCATGAGCCACTGACTCTGTGCAGGAACCTGCAACAATCTTCCCTGGGCAAGGTCCAGTCGTCATGTTGCCCTGGTTGTCAGTCTTTAGACAAGGTCTGTTCTTGTTAGGGCAGGGTCAGCAGAGGGTTTTCATTTTGAGGAATAAAATATGCTGAGTTCAAGTCTGGACTTGTGTTGCTGTCCGTGTATGCATGGGCACATGTACTGATTTGGTGACTGACTTGTTGGAAGTATTTTTCCTGCATTTATAGCATTAGAAAATACTGATTTATCTTATAATGACAATGATCCAGAAGTCAAGGCTTAGTAAGAATACACTGAATCTTTCCATTGTAGTAAGGTATAGGTACATCATTTTGTAAAGTCAGCTGAAGTGGAGGATGGTAATCCGTGTACGTCCTTCCTAGGGCCCATTTACCTGTTCTTCATGTTAGTCTTTGACTGGTCACCCTGACAAGAAGGACTTCAACTTTGCATGTAAACTATTCAGTATCTGTTATGGCTTATAGTATTTGTCATGTTACCTCTGTTGTCTGTTTGCTTAAAAGTGAAGGATCCTCATCTCCAACAGTAAATGTTGTCCTCTTATAAGTTACATGGGGTCTAGTCCCTGAGGTGAACTGAGGATGGGTAGTCTTGTCCCATGCTGTCTTCTCTGGCTGCCAAACTTGGTTAAGGAGTGCACTTCCTTTCCAGTAGTATTTGTTGTTGCTGGTACTTTGCCTAAATGAAAGGCATACACTCGTTGTGGCACTGAATTCATAATGCCTGTAAAGCCTGAGTTTCTGAGTTTTGGCTACCCACAAATATCTTTTCCCTGGCAGCATTTGATGCCTTTTGGTAGACAACTCGCTCAGTTTTGTTTGCCCCTGAGTTGCATAGTGTTGCTGCAGAATGGATAGATGGAAGCTAGGCATACAGGTCCAAGAAAGAAGTGCTCTGGAGGTTTGCCATTATGGGTTTATCTCCATAATTTTGGGTTTACTGTATGTGGCTTAGCACAGGAGATTTCCACCTCTTTTTCTGCTTAAATCTTACTGAAGCCTTGAAGCATTATAGAAAGGGTGAAGAAACTGAGGTTTGGAAAAGGTTCTTGGTGAGTGAAGCCAAAGTTTTGTGTAATTAAGCTTTGAATTTGGGTGAGTTTAGCTGAAACTGTTGCTGACTGATTTCTGTGTCTCACTTGAATAACTAAGAATTAAAAAAAAAAAAATTGAAAGACCAGGACTAGAATTCACCAGCTCATCTTTGAATAGAAAAAGATTTGGCTGTGATTCTCCTTCTTTAGAAATGGGAGTGAATTTTTAGTTCTGATGAAATACACATTTGGCAACTCTAAATCTTGATGTTTTCCAGGGACTTCATGAACAGAGACAGGACATGTTCTGTTCAAACTGTCCAGCCACTGAATCTAGTCTTTTAGCCAAAGATCCACCCTTGTAGGCAGTGTTGCTTAGTGAAAACAATGATCCAACACTTTGTTAGAAGGTGTAAGTAGATGCTGCTGCTGAGAAAATCTGTCCCACCCCTTCTGAGCCAGGTTGGGAAATCGGAAACCATTGGTTACTTTTAACCCAGATCTACATTGCTACTTTAACTGAGGTTGGTTTTTCAATCCTGTTCACCACATGGCTGCTCAAATGCTTGGTTTAGCACAAGGGGGAGGTGGTGATGTAGAGGCAGGAAGGAGAGTGGGAACAAGAAGACTTTCAGTTGCCTTGTGGGATGTGGAAGCTTTAAGTACTCATGAAACTGTGGCCTCTGCAGAAGCTCACTTGTACTTTGGACGCTTCTCCAATCCAGGGCAAAATTTCCTTTGGTCCCCTCAACAGAATAGTCCTATTCTGGAAATGGGTGTGAAGAAAAAGCTGTATCCATCTATGCTGGAGAATGTACTTCAAGGGAAGGTCCTGTTGTCTCTTACAGGAGGTGAATTTAGAGCAGAGCTTTCAACTTGGAAACTGAGGCCAATCAGATCTTTCCCCTAAGAGTGATTAGATGGCAGCAGCTTTGAATGCTTTATATAAATGAATGGTCTACAGAGAATGGTTTCCATATCTCCTTCCTAGTGTCTGAAGATTTTTAGGATGCTACCCTTCTTAAGAGCCTGAGTCCCTTTGACATGCAGCCACTGTCAGTGCAAGCCAGAGGTGCACAGAAGTTAGAAGCAGCACAGCATATTCTTTCCTCCCCCTTCGCCATCCTGTTTCCTAGAACTGCTGGAATCAATCCCTGTTGATTCTGGCGTGGCTGTGCTGAAAGCCACCCAAAGACAAAGGCTCCTTTTGTTGAGAGCTGCAGTCAGGCACATGGACATGCTTCTTGGCACTTGCCTCTTCCCAGGGTATCGTGCCGTGATGGTACTGCTTCTTGGGATGTGCGTCCCTCAGCTTAACATTGCTGCACTAGTCAGGGAGCATTTGATTGTCATATTCTGGGAGAGGGAGGAGAGGAAAGACTTGAATAAAGTGACACTGGATGGTTTCAAGAGAGGAAGCTAAGTATTGGGTGAACATGCCCCTCTGTAGCCAGATGCCAATAACAAACGTCACACAGTGAATCAACAGAGACTAACAGATCTTGTCCCTCGTTCTCTTCTTTCTTCACTGTTAGAAATACTTTGTATTCATACAGATAAATCTCAATATTTTTGTTTAAACCTGTCTTTATTCAAGCAGTACTAACATTTAATACAGCTTTTAAAACTTTTCAAGTTCTGCAGGCTGCACAACACTAATACTGAAGTGCAGCTGTTGCTGGAGTGGAGAGTTTGAGGAGGGAGCTGGGAGCAGAGGCACAAGCTGGGGAACACCCACCTGATGGAAGTTCTCCTCCCTTCTCAGTTTTCTGTTCTCCTCAGTGGGAGCGCTCTAGTTCCTGTCCTTGTATGGCTGTTTAAGGAGGGAGAAGTGAAACCTGTGGTAGGGTAGGGTCCAGGAGGAAGGTTGTCTTATGTGACCATGACTGGTGGAGAAGGAGAGATGGCAGAGCGTGCCTTTTGCTAATGAGATATCAAAAGCTTATGTTTAGTCCGCAAACAACTAATGCCAAGCAATCTCTGCAGCATCATTCAGTGTGGCTGGGGAACGAGGCAGCTGCTGTGTCAGCTATTGACAATAGCCTCAGTGCCTACAACTTTTTCTCACAGGTGATAGTAGAAGTATTTAGCTGATGGTGTTTACCTCATGGAGAGGAGAAGGCATGGAGCAGCGTGCAGATGCCTTGTTCGTTTTCCTGAGCGGTTAGTGTGGATAGCGGCAGCCATGGAACACTTGCCGGTTACTCTCATGATTCATTTTTATTAAAATCACGCCAAGCCAAAATTAGTATGTGGAAGCTGCCCAGGAGGCTGATGTGATGATATTGGAAAAGACAGCTGCGTGGGTTAGCACGCATCATGCTGACGCCCTCTGTACCGAGGAGGGAGCTATGTCTTTGCCTGCTCACAGTGGTTTACTGCAGCCACGTGTGTGTTGCTGAATGTGAAGGTTACTGACTGGGTTAAGAGCATTACTGGATGTGTAACCTGGGATGTGCCATGTCTGGACAGCCTTACTGGCAGCCCTAGAATGGCTCTGTTTGGGGATCAAGAAGGGGATGTTGCTCAATTTCCTCCCTGCCCTTCTGCTCAGGAACTGTAAGAAAATAGAACTTTACAGGGCTTTGGAAAGAAAACTTCTTACCACTTTTGGTTCTTTTGCTTTCTCCCTCCCACTTTCTCCAGGTTTAAGTCACAATCTTTATTAATAATTCAAATAGGTTGTCTTCTGTTAGACTAATGCAGTGCTTGTTCTTTTGTCAGAAGCATCAGCTGCTGGCTGCTGTTGAAGGGGTTAGACCTGAGGGACTGAGTTGGATCTAGGGTGAAGTTTGTTTTCCCATCCCCTTAACTAGGTGTTCTGTGAACGTGTCGGTGGGATTGTAGGCGGCTCCCTTAAAACCCTGATGAGGAATATGTCTCATGAAAAAGTCTCATCCCTGCTCTTGAGAGATAGACTAGAGTAGGGTTTCAAACTTCTTCTTGATTCATGGGCCTTAATTTTTCTTTTCCCCACAGACGTTTGGCCTCTCTGTAAATGCTAGTCATACAGATTGCTTTCTATAGTTCTTTTTCATGGACCTTGAAGTCTGCAGACCACATGCTGAAAATCACGCAATGTTCTCATGTTTATTGCCAGATCTGTAATTTCAACTCCACTATCTTCTTTTTGGCCTTGGTTTCTGAGTAACTGCCTATGTTTTTTACACTTTGTGATTTTGAGCAAATAATTACATGTGGGCAGGCACCTATAGACCTTCCACATGTGCTTGAATTGTCCTCAATCTGTTTCTGTGAGGGGCAAGTTTTCAACTTTCCTTTTCTAAAAGGGAATTTAATTTAAAAGTCCATGTCTGTGCATTGGGCTCTGATTCTGTGCATCTTCATTTAAGTTCCCTTTCCCCTACTCCGATCCTGGAATTCATGATCAGCCCTTAGTGCCCAAGACTGCTCTTCAGATAAGCACAGGTTGGCTGGTAAATACAAGCTTTTCCTTCCCTTCACCCTGCTGCCACTCCTACCTCTGTTCGAGATAGCCCTTGTTACCTTATGATTAGGGGCAGTAACCTACCTCCCTTTGGTTGCTGTTAGGGATGATTCTTTGAACATTACCAGACTGGGAGTTGTGGCTCTTGGTGGCTTCTGTAGCACATATAGTATTGGTTACTCTATATTATGCAAAGGAATCTGAAGGACAGGTATCCTTTCCTTCAACTGCTGCTTTCCCACTCCCTCCCCTTAGCTGAACTAAAAGAAAGGAATCTAAAAGGAAGAAGAGAGCAATGAAAGTGTCAGCTCCACCATTCCCTCATTGGCAGGAAGTTTTGGGATGTAGAGGTGGGCATGGATTGGACTGTCAACAAAAAGAGCTCTGCGGAATAGCCTGCTCTCTGCACAAAGCCTTCTCTGGATTGGAGAAAGAAGCTGACAGGGCTTCTTTGGCTTATAGTCTTATGTTGTCCTAATGGAGCTGCAGGTGCTGAGCTGGCCAGGGATCAGGGTGAAGGCAGGCATGGAGCAGGATGCGAAGACAGCATGTGCCTGTCCTGAGGATGGTACGTGGGGCTCTGCTTTTGGCCTCCTTCTCAAACTGCCATTTGCGATGGTCTGCTCGGTCCAGGGAATAAAGCTTGTTGGTGCTATGTGTGCCATACTGAGACCAGGACTCAAAATGCCATGTGGAGTTGTGTAAAGAGCAGTTAGGATGGAGGGATAAGGTATTTTCCTATCTTTACTATTTGTCTTTGTTTTTGCTGTAATGCTGTGGTCCAGAAGGGATGCTGTTGAAGGTAGCTCCAGAGTTTGCCCCCAGAACCCACCTTCTCTGAAGTATAGGATTTGATTAATGTTATCTGTAGCTTGAACTTTGTGCCATGAGATGTGCAGGGTGAGAAGCAGTCCTGTGTGTGGAGTGAGGCTGGGTCGCTTGTGAAGCGATGACAGAATCTCTCTCTGGAGGTTCTTGGGAGATTCCTGTTCAAAAAAAACCAAAACAAAAGTGTGATTTCAGGAGAATCTGTCTGTTTTCTGTTCCCTACTCCCTGCTTTGCTCTTCACTGGCTTCTGAGGGGAAAGGATGGCCTGTTATTTCCCAGGCAGTTCTGTAATTTTTTGACCAGCGTTGATGTCGGGGTGAATGCTAAAGAAGTCCTCGTGTTTTGAAAGTCTCTCCCTGTTGTGCTGGAGAGGCTGGAGGTGTGTTCTCCTAGATTCCTCTATTTCTTCTATCATGTCTTCGTACCTTAATGCTAATTCATTGTCCGTGTGTTTTCCTCCCTCCTTCCTCTTACCCCCACATAAAGCCATATGAAAAGGGAATCCTGTTTTCCCAGGCATGTGAAGAATGCAAACTAAGGCACTTGTGTCTGAGGGGATTATCCCTATCCATCAACTTAGTGCAGCCCTTACCTGCTAACTTACTGGCATCATAGCAGAGACACCAATGAATGGAAGGACTGCAGTGTGCAGAGGTCCTTGGTGTATAATAGATTATTTTTATTTTTTTAAAGGGGTTTATGAAATGTCACTCAAGAGAACTTGTTTTTCCTTGCCAAACATATCTATTTATTGGAAACTTCTGGAGAGTCTGTGTTTCCATGGGAAAATGTTTTTAGGGGGTTGCAGACTGAAAAACAGCTGAACCTCCACCCCAAACTTAGCATGACTGTTGCAGAGTGAGCTCGGACCCTTATTTGGTTCCTCTCTAACACCCTCCATCTCCTCCATCTGTTACCCTCTTGTCCCAGTGCTGTTGTGCTCAGCACCTGATGTAGCAGATTTGTTTGGGCTGATGTTTTAAAACTTTAGTGAGGTTTTTGCTCCACTCCAAAGGTGTTAGATGAGCACTAACAGTGTGCCTTTCACGTCCTCTGTATGTTCAAAGGTAATCTGTTTATTACCCCCATCCCACCCTTTCAAATCTGGCGACCCCCTCGCCCCACCCAGGCAGTGTTGAACCACTAGAAGCACAGTATGTTGGTGAGGGTTTGTCATTATGCACGTTGAAACCTGGGTGAAGCTGAACTGCCTGCTCAGATCTGGGTGCCAGTGTTGTGAATTGGAGGTTGCTTAGCTGATGCCTGTGTTTTCCTGGCTGTCTTAGCCCATCTCACCTCCTGACTGATAACTAATTTCGGGGATAATCAGAGAAGCAGTAACTAATTTTTGCAGCAACTCCCATGTGTCAACTGTGACAACTTTCTGCTTCCTCCAATGCCAGATCATGTTACTGTTTATGCCTTATTTGATCTGTTCATCACTGCACTCCCTGTTGCCCATTTAGTATAGGTTTGGGCTCTGTTCTGTGTGATTCCTTCTCAGAAAACTAAATTACCAGAGAAGCTGAACAAAACCTTAAGTCACTCCAGTCATTGAAAGCTTAGTTCCCTTCTTTTGCTGGTTCTGCCTCTTTCCTGACTTCAGCAGCAGCAAGAATAGGAACTGCATTGGGAACCACCAGGATAAGGTTGACTGTCAAAATGAAATGAAAAGGCCTCAAATTAACAATGGAGGAAATTCACTGGAAGGAACTTGGCAAGAGGAAAAGGCCCCAGTTGTTTGTCCTGTTTTGTCCCACAAATTAAATTCAGACTTGCATGTAATAATGTGGAATAATAAATGCTTAAAATGTTGACATTCTGTTGTAAAGATTCAAATATGATTCTCCCCCTTGTGAAGGCAGAAGCTTTTCAAAAAGCTGTATAGGAGACTGATGATTACCCAAAGTTGACCATGACTGTCTGGAGACGTTTCATGTTTAAATGAGGTTGGTTTTTAAAATAGATAACTTGCCCAGTTAATTTTAACAAAGTGTTTAAATGCATCCTGTTGGATAGCACAAAAGCTTGTCTCTTCTTTTCTTGCTCTTTGGATTTCACATAAAGCTTTGTGCTGATCATGGTGCATGCCTCCCAAAGGTACAATAGAGCTGTTTGAATGGGGTACTGGCATTTTAAACGCTCCACCACTGAGTCTACCTCAAGGCCACAACTCTTTTTCTGGTGCTTTTGTCACTGCGGTGGTGAAGTGGCTTTTCTTTTGCAGTGCAGAAGATGAGCTAGTCTGAGGGCACAGCCTGGCTGGTTAGCCGATACTGTTGTAATATCATATCAAATACAAGATAAAAAGCATACTGCTCTCAATATGCTCTTGTTCCAGTGTGCATAGTCATGTCTGTGTTCTCCCTATGCTGAACAAAAAAGGAGTCTGGCTAACTTCCTAGGAGGGCTAGCTTGCTGCAAGGCATTGTGGGTGGCTGAAACATTAGTGTCCATATTGCTGCAGAGTAAGTCAGGGACCAGAGGGATGCGTTAGCAGGTTCCTAGGTCTCACTTCTTAAGTAGATTTCATATTCGAATCCTTCTTGGTCATCCAGTGTAGTGCAGGGAGTCTGTCTTGTGTCACATTTAGCATGTTTGATTTGAAGGAAATGTAAGAGCCTGTGAATGCTATGGAGTGGGCTTCTCTGGTTCGAGTGCCACTTTTGTGCTCGAGAGTTTTGGGTGGTATTTTATGGGGTCAGCTCCTGGAATCTGTGCTCTAGGCAGGATGCCTTCTCAAACCATAGCTCTTGGCTAGACTGACAAGTTGGTTCATCTGCACTGGGTCAGCTTTGGAGCAGTCAATGGGACAGATGAAGTTGTACAGTGACCTGTTTGTCATGGCAAATTCCAAAGGTCTGTAATCAGGAAAATGTCCTGTCCTCCCCTAGGTAAGAGCAAAGGGGTTTTACAGCCTATGTAGCCTGAGATAGTTGGGCGGAGGCACTTAAATCCGCCTTGGGTCTCTTGTTTTGGTCTGCTRTGCACATGTACAATTGAAACGTGGATTAAGCTATGTAAGGTGGAATTTTGAGGCACTGGTTCTTAATACTGCAAGGGAATCTAAAAACAAGATTGTGAAATACTGAGAGCTTGGCATGGAAGACAGATTTAGCCACTGCAGATACGGATATTCTTCTGATGGTGCTCTCGCTGACCACGTCTGGACTCGGTGCTTACAAGGACCTCCACATAGCTCTACAGACGGTGGTGATATGACTGAGTGGGATGTGACTTCGATTAAGAGCTAGTGGGGTGGTTAAAATGCCTTTCTGTAGTCTGGAGAGATGAGCTTGAGTTTTACCTGGACTTGCTCTTGAGGCTGATTCCTGGTAACCTGCAAACAAACCTTTAAGCAAGGGGGAATAAAAGCAGCTAGATGCAGTTCCAGCCTTTGCTTTCCCGTATACAGTTCCAGCTTTTGCTTTCCCGTAAGTGCTACTGGCTATAGAAACAAGCATGCTTTAATCACAGAAGGTCAGCAAGGCCTCTAGGCTCTGGATGGACATTTGATTTTATTGTTAGCCTGTATAACTTAGCACCAAATGACTCACAGGACAAGATAGGTGGTGTTCTTTAATCTTGTGTTAAGTGGGTTTGTATGAAAACGTTTTCATTATCATGACAGAATGTGGCTGAAAGCTTTGACAAAATCAGGTCTTCAGTGGCACAAAAAAGTGTTTTCTGTAGGAACTCTCAATTTTTAATTAAAACTGAACACTGAAAATCTCTTTAATTTTTTTTTTATTTTATTTTAAGAGATGAAAATTCCCTTAGAGAACCCATGAAAAGGATTTTGTTGTTCAAGTTTTTGGTTGGAGAGAAAGTGAGGCCTTCTACTCAGCTCTGCAATGAATGCAGAGGTGGTGAAGCATTGTGGCCTGAGCTTCAGATACGAGAGGGCAGTGGATATGACGGTTGAAGGTCCAAGTTCTACCACATTTTCTTCTGGAATTAGTTTCTTTCTGACTCCTTGGCTTCTTTCACCTGTGAGTGCTTGTAGGTTGCAGGTTGCTCAGGCTTGCTTCAGCATGAGGACTTAATGTTCACAGTGTTAGTAAATAGATGAATTCCTGTAATAAGTGAAGTCTGTGGTAAAAAATATATGTTGCAACATAGACATTCCCTCTTACCTTAATTGCCTGTGATGATGGGCTGGCCTTTATGCCCCAAGTGTGGAGTACACAGCAGAGTGTGTTCCCATTGTAGGAGTAGGCTAGGATTCAGACTAAATACCTTTATTTTGTCTCTGTTTCAAGTTTTCTATAAATAATGCAACCAGCACATTCGAAGAAATAATATCAGAGCCACCCTGCAAATATCAATGCTTGAAAATGTTCTGGAGTTTTCCCTATGTTGATGTGAAGCTAATCCCATATTTTAATTTAATGGGAAACAATCATCTATGTAAATACCTCGAGTCACTCTGGCTTATCAAGTATTGTGATGAAATAGGAAAAGGGGTTGTATTTTAAAAGTGAAGATTCTGGCTTTTTAATGAGAATGAGTGGGATTTAATAATTCCTGGCAAGGTAACAGCTTCCTTGTAACTTTTATTTCTCCCCTGTTTATTATCTGGCTACAATAAATTTATGGTTCTGCTTCATAACAGCTCCAGAGGCTTAAAAAGGACTTTGACTTGGACAGCTAACTGCTGCAGGAGAGAACAAAGAAGCCCAAACTCTGATCCCTTGAACTTCCAAAAGGCCCTTTGAAAACCTTCTGAAAACATACTGAGAGCTGCTAGGACCAGTCAGCTGCGTGGGAGAACCGTGTAGCGAGAACTGTGTGCTTGACTCCTTTTGCAGGAGCTAGGACCACCTACAGCATGGCACTGTGGCTTTTCTTTCCCTGYCCCCGTGCACCGGGGTGTGTGTGTGTGTGTGTACATGTGGATGTTGAATAGAGAGATCGCAGAGGCAGAGAGAGGCTGAGAGGGGGTGCTGCAGCTGAGTGGCATCACTTGGAGCAAGTGGCTGTCTTAACCTTTGTGATTCTGGCTGATATTTGTCTTGCATGATGACAGAAAAGGATTAGAGGAATGACTGTGCTGTGGGTACACATGAGGGTGCTTTTTAGTGGATGATCTTCAAGTACTGGAAAAAGCAAGATGAATATTAATAGGGTGGGCAAGGAATGCTCAGGCACTGATGAGCTGCTGTAGTTCCAGTGATACACACGTTTGGAGGCCAGAGTGTGGGATATACCTCTTCTCCTCAGCCGCTTTACAACTTTCGTCCATGGAGAAAGCCAGAATCAGAAAGTCTGGTTCTTGGTTACTCTATTTTTTTTCCTTAGGAACCATTTCTGCTTTACCATAAAAGATTTGTACTGGAAATCTGAAGTCCACAATGTAAAACAAGACCTCGCCTTCCCTGTACCCTTCTATCCCTGAAATGAAGACAAAGCGAGTAGGCCGCGGTTTGTCCCCAAGCACTGTCATAAACCTGGAATCATTCAGCCAAAGGCAATGGAGTTTATTTCCAAGTCGCTGAAAATCCATCTGTTTTCCAAAGAATCATTTAGTCTCTGGGAGAGAGAATCTTGCAAGATTAAAGACTGCAGGTGCAAGGCTGCCTTTCTCCCACTTTGTAATAGGATACAGTTGGGGTGGCGGGCTTAAAAACAAATGTTAGTTCTTTGTGGCACACATCTGAGTGGGTGATGCGAGTGAGCTGAATTCAGGCTCAGTTTAGTCTGCTCTTGTGTAGTATTCTGCAGACCAAGTGAGGCTGTAACATGAAGTGGTGGTGTGTGGAACAGGGCCTGGGGGAGCTGCAGGTTGCTGACAGTTCCTCTGGTTATTAATGGCCATAGCAGAGGCTCACAGGTTCTGAGAATAGACTCTGCATTTGCTTTAAAGGAGACAGCTGACAATGGTGTTTGATATAGCAATATATCTCTGCCTGTCTTTTGATTGACAGTGACACAAACTCGCTCTCCTCCCAGCCATGGCTTAAACCCACTGACATTTACAGCAGAGCTAACTTCTCCAGTCTAAGTTTAGATGATGATTTTTGTGTGTGTCTAATAAGATAAAAAGCAGGAGAAGACATCTGCAAGTAAAAATGGAACAGGAATTCCAATTCGTGATCAGAATCTGGAAGAGGGAGGCACGCAAGTGTTTACATGGTCTGTTTGCTGTGGATCCTTGTTTAAGATATTCAGGTGGTGAAGAATTATTACCCTCTTTGACACTTTTGTTTTCCTCTCTGGAAATACGCGGTAAATATCCATAACTTGGGGGCTATTTGTTTGGGTTGTCTTTTAGGGGGAAGGGTGTGGGGGGCAAGCTGCACTTGGAGCTGGCTGGTAGCCTTAGCCCCACCTTTGCACAGCTGATGACACATTTGTGGGTGTATGTCCATAAGCCATCTGGAGATAGCATGTGATCTTAGCTGACTGCTGAGATTTCAGTTTCCGTGCATCCGTGTTACATGTTACCCTTTAAAAGGCTTATCCTGTTGGTGAAACCCCCCAGAGGGAGAACCCCTTCCCTCCCTCCCTCCCCTCCCACAGCAGCCAAGCCCAGCAGAACAGAGCTGGCAGTGYGATTCTCAGCCCTGCCTTAAAGAGTCAGCACTGTCGGCCGAGTCTGTCCCATTTGGTCCCGAGCATGTAGTGCCAAAGCACTGCGTGAGTGAGAAAGCAGGTCCTTGTCCAGTGGTGGCTGAGCAAGGGGTGTCCTGAGCCTTTCCGTAACTTTAGGCTTTTGAATGGTGGTTGAGTGGGAATGGCTTTCAGTCACTATCACTTTGAAGCCTATTTCAGATGAACAACCTAAAAGGGAATGGTTTGTTTTGTCTCCTGCTATGTTGTTGGGTCTGTAGAAGCATGACTTTCTTCTGATGCTGTCTTTACCAAAACCTGATCAGGCAACCGGTCGTATAACCCAGATAGAAATAACTGCTTTTTAGCCTTATCCCTCAGGGTTAGACACTGTATATCCTCCACTAGATGCATGAGGGATTTGCACCTGTGTTCTCCTGGCATTGTGATGAAAAATGGACTCTGAAAGCTGGCAGAGCTCAATCTTCCATGAAAATCATGAGCATATTGGCCACATGTTTCAGGAGAGCCCACCTGTGACTTCAGACAGCRCTCATAGAGTTACTTAGGCAGAGAGATTTGATGGCAAATACTGTCTGGAGAGGCCATCCGCACAAGCCAGATAAACCTATTTCAGAATAACTCTAGCATATTTAGAAAAGTGATTTCGGCCATCCATTGTAGGGAGGGAAGCTTCTGGTTTTGGCCCCTTTCCCTTCTGAATGAAGGGCAAAAGTATTGCCAGGGCAGAGGGGCTTGATTGCATCAGCTTCTTCAGGACCCTCTGTGTCAGCAGTCCACACGTCGGCGTATTTACCTTAGCTCGCTTTCAAGTTCCTTGTCAGGAACAATTGAATACTTGCGATAGGTGGGAAAAGATTGGCTGGAAAGGGTTTTCTTTTTCCATTCTTTTTCCTCTGTTTCTACTTCCCTCCTTCCTTTCAAGCTTGCAAAGCTACGCTTGTATAAGCAGTGCTAGGAATGTTTTAAACTATCACTTGATATCTGTCAAGTGAGCTGCATCTTTTGTCTCCAGGAGACCTGGGGATTTTCAATTCTGTGTGCTTTGCAATCCTTTTGCCCTTTGCTATGCCAGACACATGGTCCAGACTCATTCTTGTTAGTATGATTATGTACTGCAGCAGTTCCTCAAGGCAAAACCCCAGAGTGAAGATCCCACTGTAATCAAGTGACTCTGGAACAAGAAAGACCTCTTGCCTTGAGGTTGCATGCAGTGAGCTGTGATGCAARCAGACTGGGCGTGCAGCCTCATTGATGCGGTAATCATGACTCCTGGCTGCCTGGATTTGGGATTTTCTGGGATGTGGTATACTGGTGTCCCATCTGATTAAAGAGATTTTTCTGAGCCACGTCATAACGTGCCTTCCTGTTGCTCTCTGTGCAATATTCTACGGCACTGTTTTAAATGATTACCTTTGCATTGTTTCCTAGCCCTGTTTTTAATGCTGATGTATGGTGCATAGCAGGAGTAGAAGCAGGACTGAAGGTCTTTTAACAGACCCCCTATTGAGTTACAGTGACAGTGTTTCCTCAGTGTGCCTCTCCTTTGGGAATGACAGCTCATGTCCACTTGTCTGTAATATATTCAGCATCTGTCGCCACCCTTCCAGCCAGGAGCTGAGCGGAGAGCCTTCCTGTCCAAGACTGGTAACTGAACTCTGAGACTGCTGTCAAAAATAAAAGCTGCTGAGCTCAAATCAGATCTGGTTATCTGAGAACTGGGAACTGTGTGAAGGGCAGAAGTGACTGAGTTGATAAGTAGGAGCACTTAATGTTTTGCCTTGGTTGGAAGATCTTGATGTGAAGGTTTGGGAGGGGAGGGTGAACATGAAAAACTACTGTCCTTGAATTGCTGTGGCTTGTACCTTGCTTCCCTGGGGGTGCTGAGAGATTCTATCATTAATGAGAAGTGTTTTGGAAGGGTGTTCCAGGTTTGAGGATACAGCAAACTTAATGCTGCTGCTCTAGCATATGAAGAACCCTCTCTCCTGCACCCTGTTCTGAAAAAGGAGGGGGGGGGGAAAGAGAGAGACTTCTTTAATTTGAAGCTCCTCTTTCATTCTCTGGGTTTGTGTGCTGGATTTGCAGCTACAAATGCTCAGCAAACTCTTCTGTCTGGTGCAAGTGTGAGAGCTCTTTGGCACAGCACTCTTTCTGCCCTGTAGTGATGATGTCAGCTGAGGGACTCCCCAAGATCAGAGCTGTGGTAGATGAGGTAGGCTCTTTAGGCTGGCCTTTCCCATCATGACCCAGAGTATCAGATGTATCTTCTGCCACATAAGAAAATGATGAGAAGTCTGCGCAGTACCATCAGATGGGAAGAGGGGGGCAGCTGAACTTGTCATGCCGTCACCTGCTACAGGAGCACATGCGTGACTGGTGACATGGCAATAGCATCGCCTTTCACGCTGTCAGTAAATGCRTGCCTGATGTAGGACAGTGAAGTGTGAAAGCCCTGTTCTCCACAAGTGTGGCGTCAGGCACTATGTAATTTGTATGTACCTGATAATTATGTTAGGCATCCTTGTGTCCCTTGCCTTTAGATTGTGCTTTGGGGAGGAGAGTGTGAAGAGTTCTGGATCTGACCTTTGGAGCAAAGGAATTGTTTGCAGCCAAGCAGTCCTGACTTAGTCTTTCCATGGTGCCTTTCCACTGAAGATTTCAAAGCTTAGCATCCATCTTGCTGATAGCTAGTGAGAGCAGAGCAAACATATCTGATGTGGATGTACTCACAGTAGATGTTGTAGGGAAGAGAGGACTTGTGCTTAGCAACCTTTTCTTAAACTCTGAAGAAAATCTGGGGGCTGGCCCTATGACTTAAAGTATCTGTTGACTTTTTCAAATGTCTTTCAATGGTTGGCCACCTAGAGAGCGTTATTGTAGGGTCTTTCATAAAATAAGCCTTCCAAGTTTAACACTCCTTGCAAGGTAGTTTAGTTTTTTCTTTTCCCAGGACAGCTAATAAAAAATACTGGCCATCCTACTGTTTGGGGGAGCAATTCTATCTGTGATTTTGTTCCACTTAAAATGTTACATAAAATAATTAAAAAAAAAATAGTAGTGTGTTTGTGGTGTAGTTCTTAAATATATCCCAGGGATATTTGGAAGGTCTGAGATTTTTTCCTTTAAAACTTAAATGGATCCATTTAAAAGCACTATGAGCAAGTTTTTTCCTTAAAGCACTATCAGGCATAAAAGTGAGGGAGCACATATAGAACTTGCCTGTTTCCCCAAAGAGTTTGTTATTTATGGGCTTTTTGCCAAAGCAGATGCCATGCAGAATTGGCTGAGCCTCTGGGTTTTACTTCCACTTGAATGTCATCTTTATCTCCTTCTTTAGTGAGACTGTATGAGGCTGGAATTAGTGCACATTAGCTGCACTGTACTTCCTGTGCCTTTTGGTTTCAGAACTCAGATTCCATGCCTCAGAGAAAGGATGGTTCTCAGCTTTCCACAAAACGGCAATGTGAATCCATCAGCCTTGCTGAGATGTAGATGTTGTGGCCTAGTTTCATGAGAATTAGAGTGCTGAGCCTTAGGAATGAAGTGAATGACTATGAACTGTTTTTAAAGCATCTCTGTACTGGCTGGGTATCTGTACAATGCTCATGAAACTGTCTGGATGTCAATATGCTGTGAGTCCTATGTAAGAGGTGGAATAAATCATCTGTTAATTCTGGTTCCTGATGATATCCTCTGGGAGCTTGGAGAAAGTACCAAAAAGAAGAGGTCTAAATCAGTAGATGATCTTTCCTTCTCAAAGCAAAAAATACCAAACTCTCTACAGTCCTTTTGGCTCGTATTCCCTGTAGTAAAGGCAAATTTCGGAAACCTCTGTGCATTCATTCACGTTTTCACTGATCAGATGCTTCTCATGTGGAATGCAAAACTGTTTGCAAAGTAGCTGTAGGAAACTGCAGAAGTGTTACAGGGAGTGTTTGGTGGAGGCAGGACGGGCAGCTGATAGGTTTAACCTTGGCTTCCTCCCTATTCAAGTGGTGTAGGTTTAACCTTGGCTTCCTCCCTATTCAAGTGGTGTTTGCCAAACAGTGTTGAATGTGTGAGGTACTTATATGGTCAAAGATGGGAGGATAAAAGGACTCTCTCATAGTAGCTTGAGAGATATTGCTCCTGTAACTGTAAGCATAAAGTTCAGAGAACGAAGAGATGGCAAATGTTGGCTTGTTATTCTCGGAGTGCTCCATACGGTGTGGTAGATTAAGGAAACAAAGGAGTGCTCCATGCCTAGGAGAGAAGAGGATGGACCATGGAAATCAGTGAGCAGACAGCCACTTTGGAGCCACCCTGCTTCTTGACCAAAACCCCAGTTCCCTAGTGGGTACTAGCTAAAATGCAAGCTGCAACCATATCTTGTTTTGTATTTATTAGATGTGCCAACTGACAGTGGAATCCCAGTGCTTAGACCTCTATGCAAGTGTGCTTCCAGGTTTCCCATAAAAAATATGCCCATAGTTAGATGCAAAGAGAGGAAAGCAATTTATTAGTTCCTTAGAGACTGGAGATTTCAGTCTTCTCAGTGGGTTTTTAACTTACTGTTTTCAAGATATGATTGTATACTTAATCTCTTTGAATATGAAAATTTCACCTTTTGGAGGAAAACGTTTTGCTCAGGAGATGGTGGAGCAGGAATGAGTTAAACGGAACGTATTCACCTTCATGCTTGGTCCTAAACAGACAGAAACTTGTGCCAGCCAGGTATGAAGCCCTTAGTCTATCCTGTTGTGCTGCCCCTTTTCCTTCCTTCCTACTCTTTCTTTAGGTTATTTGTTGACAATACGCTATAGTTAGACAGTGTTAGCAGATCCTGGTAACCCAGGCTTCCCAGAGAGAGTGGTGTTAAGGCAGGGAAATGTCAAAGCCCAATTTAGAAAAGAGATTTGATCACAGAATGGAAATTGAAAGCAAAGCACTGAGCACTTCCCTCAAACAGTTGAGTACTGTAGGTAAGACAGGAATGGGATGGGGGGAACCTACAGCAGGAAAACCAGAAACAAAGGGGTCCTGTTTGTACTGATCCTTGGAGATGTCTTGCTGAGATGAGGAATGGACTCAGCAGATATTATTGCAGTTGCTGAGGGAGTAGTAGAGATGGAGGAAGAGGTAATTTCGGTGATGAAAATCATTCTGGCCCTTGCCCTAGTGCAGAAGATTGACTAGGGATTCTGATCCTGTGTACCCAGTTCCAAGAGGGCTCTTCAGGTTGGACATAGAGCTGCCTGCTGTCATGGAAATTTCAGCTCACAAAGCAGGACAGCAGTTCTCCTGGCATAGCATGTAAGCTAACCTCTTGGGCTCCAGGTGCAGGTATAGTCTGAGATCTGCTAGACTCACAGAGTGACTGTTGGGGGGAAGGAGAGTCTCTGGATGCTGTGCACACTTGGTAATTTCGCTACCCTATGTTGTGCCACAGCACCATTCCTTATCGTTAGGCTGTGGGGTGGGCATGGGAGACCAACCAATGTGGGGAGCTAAAGTACCCAGATCTTTCTCCCTCCCCTTATTTGCTGTCCCGTATGTGGGCTGAACATATCTGAGAGTAGGCCTGATTCTATGGTCTTAGAATGCTGAATAATGATGTGAATAGCTGTGCTATAAGTGATGAGAATCCCTTGGTCAACAGCCTGTAGCTTGAGAAGAGCCCCCAGAGTGATCCAAGCACTGGAGGAAGCACCTTAAGAGTGAGAGATTTAAAGAATTTGCTTGAATTAGTTGTCTTCRTAATGAAGATCATGAAGTAATTTTAAGTACCTTCACAGAGTACAGAATGAAAGTATGAAATATTTTTTGTGATGCTGCTATTGTAAGAAAGCAGAATGATATCCTCCCTGTAATATTACTGGTTTACATGTTTCTGACCTTGGTTTTGAGCATTTGGAGATGTTTTAGTGTAGCAGCTAGCTCACTTTTGACTTAGTCTTGAGGACTGACTGACCATCATTCCAAGTTACCAGACTTGGAAAAAGTCCTGTACCTGCTGTGCTTATTTCTACATCTTTCTTGTTTTTCACTTGCCTTGCAGAGATCAGAAACAGGTATAYTCATAAGAGATTAGCTTTAGCCTGGTGAAGCTTGTTGCCTTGAAGTCCTTCTGAGGCTGTTACAGAGAAGGTTTCTCCAGAGAATGATTCAGAACAGCAAAATGGGCTCCTGCTTTTTCCTACTGACTATAAAGTGAGTGAGGAGGATGAACCTTATGAAGTCACCCGATATGACCATCCTTAGTCATATTAAACTCAAGAAGCATGTCCTAAAGGTGCAGTTCATGGTGAGACTGCTCTTTTGTAGCTATCAGAGACAGTCATTTGGGATGAGCTTTCAAGGCAATGCAGTGGGACTCTTGCTCCTAAAGATCTTTTGCAGGATAGTGCCACTCAGGAAAGGTAGCAGTGACATGTGTTTCTTTGATAAGCTGTRCTTGCTATTATGACTTAGTCATGCTTGGATATATGTTGCACTTTGACAGTGATGTGGAGGAAGGAATGAGGTCTTTTGGGGGAGGTTATTTGTTCAGGGGCCAGGAGATTGAGCTTCTGTTGCTGTCACCTTCAGGATTTGGGAATACCAGCTTTGGAAGGACCTTACAAGATCCATCCCCTGGAAGAGTGGAATCAGTCCCGCTTAAATCACTCCTGAGGTGCTTGTATAAATTCTGTCCGAAGTCATTCAGTAGTGAAGGATCTCCATCTCTTTTAATGCTTTAAATTCTTCACTGTTACCATGTCTGTATTTTTGTGGTGTTGAAATCTCAGAACATCCAATATGGCCACAGAAATTTTTTTTTAGGTGTTGGGTTTCTTTTCTTAAATTTGGTTTTAGAGTATGGCCAAGCAGGCACACTCTCACAGACTTTTCTTGGAGAAACACCTTTGAAAATCAGAAACAAGGTACCTTGAGCTGAGCACGGAAAAGAGAACAATGTGGTCATCTCATTTCTTAGTACCTCTGTTTCCCATTTGCCAGCTGGAGATGCCAGGGATAAATCTGTTCACTCTGTGACATGCTGAAGAAACACTCCTCTTCATAGCTGGATTGATATGACACTTGGACACAGATTCTCCAGGTCACACAGGAAGTCTCTAACAAAACCCTGATTTCCCAACTCATGGTCCTATGACTGAGGCAATGTCCTGTCTTTGCAGGCTTTATTGAATCTTGTTCAACAGATAAGAGAACAAGTAGTGCTCTGTCTGCACTAAGTGAGGAGCTGCCCTTTCCCCATCTCTGTGATCCAAGGGTCTTGCTGATTGCTCAGCCCCAGGAATAATTTTCTCAATTTAAAATGCAGTGTTAAGACATTTGGAGTTTCTTCCTCTCAACCCCCATCTGCCTTTGTCCGCTTGTTTCAAAGAAAGACTTAATTGTGCCACGCTTAGATGAGGAGAACCAGGCTGTCTTCCAAATGGACCTAGAGGCAGGAGAAAGGGCAGCAGAACATGCCCTATTCCTGGGGAGAGTCAAAGGGGAAGTAAGCCTGCCACTTCCATTCTTGTTTCTCTCCCTGAGTCTGAGTGGAAAAAACAAATTGTTCCATGAGCACAAATCTACTTCATTGAGTAAGTCACATTTCATTTGGGCAGAGAAGAAACCAGGCTTAAACAGCTTATGAAATTTTCTTTGTTTTTATTTTTTTAAGCTGTGTTGCTTTGTGCTTTCCATCTGACTTAGGTACTGTTCTCTTCTCCCTCTCTTCCCAGTGTAATGTTCTCCATGGAAGAATGAGTTGCAGTATGAGATCAAAGATTTGTTTGTTCTGTTCAGCTTGCTAATTGACCCATTGACATATGCCACTCTGGCAATTCAAAATTAGTCACAGTATTTACTGCCTCTTTGCCCAGTTGGTAGTTGGAGGCTCCGGAGAGAGCTGGAGATACTGCCCTGGGATTAGCAGATACAGTAGGAGTCAGAGGCATTTGTGAAGGGAGCAGAGATGAGGGGATGGAGGGGTTTAGGAGCATAAGGCCCATATCCATAGGGTGTGACCGCAGCTCCTCTGATACAGTGGAGAGTAAGCTGTGGACCTTCAGGACTCATTCTTTCTGGTTGTGGGCTTAACTCCCACTTCCTCAGGACTGAACCACCCTAAATTCAGGTGTTTTGGATCCAAATTTAGCTCCATTTGGGATCTGAAAGTCAGATTGACTTCTTGCTCATCACCAGCATTTTCTAAACTGACCTATGGCCTGGATGACCCTTATGCCATGAAAACTGGAGTTTTATTAGGTTACTGGTTCATGTAGCGTGCCTGTGTGGGGCACGCTGAGAATATTCAGGTTTTCAGGGCTCTTACTGTGGGCTGCATTATACAGTTGGAGTATATTTTCCTATTAGAAAGCAATAAATATGAATCCCTTAAAGCTGCTTTTTAGAACAGAGCAGGGCTGAATTTTAGTTTGTCTGATGCTGCTGCTTGGCACTAGCTGTTACTATGTTGTCAAAGTTTTTGCTCTTAATGGTGATGGCTGTTGTGCGTCAGAGAGGTTGTTGGTCACAGAACTAATATCCTGTCTGTGTGTCAGGTGCGCAAAACAGAGCACAGGAAACTGCGCTGTGCTAAGCAGTGCAGGGGTTTGCCTCTTGGGAATGCTTCCTGCTACCAGGATAAAAGAGGTTAAACTGCAGACAGATGAGATCACTCCTTTTGAATCCTCCTACAAAATAATGTTTTTCAAATAACACCCAGTCATCTTGTGAATTGTACCCTCTTGATTCTGGGGATTACCTGTAGCTCAGATTTCCTTAGACAAATTTTCTGTGTTGCTGAGAGAACTTATAGTTTTCAAAGGCTATTGCATGCCTTTAYGTCTAGCAGAATGCCAGATTTCTGTTAAAGAAGAATTTCCAGATTCCTCTGTCATTTTATCTGTGGTATCTCACTTCCCTAAACATATCAATTCAAATCTTATTGCAAATAGTCCTACCTGCAACAACAGGATTACAAATACATTCCTGATGTGAAAAGAGTGTGGGTTCTCTTTTGGTTTTGTTTGTTTTGTTTTAATAACAGTTAACATTAAT
This sequence comes from Apteryx rowi, assembly GCF_003343035.1. Lineage (NCBI taxonomy): Eukaryota > Metazoa > Chordata > Aves > Apterygiformes > Apterygidae > Apteryx > Apteryx rowi. The sequence continues at coordinate 3,654,618 of NW_020450727.1, forward strand.
GCTTTTAACATTTCTGTCAAACTCTGAATCTCCTTGTTCATTGTTGCTTTTATTTAAACAAAGGGAAAACTGAAYGGAGTTTTGGCTGTGTTTGGAGACACCGGAGTGCTTAGTCAGGTGCCTGTGGTCCTAGTTTGCCAGAAACACGGAGCACCTGTAGGTCTAGTTGATAGTCAGGACAGATCTGGGTTCTGAGCAACACTGCAAACCAGTGTTTAAGTGCTTAAATACATGTTAGGTCCCTGAAGCAAAAAATGTTGGCTGGGGTGACATCCCCATCATGTCATAGTGAATCTTTGGGTGAGCCAAGATTAGAACCCACAGCAATGCTGGAGTCTTAAGCTGAAATCCATCCCATAATGTGTTTTGTTAAACTGCCTCATTGGTACAAAGTATTCCTTCCTTCATCCTAGCTTGCACCTTCTGCTTTCTTGAAATGGTYACTTTCCTTGTGCAGGGCTAGGACTTCTCAGGTCAAGGGCAAACCAAAGAGCCTAGCCATGGCTGCTTCTTAATCCTTTAAATGCCAGATCCATACCCACTGCCTGGTGTGGTTTGCCTCCAGACAGCAGCTGACAGATCACACCCTTTCCAATCTGCCCTGAGATCTGGGARCTGTGGTGGGGTCCTGACTCCTACCCGGATAAATCTGCTCCATTAATAGCTATCAAAGAGCCTGAAGTTTCCATCCGAACTTTATCTGGCTTTGCAATGAGCTGGGGGATTAAAGACTGTCACAGGGGGAAGGGAGGGGAGCAGCCGTGGCTCACCCGGAATAGCCTGACCTATGACGGCACTTGCCCAGCCTGGGGAGAGGAGTTGTCCTGTGAGCTCATGGGTTATTAGCAGAGTGAATGGACATGCCTGCAGTCAACAGCACACCCAGGGCCATCTGCTCCATCCCCATATGGTTTTTGGGGTCTGGAGGGACCCGTTAGTACAACTTGCCTGTGTGGGAGCAGGGAGCAGGTTTGAGGGCCAGCCTTGTGGAGCTATGACTTTAAACTGCTCAAATGACTTTTGGATTAGACCTRTGGGCTGGTTCCATGGGGCAGAGTTGTGTTTTGGGGAGAGCTGTATGCAAAGATAACCCGCTGCCAAGCTGCAGCGCGGAGCTGCAGTCTCTCCACTGTGTCATGGGAAGGAATGAGGGGGATGATGGGCTGTGTGGCTGGGACTTGCATATAATAGGGCCTGTGTGTGTGTGGCGGAGGGGGCACAAGCTCTCACATAGGAGATGAAGAAAATAGAGGGAAGTCAGAGCATTTCTCATAGTCTCTCTCTCTTTCTCTTGTTACGTGTTTTGTTTTCCTTGCCTTGTTTCTCTGCTAGCGTCYCCCTACTCCTCTGTTTTACCTGCCCCATCTCCCCACTGTGGGAAATGTGCAAGGTTTCTTTATCAATTCCTTCCCACCTCATTGAGCTCCTCAGCTGAGTGTAGCTGTTCCCGCAGAAGTTTTTTTCCTAGAGCTGGGCAGTGAATTCCCAGAGCTCTTGGGAATGCCAGGTGTTTTGCAGGACTTGTGCAGAGCCCCTCAGCATAGGGGAACAAGATTTTTCCAGCTGGCTGGATGATCCCAAACTCTGTCTGTTTGTCCCCATTAGAAGCTGTGGAACTGCAAATCGGCTTCCTGGCCACATGGGAAGCAGGCGTGCGGGCCATCCCAATGAACAGTCTGTGGGTACTGATCAGTGTTTTATACCCAGAGTCTGTTCTAAACCTTTGACCTCTAGCAACATACTCCAGATTCCTTTTGAGTTAAATGGTCTCCTTTCCTTCCCTCCAGGCCTCAAAGCATCATGTTGTCTCCTGATTAGCCAGACAGATGTATCACCCCATAAAAAGCTCCTTTTTATCTGCAACAATTCCATTGATCTTCGTATTGGGAACTTCATTCCTCCTTGGAATTTGCAACTTCCATTCTTGCTGAGTATCGCTGATGCGTGCTTCTGTTGTGTTGGTTGTCGTCTTGTGCCCAACATGTAGAAAAAMCATCCTTTAGACGGCAAATCCTTGCTCCATAGGTCTGGTAGTCTCAGGGAGTACAGTTGAACATCTGACCTTTGAGCAACATCYTTTCTGGCAGTGATTCACCATACCACCTGAGAAAGATGAAGTTGGGCTGAATCCTTTTCACCTCTTGGAATGGTAGAGAAAYGTGTAGCCCCATCAACAGCAGTGGACCTGTGGCAGGCACTTTCCTTCACTGGAGCAGAGGCACCACTGGCTGTTGTACAGGGCTTTGCCTGTCCAACCAACGTTGCTTTTCTTCTGCTCTCCAACAAGGTCCTGTGTGCCAGGAGTTGAAGAGAAAGAACTGAATGTTCATGCTGTATGCATCCAGCTACCGCCTGCCAACCAAGCACGTGAGGGACTTGTAGCTACAGTGTTTATTGCTATCATTYGAACTGCAGAGAGTTGTGCCTCTAACTTTGGAGGTTTTTGGATCAGTCCTTGATTACGAGCAGGGCAGCGTTCATCTGTATGTGTCAGTTTTTTCCTCCCCATTTTGCTGATCTTGAAAACCTCAAAGATTCCTGGAAGTGAAGGGAGGATGTTGAACAGAGGGAGAATGAAAATGAGTGGCTCCGTCCTCAATGCCCAATCCCAGCCTAAATCCTAAATAAATAGACTCATGAGCCAGGTGCTAAATGTCTGCACTGATTTATCATGCCTAGCTCTAGGGTGAGTTACTGCAGCCAGGAATGAGCCAGGAAATGTGTTTGCTTATATGGGGGAGAGGAGAGTTCAGATTGGCTACACAGAGATAGCACAAATATCCTTAGCCCTGGCCATGTGATAAAATGAGAGTGTGGCAATAGATGAATGACATCCTGTTGACTGGACCTTCTCAATGCCCTTTTGGGAACAAAAAAAACAAAAAACAAACCCAAACTGATTCTCACCCTGCAGAGAGAAAATCCTCTTTACATCTTCTGAAGAGATCCACTTGTGGCAATGGGAGTTGGCAGAAGTTGCTTTGGGTGACTGTTGTGGCTGCCTGGTAGTCCCTTGGAGTGGCTGGTCTGGGGACAGTTACTAGTGGCCTTCTTGTAGATCTGATGGTGATAACCTAYGCCAGCTTCTCCACCTTGGTAGTCCTCTCATTAAGAGGGACTGAGCGTGATGCTTGAGACATCTGTGGATGAAGGCCTGCTGCTGAAAATGACTTCTGTTTTTGCAGTGCTATCTGCCCCTCTGGCAGCCATGTGCTTCCTTTTCAAGGTTTTCCCTCAGCACCCTTTTTAGCTCCCTCTAGCTCTCCAGAACCTCTTGCAAGTGAGGACTGAGTGGATTTTTCTATATTTTTACTGGCCTTGGGAGACGAGGCTTTATTTTGAGCACGGTCAGCTTTTATTTTTGCTTAACAAAGATGTTGTTCATCAAGCATAACCAGCTACAGTTTGCATCCTTGTGTCCCTGCTGCTAGAGTTGCTTGGGGCACAGCAAATAACTGCTGCCCTCCTCTGCAGCTGTACTTTGCCTCACTCTCTTATGATGGACCTGCCTTCCTGTCCAGAAAATGAAGGGCTTTGTTCAAAGCCCTTGAGCTGCCCACTTAGCTGTACAGAGAGATCATTAAAAGAGAGCTGTGATTAGGAAAGTAGCCTGATAAGGATTTTATGCGGGCTGTGGGGAGCTGTGCTGTGCAGAGAGGCTGTGAGAGGGACAGGGCTGGCTGCCCTGACACTCTCGAATGTGACACTCGGAGTGGGATAGACTCATGGCGTAAGATCCCAAATTGCTTTCAACAGCCAGCTTGTGCCAAGCCTGTGCATAGTAGGAAAAGGAAGAAAGAAGGTGGGACTTTCCCTGCTTCAACCACCTTCTCTTTCTTAAGAAATCGCTGAATGGCTTTCCATGTTTGAGACTAAACAGTCGAGCTGTTCCAAGACCAAAAAAATAAAAATAAATAAATACTGTCTGGATCAGAGTCTAGCATTAAACCAGGATGAGTGTAACCACACAACAAAAGGCATTAGGAATGTGGTTTGTTTCTTGTTAGTCCAGGAGATGAACAACTGTGTCAGTATTGCCTTGCTTGCAGGCTGTGTTAGTGTTAGTGTTAGACCAGTGAAGGGCAAATATGGGTCATGCTCTTCTGTACCGCGAAATACAACAGGTCTGAGTTCATCCTGACTCATCTCTGAGCCCTTTTTTCAAACTGTGACTCGGTGGAGAAATATTCCAGAAATTCTGAGTGCAGGAATAAGGGAAACTTTTTAACCTTTCTTCTTTCTGCCTCATGAGCAAAAAGCTGCAACTTTTCACAACTTCATTTCTGCTTTGTAATATCTATTTTTTGAAATCTCCTGTCTTTTTCCTCTCTTTCTGCAGGTCCTTCAGAAGCTTGGGAAAGCAGATGAAACAAAAGATGAACAGTTTGAACAGTGTGTGCAGAACTTCAACAAACAGCTGGTAAGATAATTGGAGATATGTAATTACACACTGTTTCAATATTAGTTCCCAGTTGTCTGCTGTAGTATGCAATTAAAACCCATTAAGTTAAATGAGGCCATAGTCATATAGAAGTGACCTACTACTCTTAACTCACTTATGTTCACTTATGAGAGATCACACTGATGTCTCTTTCAATGTGCCTATCACAGAGTGAGTGAGAGTGTATGTTAGAAAATAATACTTGTTCTAGACCCAAGGTTAGCAAAAAGAAATATTTCAACCAGAACACTTTCTTCAGTTAACAAATGCTTTGTAATGTGAATTCTTCCTGCTGGGCTGGAAGTGGAGACACAAGAGCAACATTGTGTCTCTGAAAGATGGATAGGAGGAGAAACTGATTAGAAATGGAAAATAAAATGGAGCAGGACAGATTCACTTTCCTAAACATAATGAAAGGCAAAAGAGAAACAAACAAAGCAAATGATGAAAAGGGAACGTACTTTCAGGGCTGATCAAGCTCTAAAACTAACTTACTCTTCCATCCTTGCACGACCACAGTGTCAAGCCTGAGCCATTATTCTTTTGCATGTGTGCTTCATCCCTATATTTTGGCACACAAGTATTTTTACAGTGTAGCCTGTATTTTTTTTCTTTTGCTTAGACAGGGGTAGGATTATATCTTGAACTGAGTGTGTTCTGTACCTGGAACTTTCAGCCACTGATATGAGGGGAAAAGGTYACTTACTCTAGGGGATTTTCAGAGCTGGCTGTGGCTACGGTGGTGTTTGATGTTAGGGGAAGTGTTGCTTGTCTGTTTCCTGGCAGGGAGTGCACACCAAAACTCAGGTGGTGCTAGGAGTGGGAAAGGCAGGGAAAAGAAATCCTTCAGACCCTTTGTACCCTGACATATTTTGGGCCTTTTTCTGGAGCTGTTAATGGCAGCTGCTTCTCATCTGTTAAGACTCAGCAGATGTGATTCTGCTGTGTCCCAAAACCAGCTGAGAAGGGATTTACCACAGCTGAATGCAATGAAAACCTTTCAGTCTAACTTTGAGATATGACTAACTGGAGCTGACTATAGGTTCCTGGAGACTAATGCTCATTCTCTTGGCAGTAGTAGTAGCTGTTGTTTCAGAAGTGCGTGCAATGTCTCTATAGCATGTCTACCAATGATGTCCCCTTGCACATGGAGGAGTACAGTTTGGCTTCTTTCTGGAGACATGACGTTACCAGGTGTGTCTTTTCCATATCATTATGCAGGCTAAGCATCAGCAATCAGGAAATGGGCAGCCATTTTAAGAACAAAAACTGAAAAAAATCRAATCCAAACCTCTTGATCTGGCTGTCAGCAATGATTTCCCCCCCCCCCCCCCCCCAATTTCAAAAGCCGGGAGTTCCATGGTGCATTGAGAAGCCAGTAAAGAAGCACTGTCTCTGTACCCCCCTACAGCTGAATTTCTGTTCTTATCTTGCGGGGTAGTCCATGAAATAAAATCTGCAAATGACTTATCAAAGGAACCAGAAGCTACTGTGCAATTGCTGCATGTGGTCTGTTGGTTTTGCTTTGGCCCTCAGTTCTCTTATTACTAACAAAAATTTAACAATGTCTATTACACARGGAAGGTCATAAGTGCGAGTTGGTTGGATTGTTAAAATGTCCAGGGCTGAGGAGTTGTTATGATGCTAAACAGGCTTGGAAAGGAACTTGAGCTGTGTGTGTGTGTATATGCACATACATGCTCTTTTTTATTTTATATATATATATATATATATAAATAAAATGTGTGTATGGTAAGGAAAGGCCACAGAAATCTCTCACACAGCTATATGAAGTGTACTGTAGTTGGAAACATAAGTCTGGAGGAAAGCTGATCTTTTGCTGTAGACTTCTTACAGAGTAGTTGTTCTCTGGTATTGGCTGGGATGTGACTGGAGGGTTATTACAACAGGAGGAAAGCTTTGAAAAGTATCCCAGGGGCATTGGCCTTGTTTGTTCAGTTGATTAGGGTCTCCTCTGACTCTGATGACTGTGTTGGGCTGCTTTGACAAATGTTCATGTGTGGGCTGTTGGCGAACGGAGGGCAGGCCTAAAAATGGTTCATTCATCTTCAACCAAGGCATCTTGTGGTTCTCCCAAATGGTGGTTGAGTGGACACAAGGGAAGGCATTGCACTTTCCAGATCTTCATTTGTTCAGGTGGGTATGAGAGCACCAATCTGAGGTTTCTGAATGGTAGAAACATTTTAGCTCAGACAGATGGATTTACTACATGACACATGAGCTYGATGTAGCCATGCTTCTGCAGGGTTACAGGGCTCCCCCACATCTCTCGAAGGCTTGACAAGCAGCACAACTGGTTCATGTGCCCCTCCCTCATGACAAGCTATCTTTGGCTGTTAACCACCAAACAAGCTCTTTGGAAGGTTCCCCCTCTCCTTCCCCACCCTCTGTGTCACTTGCYGTCAGGCACCAGTGTGAAGGTCTGTCCTAGAAACTGTCCTCACAGAACTGGGGGCAAGAGGCCTGCTGCAAAGGTGCAGGGCAGCCCCTGCCCAAGTTGCACCAGGCTTCAGCTTCTCTTCCCCAGCGTTTGAAATATACTTCACTGGGGAGAGAGTAGGAGGCTGGTGGCAGCCCTTACACCTGGCACCGCTTCATGTTTCTGCCTGGCAGAACTGCTGAGTTTTGATATGCTCAGGAGCTGTCGCTCRCATGGAAGTACTGGGTTGGTTTACACTGTTTCACACCAAGCATGTGAGAGACAAGCTGCTACTGGCGCAGGCTGCATCCTCTGCCCGTCTACCAGTGTTTGGCACAGCCTTGGCCTGCAGGGTAGGCAGCGTAGCTCTGCATGCCCCTCCTGGGTTGTGGGTTTAATCTTTGCTCTTGGAGTGTAGATTTGGACAATTAAACTCAATCCTGTTTATGAGCAAAGAGGAAACGGGTTATATGTAATTAAAGCTGGGGTTATATGTATACGGGTTATATGTAATTATTGTTAGTGTAATAAAAATCGTAAGAGTCAAACCTCTGTTCATCCAGATCTCATTGTTACTGAAAAAGAAGGAATAAAAATGCAGTTGAAATTCTTTCATACCACATTTTTTAGTTTCTACCTCTTTTTCTGCTATTACACTCACCCTTCCACTGCTCCTCTGAGTCCTAACTTTGGGGGTTTCATTGTGACTGGTGGGAGTGTTGAAGTGAGTTGTCGGCATCTGGAGTCCTCTGCTGGGAGGAATGTGATGTTTGTGTTGATGGTTTCTTCTTCCTCCCTCTTGGATCCACTGGGGGTCATTTTTACATGCTTGCTAACACACTTTTTACGCCTTTCTTCATTGGTCTACAGCTCCACAAAACATCCGGATTTGCTATATATGGTGCCCTTTACATATGTTAGATACTATTTCTTTGTACTCTTTGCTACCCCTAAAAGCAACAGTTTTGTCTGGCTCCAGGTCTGCCTTTTTTAACTGACCACCAGTGTTTGTAGCCATGGGGTTTCCAGCACCAAGTCTGTGCCCCATCTCTTAATCATCCCCCCTGTATGCTGCATCCTGTGTCTCCACTTTTCAAGGCCTCTTCTATCATACCAGGCCTGTATTTTTCTACACTATGTCATTATGTTAGTCATAAATATCTCATTCCACATAGAATAACTGTTTGTTACTGCTATCTGTATAAAGCTCTGGTTGTACCACASAAAGCTGAACAAAAGTAAAAMAAATTAGCCTTAGATGCCTAGTCARTTAGAGAAATTGTTATCACAGCTGGGGCAAGTAAAACAAAGCTATAGCTCAAGAAAAGTTTGGGCAGAGCAAGCCTGATATGTCTCAGTCCTAAGGCCTTGCAAATTCAGTACGAAGTTTATTGTGCGTTACTGAGAACAGCAATAGTGTATGACAGGGATAGAGGACCAACGTGGTTACAGAATCTCCTGTGCAAATGCCTGAAACTGCTAATTATGTAAAAAGAGGGGTCAAGATCAGCTTCTTTCGAGTATGGAAAGCTGTGACACTTGCCCATTTTGCCCTGTGATAACAGGCCTTGTCAGTCTGTGGGGCCCTCTCAGCTCATCTCCTAGTGCAAGAGAGTGGTGAAAAGTGTTATCTGCTGTTCTAAAAATACTTGGCTCTAAATCTGTGGATCTGACCTACATGTTGCTGTTCTACCTCTCACTTAAGGGACTAGGACCAGGACCAGGAAGGCCTGGATTTTGGGAGTTTACCTATACCCAGAGTTGTTTTTTTTAAGAGTCCTCAGAAGCAGCCCCTTAGCAGAGGGAGAATGTCTATGCAGGCAAGACCCCTGCTAACCCAGCAGTTTCCAGTTCAGCCCTGGATAGCAAAACAAATTTAACAGCTTGCCTAGTACCATGAGATGGGTGCTTCTCATGAGTAGTTCAGGCTTTGTGTCTTAACAGCTCTTAATTGTTTGCTGGGTGGGGGCTAACTTGGAGCTGTTGTTTTTCTTTTTTTTTCTTTTTTCCTTTATAATCCCACACCTTGTTCTTCTATCCCAACATTCATCTAATCCGGAACAAGATGTTCCCTGTACCTCTCAGGTGTGAAACATCCCTACTGATTAAAAATACCTCTCATCCTAACTGCAAAACCTGTGAGGACGTGTAAGGAAGGGGTTACAATCTAATGTTAGGGTGAAAGCAGGTGAAAGCTTTTCTTTTAAAGAGGAGCGGGGGAAGGTTATAGGAAGCCTGTTGGCTATCAAGAAACCACTCTTTACTGGAAAGCACATGTTTAGCTAGTGTTCAGTGCATTTACAATAAGGTATTGTAAATGATAATAAAAAACAAATCAAAACAAGAAAGCAAACAGACAAACCTCACATCTTTCTTTCCCAGCACTGTAAATAGTAGGTGATTCATTAGGACTTTGGAGAAAGAACTCTTCCAGCCTCCTAAGCATAGCACTTCTGTTTTTAAATATGCATCTTCCTGCGTGTACTGTCCTTCACATTATACCTGGTTGTGTGGGTTAGATGAGTGGACAGTGAGGTGGATTGAGAACTGGCTGAATGGCAGAGCTCAGAGAGTTGTGATCAGTGGCACAGAGTCTAGTTGGAGGCCTGTAGCTAGTGGTGTCCCCCAGGGGTCAGTASTGGGTCCAGTCTTGTTCAACTTCTTCATCAATGACCTGGATGAAGGGACAGAGTGCACCCTCAGCATGTTTGCCGACAATACAAAACTGGGAGGAGTGGCYGATACGCCAGAGGGCTGTGCTGCCATTCAGAGAGACCTGGASAGGCTGGAGAGGTGGGCRGAGAGGAACCTCATGAAGTTCAACAAAGGSAAGTGCAGGGTCCTGCACCTGGGGAGGAATAACCCCATGCACCAGTACAGGGTGGGGGTTGACCTGCTGGAAAGCAGCTCTGCCGAGAAGGACCTGAGAGTGCTGGTGGACACCAAGTTAAGCATGAGGCAGCAATGTGCCCTTGTGGCCAAGAAGGCCAATGGTATCCTGGGGTGCATCAGGAAGTGTTGCCAGCAGGTCGAGGGAGGTGATTCTCCCCCTCTACTCAGCCCTGCTGAGGCCACCTCTGGAGTGCTGCATCCAGTTCTGGGCTCCCCAGTACAAGAGGGATGTGGCACTACTGGAGCGAGTCCAGCGAAGGGCTACAAAGATGATTATGGGACTGGAGCATCTCTTATATGAGGAAAGACTGAGAGAGCTGGGCCTGTTTAGCTTGGAGAAGAGAAGGCTGAGAGGAGATCTTATCAACGTGTACAAGTATCTGAAGGGAGGGTGTCGAGAGGATGGGACCAGACTCTTTTCAGTGGTGCCGAGCGACAGGACGCGAGGCAATGGGCACAAACTGAAACACAGACACTTCCATCTGAACATGAGGAAAAACTTTTTCACTGTGAGGGTGACAGAGCACTGGCACAGGTTGCCCCGAGAGGTTGTGGAGTCTCCTTCTCTGGAGATATTCAAAATGCGCCTGGATGCAATCCTGTGCAATGTGCTCTAGGTGACCCTGCTTGAGCAGGGGGGTTGGACTAGATGATCTCCAGAGGTCCCTTCCAACCTCAGCGATTCTGTGATTCTGTGTTATAGGTTCACAGAGTCGGATTACACTGTGACTGCAGACAGGGCAATATCTGCTTAAACAAGATGACACTTGTGTGTTGAAGCATGTTGCACTTGTCTTGCTGCAATGTAAACTTTTGTGACGATTCCTGTCCGAGTAGAACAACTTCCTGCGGAGGGTTGCTCCTACATCAAGAGACAATGTGCTTTGAGTAGAACAACTTATTGTGGTCCGCTCCTACATCAAGAGACAATGTCATTGTTCCTGTGCTGAGGTTTTAAGTTAGTTCCTTAGATGGTGCAGGGGTGAGAAATGAAGAAGGGATTCAGAATTAGCCCTGGGTCTTCTATTTCTATACTAGTTTTACTTTCCTTTTGTGGAGTTATGTTATTCTGGTACACACGCTCGTTATTTCTTTCCTCTTTGTTTATATGCTTGCAATTTAATTTAATTTACTGAGCTATGAGATTTTCTTTCTGAAGATATTTAGGTTCAACCATACCTCTTTGATTCCTCTCTGCACTCCCTCAAACCTCCTGCTCTCTGATAACTGGGAAGAGGATTCATTTCCCAGATTCCAGTTTCACTGTCTTCCCTTTCTTTTTACCTCTGGGTTTAGGAAGCATCTTCTAAATGTGCRCTCGAGTTGTTGAGAGTTTCTGTTCTGTATAGTACTTGACAATGTCTGTCTGCTTCTTGAGAGGTGTTTGTGCAAAATCAAGGGTATGCCTGACAGCTCCCTATAGACTGTAAAGAGTAAGTGGTACACGCACAGAGAGAAAGCAGTTGCCAAAGTTTTGGGGAAAGCATTAATGCTCAAAATAATAATAATAATAAAAAGAAACCCTTGCAGCAAGTGAGAGAGTTGCTCCACTGGTAGGCAAGGAGTAAAACAAAGGAAATGCCAAAGAGGGGKCTGGATGGGGACCCCAGATACAAACCATCTAGGTGACTAGGAGAGCTGGGGGAAGAGGGTTTATGGCCAAACTGAAAAGTGGGCCTCTCTGGAAATTTATCTGCCTGCAGACCTCACAGGCTGCAAAGTCTATTCAGTCTCCTAGGTAGGCTAGGTACCTTTAAAAGGCTCAGGTAACCCTGTACAAGGTAACCAGTGTATGAGGGTGGTTTGGGGGGGGGGGGCAGGGTTGTGCACTTCTAGCTTGTATGCTGTAGATAATATGCTCCTCTATTGGAAGCAAAGCCCATCGAACTATACACCTTTCTCAAGCATAATTTCTGTTCAGCTTGTTCCAGTTTGTTTTAATCAGAACAAACTGTTCTTGTGTCCCTGTAATGACTACTTGGTCACTGCGTTGTTTTGGGTAGTTTGGACGAGGGCTGAAGTAGTTTTCCTTTATTTAGAAATGCTTGACTCCTCCCTCTTATGCCTTTTTTGTGTGAGAGAATAACTGTTAGTTTTCTCCTTATCTTCACAGTCAGAAGGCACAAGGCTGCAGAAGGACCTGCGAACATACTTGGCTTCCGTGAAAGGTAAGGTCTGCGTAAACAGAGCATTTTCCCCTTTAGTGCTTACATATGCAGTGAGGTTTTCTGTAACCCATGCACTTCCTGGTGTTCCCTATCTCAGGGATGAGTTTTGGGAACGAAAAACCTCATTTTGGCAGGGGAGCTCAGAATTCTTTGGGACCAGGTGGGATGGGATTGTGCTTTCATGCCAAAAGTGGTGGTGCCATCTTAGCAGAAAAACTCATTTCCTCTGCTAGTGAAGGATGAGTGTGGACAGTTTGATGTGACTACATTCTTGAGTTCCTTTCTTCTTCTGGTTACCATCCATCTCTGTGTCTTCATTASGCATTCAGTAGGGAACAGCTTAGCATTTGTCGTAACCCATTCAACACCTCTGAGTCCCCATCCTTCAGGAGAAGGGATAAAATGGGGGGAACACACTWATTCTCAGTTTCTGAGGCGGTTCCCTGTTCTTTCCTAGCCATGCACGARGCCTCCAAGAAGCTGACGGAGTGTTTGCAGGAAGTTTATGAGCCGGATTGGCCTGGGAGAGATGACACAAATAAAATAGCAGAGGTAAGACTGTACAGGATTTGGGGTCCCTAGGCTTGGCCTGTCAGAGGAAATGAGMTTTGGAAGCTCTGTGAGCTGTAATTCCTTCAGACGTAGCTTTGCAGTGAGAATCCTCCCAAGCTTAGTATTGGGAGGAGGGGAAAGCTGAAGGGAGGTGGCCTGTGTTTTCATCCATATTTGTGAAGGCAAAAATGGGACATACTGTCCCCAGATGCTTGAATGCTACAGAGAGCCCTGCGCTTATGTGCAGAAGCAGTTTTGTTGCCCCAACAGTGGCTGAACAGAGACGGTAGATGCCAAAAGAGTGTTAAGAGGCTCAACTGAATGTATGGCTTACACTCTGTGCAAAAGAAAGTGCTCTGTCTGTGGGGGCCATGGTCCTTGAAGGAAGAGATCGTTCTGGCCTTGGGCTCTGTTATAGTTATAGGCAGTACCCACTAATCTTTCCTGATTAGCTTCTAAAATGGATTTTGTAGACCTTGTTCCATGGGCTTTTCCCAGGCCTTGAGAGAAGATCTGTCTCATTAAACCATCCTCCGCTGCTTTAAGCCTTGGTCTGTCTTTGACCTCTCTAGGTCTCTGTTTTCCCTTCTCCTATGTCTGTCGCTTCCTAATTGCCATGGTATTCCTACAGTATTGCAAGCCTCAGATTCCCTCTTGTATAACGTGTCAAGCTGCTCTTTTATGTGCTTTTCTTGCTCTTCCATCAGTACATCAACACTATGTGCCTTCACTCTCCAGAAGAAAACTGTGTTGCTCTTTTTGATAGCCAGCTTGTGCCATTACAGAGCTGTTAACATTAATGCTGCCAGCCTCCCAGTATTGTTCATGTGTGTTGTCACTGCTAGCTGTGCTCTTCGTTTCGTCTTAAAGCAATCCCTTGACAATGTGCAATGCTGGAGATGTTTTCCTAGATCCCTTTAGCTCTTCAATGCTACTCTCTCTGGAGATTGTTCTGTAGGAGAGATACTAGCCCAAGGAGCTGGCACGCAATGCTGCTAGAGATCTGTGGGCAGATTATAAATGAGAACTTGGAGATTTTTTACATATGGAGCAGGGAAGAACTCAAGCCTGGTTCTGGCAGCCTGCAAAGTCCAAGGCTGGCTGTGAGCTGTGCATTGCCGTTGATAAATGCAGAAAGCATTTCAAATGCAATTATTTACATCATGGTATAAATCTAGAATTGCATGTCTTGTACCACTACTTTGTGCTGTGTCTGTGTTGGTGCAAGCTATGCCAGCAGCAAGGCAGATCTTCAGGCCTCCTTGCTGTAAGTGAGAGGAAATAACCTGTGCTGTGTAGACCTTCACTGAGCCCATCAGCCTCTCTGTCCACATGAGGGAAATGGAGGGAAATGAGGCAGGGAACCTAAATCTGTACCCAAAGCATCACCAGAGCAGCTATTGTGTAGCTGCAAAAACCTCCCTCTCACAGTAGCACCAGCAGCTGCTATATATTTGTTGCCATCTTGTTTGGCTGAGCCATACGTCACCCCAACCTGCTGTTCTCCTCATCCCTTGGTGAGGTGATGCCTGTCCAAATTGCCCAGTTGCTTTCTGTGGAGCTTGGGGCACAGCCTGTCGTTTGGCAGCTTGGTTCCTCCTTGGCATGTGTGTGGTATGTCCAGCTGGAGGCAGACACCCTCAGGTCCCTGGCTGAGCTGGTCTGCTGAGCAGCAGCTGTGGTAGTTCAGCTCCATGGCTCCATCTGCCTTGAGACTGCAGGATGGGGCCACAGCAGTTGTAGTGTTGGAGCAGTGGGGAAGAATTAGGGAGGGAAGCAGAAGAAAGATTGTTTGCTTCCCGCAGTTTCCCCTGCAGAAAACCTTACCTGAAGTAATGTCTGCATTTTTTCCTAGGAAATACTGACTTCAAAGCAGATAAAGCAAACAAAACCTGAACATTTCCAGGTCAATTCTTGCATTAACATGGAAACTTTCCATTAGGAAGTGTTGTTGCAGTGAATAATGGAGTTGTAATTCAGCTGGTTTGGCTTCACATTTTCTTTTGGCCTTGTTTCTTCTTAAGCCACTGAGATGCCTCCTGGGAGACTGTCCCTTCAGATAATTTGAGTCAGAGAGGTCAAAGGGAGTATGAGGCCTGAGAACTAACTGAAGCTGCTCTGAGGGTCTGCAGGAGTTTTTCCAGCCCCCCTTCATCTTTTAATGCCTTTGTTTATTCATGTTTCTCTCTTTTGGTGAAAGGCAGGCAGGAGAAAAGTGCTATTCCTGCCGAAAAATTTTTTTCCATGTAAAGTGGGCATTTTTCTTTAATATTTTAACCAAAACCATTTTTTCAAGCAGAAAAAACAGAAGAGAGGGACAATTTCCACCTAACACAAGCTGTTGATGGAAACTTAGCATGGTTAAGATGAGATCAAGAGTAAATTGTGCTCAGGTTGGGGTGCAAGCTTTGAATGTGACCTCCACGGGGCTCTTGAGGCAGGTTGTGTGAGGGCTAAAGACTGCTAACATAGCTTTCTCTCATTGTTCGTTGTCCTTCAGAAAGGTATGTTGTAGTGAAAAGCAGAAAATAGTGCTTAGTGGTGTCAAGTGTCCTGTTCTTGTGGCTGCTGGAGGGAGGGGACTGAGAGGAGGAGGTAAAGTGCACCTAACCTTCATCTTCCCTTCTGTTGCATGGATTTGGGCTAGCACCGTAGGGGAAAAGAAAGGTTCTCAAAGGTTCATGAAGGGTGCTGTGTCCTTGTAGAGGTTGCCTGAATTAGCTGCATCAAGCCCTATCTGTTTCTACATTTCTGGTGTGAGCTATGTTTTCAAGTCACTTCTCTGTTCCTTAGTTTTTTTAAACAAATAACTATTTTTCAAGAGCACTGGGGAATGGAAACTGTTGATTGTAGCATTCATTGACACAAACAGAAATGCAAAGCTCTGTGCTCTTCTCACCATTAGTTAGCTCACTGCTTTTGTTTTTCAGAACAATGACCTCCTCTGGACAGATTTCCATCAGAAGCTGGTGGATCAGGCCCTTCTGACCATGGATACATACCTTGGCCAATTCCCAGACATTAAAGTAAGATTCTCTTTATACCTTTTGATCTAGGGTGTTATAGCAGATGAGACTTTATAAGAATCCATTTCTGGCATCTTCATCTTCTTTAGCAGGATGTGTGTGGGGGAAAATACACTGTGATGTAAGAGATGTGCCTGTGGATTAACACTGGTCTGGGTTGGGGAAGTTATAGAGGTGGTCCTGTGGACTCCTTTCCTCTTTAGCAGTCAGAAGGTAAGGAGCTGTGAAGTGTGGTAGAGTGGGAACCTCATCTTGTGCTCTTGAGAATTGATTGTCTGGAACTGCCCTGCCATCACAGATGACTGCAGCTCAGGGTTGCCTTTTCTTGCTGGGGGGGGGGGGTGTCCCTGGGGAGTCAGCCCTCTTCTGCTAGTTGGAGCTCCCTCCGTAGTCCTCATGGATGCAGTGTGTTTGGAATGGCAGTGGCATACGCAGAAACTTTGACGTCACAAAAGGAGCAAATGAAAAGGAGCAGAGCTTCTGAGATGCACTGAAGTGTGTGAGCAATCTTTGTCTATGCCTTTCCAAAGCCAAAGAGGTTACCATAAGCAACCTGTTTGACTCTGCCCTGAAGCAGAGGAGGAGTGCCCACGCAGTRTCTCTGCTGGTAATAGATAGCTGAGAGGTGGTAGGATGTTTCCTATGGACTCTTGCATGGGACCTCCTAGCTGAGATGCAGAGCCTGAATGTGTGGGCTGATTAAGACACAGTAACAGCAGAGTAGGAGGTTTTCCAGGCCAAAGCTGACGAACTTGTCATGCCCACGTTCTGGAGAGTCACCATGAGCAGGACCACAAGCATCGTGGAGGCAGCATGTATGCATGTTGTACAAGAACCTGCAGTGACTGCCTGTCATATATCACTTGCACTGATTCTTGTGATTGTACTTAGCCCTGGATACGTCCTTTACAAATGGTGGCTGTGCTGCTGCAAACTCTACTTTTCCAGCAGCCAAGATCTTTGTAGCTCTGGGTCCTATGAAAACTCTGTGTTCTCCTTTGGGCTTAAAAATGACACAGAGCGAAGAAGCCAGGGGAAGGATGCTAAAGAGAAAACATTACTACAAAACAAGAGGCTGCATATTGCCAGTTCTTTGTGGGGGAGGGGGACAATGCTGGATAGGATCTTTGGGGGAAGCCCTATGTTCACCAACCTGGGCTAGAATGTCCTGTGAACTTCCCTTCCCCTACTGTCCTCTCCATTCATTTTGAGAAGGTTATGCAGGAAATGTCTTCACCATATGGAAGCACTAGTAATGATATCACCATATGGGAAGTATCAGCTTGGCTTCCTCCCAGTGAAAACAACCCTTTCCCTACCACATGTCTCTTAAAACATTTGTCAACATTTGTTGCTTCAGGAGGAGCATGCTGTACCAATGTGGGGCAGGTCACAGGCGTGTAAAACTGCTGCAGAAGGGCAGTGTCCTTGCCTCCTGGGGATCCTTGTTTTTGCCTCAATTTCCAGCCTCTTCTGTCCCTGGAAATATGAAATGGGGAAGAAGGAAGAGATTTGCTGCCACTTTCCACCTACATGAGGCTTTAATGCTGGTCAGTCCCTGTAGTGTGATTCAATGTGCCTCAGTCAGCAGTGCAGTGACTCTTGCACTGCTTCCATAGCAGAAGGTTTTGTTTCAGGCTTCCTGCAGACTGACTTCTGCACTGCTTCTGTCCAAATTGCATTTTACCAGCCTTCTTGGCTGTGCCCTAGGTCACCTCAGCATGCCACATTTCTTCAATGTTTAGCATCTTTGGGATTTCTTAATTCTGCTGGGATTTTAGACTGGGTTTTTCAAAGGATGATGAGACTGGGACCACCCAAATTCCACCAAAAAACTCAAGGGGTCAGGCACCAAACTAACAAAGATCTTTCCTGACTTCCAGATGGGACGCTAAGGTGTTTATTACTAATGTCACTTTTTCCTAGTCTTCAGATTTTGCTCTAGAAAATGGAAGTTAAAGCAGCTTTGTGCAGAATTTAAGCTTTTCTTTAAAAAGAATGCTAGTCACATTTGGCTCCCTTCTTCAGACGAGCGAGATGTTACCTTTCTTTTGGTACCTACAATAAGACATGGATACATTTCACTGGTCTGGCCATTTCTTTAAAATGGACTTTCAGTGGTATGAATTTAAAAAGGTCAATATGTTTTTTTCTGGAAAAGTCCTGTTCAACTGGATGCATCATTACTGTTACCCCAGAGCTCCGAGAAGTGGCTYAGATAAGTTTGGTGTCTTGGACTGTTAAAAACTATTATAAGAACTGTTCTTGCAAGTTTCTGCAATTTTACAAAAGTACAGCCTGATTTCATGTTAGGAAGTAGAGTTCTTGAGGGTGCCATGCAAAAAACAAGTTGCATATAATTTACAGAATATTTTGGTTTGTTTTCTGTTGTTGTYGTGGTAATAGTTTTCTGGTTTGTGTTTTCCACAAGAGCAAATTTTCTGCTCTTCCTGGAATTCTGGCATTACTATGATAATGAAAGCTGATTTATGGAGAGAAGATAATTTTAATTTAGTTACGTAAAGGCCTAGCTTTTGTTAACAGCCCAGTAATTCAAATGTGTGATCAGTTAGATCATGCATGCATTGCTTATTTGTTAAATACTAAAGTAAAAGTATTCCAAATCTTTCTTCGCTTGAGCTGGAAAAATTCCCTTGAATTTTCTGGACTCCCAACAGG
This sequence comes from Apteryx rowi, assembly GCF_003343035.1. NCBI lineage: Eukaryota > Metazoa > Chordata > Aves > Apterygiformes > Apterygidae > Apteryx > Apteryx rowi. The sequence goes on from NW_020450727.1 coordinate 3,672,816, forward strand.
ACTTACAGCAGGGTTATGAAGACATGGTATTCCTTTAGCAAGGAATTTTTATAAGTTAAAAGGAATCATTTTTAAAGTTTGGAGGAGAAAAAAGCGAACAAAAATCTCTCTTCTTCTCCAACTCAGAAGGAAAGAAAAGGAAAACAAATAACACTTTATGCCTTCTTTACAGGTCATTATTTATAGCTTCCGGGAGTAACACTCTTGCATACTCTAATATTTCTGAGTGAGTTTTTGATTGGGATTGCAGAGTATGCAAGGAGCACAGTTGTCCAAAGGCTGCAGCGAGCCCGGAAAGATGAACCATAACCCCAGCTCTGAATAGGTGTGGAATTTGGGGAATATCTGTCTCGCACTGACACTGGTGGTCTGTTTCTGCTAGGTTTAAAACCAAACATCAATAAGGGGGGAAAAAAAATTAAATGCAGACTCAAATTAAGATGGGAAAGGTGTTTACTCCTTATTACAAAGGAGTAAACACATCTGTTGGAATTCATGTTTTACCATCAGATGGTGATGGGGTCGCCACAGCTATCCTAGAGTAGGACAAATAAGCTACCTTGCAGGCTTCCAGGGCTAGGCTAAATCCTGTTTTTGCCATCACAGGCAACTGTGTGATCAGTGTTTACTCCAGAAGGACTCACAGTATATCCATGCCTTGCAACACTTCTGTGTACTCTAGAACAAATGTGAGGCCTGTAGTTAGAAGATCAAAGACCCCAAGAATGGGGCAGCAGTGACTGAAGATATTGTTGAGAGGCTGGTGACATGATATCAAACTTTTTGTGGGGTGGCAGGGGAGCCTGGAAGTGACTGTTTGCCACATCACAGAGCTGGGCAAAACCCCTCTAAACCCAAGCTCTCTCTTCCAGTCTGACCTGAGGGAAAAATTCCTTCCATTAGATCCCAAACCTGGCTATGCATTTCATGTGGAGTGTGTGGAAGATGCATTAACTGGCACCTCAGAGATTTTAATGCTGCTGGAAGCCCCCTCCTTCATCCTGTCGCTGTGTCCAACTGGCAGTGTTTCCCGAGATGGCAAACTGCCACAATGGTCCCCCCTACTGTCAGGAGCCTGGAGGAGAATCTGATGTCGGGGAGGTGTTTTCTAGTAACCTCAACTGAGGAATGGCTCAACTTCTTTGTGATTCCTCTCTTGGAGCAGAGGGCTTTGAAATCAGTTTGGGTGTGCATGTGGCTGAGCTTCTGCAGATCTGCTGTGACTCACACAGAGCTGCACCGACGTTTGCTGAAAGAACAGACAAATGTGTGTGGTGGACGTGTGAACTGGTYCCAGCTGGTCTGGCAGAAAGATCGGCCTTGAATGTGGTTTGTAATTTATCTGCAGCAGTCTAGAGATGAGACCACAACTTCCTGCTGAGTGCAGTGGGGGGATTTTGGTTTTGCAAGTAGATCTCGGTGCTGATTCTTCCTCCTGCACTTTTGATTTCTCTGGGTGGTGTGACTAAATAAAAACCCTCCTGGCTTTTTGCTGTGGCTTCCCACACAGCTTCTCCAGTCTGTCTCTAGCCTGCTGATCACTGTCACTGGACCTGGCTCTCTCCGAGCTGCAGTGATGCGAGGGTTAGGCTGGGAAGACCTGAGCTCTAACCTAGAAAGCCTGGGGTGTTTGTGGTGAGTGTAGAGGCAAGAGGTGCGAGGTGTTTGGTTCTTAAAACAAGGCAGCCAAATGGTCCTGAGCCTCGCAGAGGTGAAACTCGAAGGGGAGAGAAAGCCTGAGGCACCTCTGATTAACAGAGGTATCTCGGAATAACAGGCCACAGACCTGACTCTTCCTCTACTCAGTCATGGACTTGTCAGGGCTTTTGCCCTGCATGCGAGTCTGGTACACAATTGACTCCCTCCTTGTGCATGTCACAGCTTTGCTGTATCTTGTATATTTGTGGTACAGTGCTACAGCTTCTCCCTCACACTTCTCTTGAGTAATAGCTAGTTATAACGGACCACTGGTTGTGGCTGTGGTCACAACGTCTGGTATGCACTTGTGCCTAAACCTCCTGTRGCAGAGTCTGAAATGCTGGCTCCTAGGCATATCCTGAGCATGGGGAAGGGGCTTGGGCTGTGCTGGCAACATGAGAAATGCCTTCTTATGTTGACCTTCAAAAGATTTTTGAGCTACCAGATGAACTTGGGCTGAGAGCTGGTTAGCTAGAGGCTGGCTGCAGCCCTCAGGAGGCTCTGAAAATGAAGAAGCAAGTGCCCATAGAACCTGGGCACCTGGGGAGACTTAGTAAGCTATAGTTTGGAAAATGTTCATGTCATCCAGAGGTGGGGCCTGTTGTTTGCTATATGCCTTTGGTCTCCCCGGCTGAGTCTGTTCTCCTAAAGAGCTGACTCCAGAGTAGTTGCTGGCCACAGGCAATTCCCAGGCCCACCTCTCTGGGCAGCCTGTGTGGAGTATCTGGCAGTGCTACCTAGTGTTTTCTGGTGTGGACAGTGCATGGGGTGCTTTAGAAGCTAGCTGGGTTAAGCGGAGAAGGGTTTTCGTGAGAGGCTTTGTGGTCCTGGCTGGTGGGAAAGATTGTCACGACTCTTTTCTCCATCTCTCTTAGTCTCGTATAGCGAAGCGAGGAAGGAAGCTTGTGGATTACGACAGCGCCAGACACCATTTTGAAGCCCTGCAAACCGCAAAGAAGAAGGATGAAACCAAAATTGCAAAGGTAAAGCAAGCAGAAGGGTGTGCAGCCATCCTTTCATTTCGGGGAGGTCTGGTTTTGCCTACTGAACAGGTTTAAAGTGCACCTGTACCTCTTCACTGGGTGTGTTTTGTTCAGAGAGGTGTTGCGCACTGTTGAGGTTTGGCTAGGTATTTCCTTCTCATCTTTTTAGTCCTCCTAAAAGCAGGATGTACTCTGGTGTCTTAGTTCAGACCCACCATTGTCAGTGAGCGTTGCTTGATGTCCAAGGCCTAGGCGTGCGTTTCCTTAGTGGCTGCAGGACCAGTAAGCTCTGTTGGAAAAGCACATGTGCCTCTGTGGGAAGCAAAGCCTTGCAGTGCCACAGCAAAATTTGCTGCTTTGTCTGCTGCTCTGGGCTCTCTGTTTCCCTATGTTAGAGCAGTGGTGAGAGTAAGTGTTTGAGCATTGCAAGCATGAGGTTAGTGGTGTTTGCAAAGTCAGACATGATGTCCTAGGATAGAGACTCTTAGTGTGTGAGTTGCAAGTTCATCAGTACAAATGCACCCTGTGCACACATGAAGCCTGTGTTCTGTCTTCTGTTGACCAGAATTACTGGAAACTGAATATACCTGAAAGCAGGAAGATAAGAGTTTTCTCTCATCAGGGCATCCTGCAATGACTTAGTCTCTGTTAGACTAAGACTTTAGGCATAAAGGTTAACACGTTTGATGTGCCTAAAGGCCTACATGTTCAGGTTGGTGTTGCCTCTTACATATGATGAAGCTTGTCAAAAAGGTGACTGATGAGCTTTAAAAGGTTATAGATGTCTAAACCATAATTTAGGGACATTTAGATGCCTTAAGTCCAAATCAATGGTCCTAAAACTCACCTCAGTGACTGTCTGGGTCCAGATTATCTGACCTCACAGGCAGTAGCGCTGTTTAATCTGGAAATTCCCTTGAATATTTAGTTCTTTCTTGTATACCTGCCAGGACAACCCTGTCTGAGCCAGGTACCCCCTGTCTCTCAGTCCCTTCTGGAAGATAGCAAAACACCACCAATGTCCTATGAACAGCTTGATTCAGATTTAGCCCCAAAGCATGCCTGGCGTACAAGTGCAGGATTTTATTTTTAATAAAAATAAATTTTAATAAAATTTATATTTTCTATTTTAAATATAGCTAAAGAAAGGTGAGGGTGCCAATCTTGTTCTACAGGAGTCTCATGGTTAGAATACTTGCCCAGAAAATGGGCTGTGGTGTACTCTCTCAGCCTGAGGGGATTCAAACCCACATGCCCTGCTCTGCAGGRCAGGTCTTGACACAACAGTCTGGAGGTGGGGAGACACCTTTCATTTCTCTTGAGTGTGGACCATGGCACATCAGGATTCTTCAGGCCAGAGGAGAGCAGGAAAATAAGAGCTTTGAGTCTGTATCTTGTAACCAAGCTGAGAGAGGGGTTCTCATTCTTTCCTTTACAGTTATTTCTGGTGTGCGAAGATATGAACGATAATGGTGTTTCTCCTGTGTGGAARACATAAAGCCAATTCTCTCCTGCAGGCAAACGGACTACATTTAATGCTCAATTGACAGTACTTTAAGCTGCTGGTCATCAGTCATCTGCTCGTCAGTGCATGCACTATGATTAACTCTGACAAACAAAGGGAAGAAAGATTGATGGCTCAGGTGTCGCCGCATCATTTGCGGAGCAAAGAAATTGCTCATTCTGTATTCAAGGCATGAGGACCAGCCAGTTGTGTCTTCTGTTGAAAGCGATACTTCAGCTTGTTCAGGGATAGGAGTAGAATTTCCCTGAGGCATGGTATTATTCTTGGTGTGTGTCTGTGAGATCTTTGCCATGGTGGCAGCACTCTTTGTAGGAATTCACCTACTCAAATTGATACCTGGTGATCTGCACCTCCCTTGTCCTTGCTGCACTTGCTGGTGTTAACCAAAATGCTTGCATGATAAATTTTTTTTTAATGACGGGTGGTCTATTTTTCTCCTGTTGAAGTATGAAGAACAGTACAATTTGAAGATTGAAGTGTTGTGATTTAAGAGACAGTGCTCTGTTACTGACTGAGCCTGTGCAAATGCCTTTTAGTACTTGATGGGACTCTTCTTATTAGCCAAAATGGGCAGTGAATCAGATGTTTCCCCTCTCTGTGCTTTAGGCCATAAGCTCATGCACAGGATAATCTATGACAAGTCGCGCTGTCCTGATCCCGTAAAATTGTGAGCAGTGAGAGTCCCTCAAAGCGATGTATGCTCATCTCAAACAGGCAGGTTTCGTGGCCCAGCATCTCAATCTCACACTTGCAGTCACACAGCCCTGTAGGGTTGTGGGCAGGGGCCAGGGCTCAGAGTGCACTAGGCAAATGTAGGAAGTTCACCTCTCCATTCCTGTGACTGTTGTTTTGCTGATCTGATCTGTGAAGTAGGGATGTTTCAGTGTAAGGTATTTTGAAATGTGATGACAGCCCCCTAGGAAAGAGAAATCTTGTTTATAACACAGCATACAAATGGGAACCAACTTGAATGATGTCTCATGACATTATGGTAACACGAACAGCAATGTGAATACTTTTGGGAGCTATGTGATCTCTTTTTCTCCCCTCCTCTAATACATGGACATTCTTCTCCCACCCAGGACTCCTGCCACATATCACTAAACTCGCAACCTGCCATTAAAATAAAATACTGTGAACTTTCAGCTGTTGCATGCAGATAATGAGTGTTTAATCCTGACCTCTCTTTAAGGAGCTCCCCCTTCACAGTCGTGACTCGGAGTGGGGTTGTCTGTGTGCTAGGTCACTAACAACTCATCTGTTGCTCTTTGCAGCTGGCCGGCTGGTCAACAGTATCCCAGCCCACACTGGAGCATTAATTACCGCTAAACTTGGCATGCTTCAAAGGATTCTTAACTGATCGGCACCAGGATGTTTGTGTTTTCTCTCGCCTTGGTGATATTGGTTTGGCCCAGCCTGTAAATACTCTCTCTGTGATTTTAATTTTTTTTTTTTAATCCTAAAAAATATGTTTGTGTCTTTCTTGTTCTCTGTTTACTTTTTTCTCTTTTCACTCAAACATGCTCCCTCCCCTCCCAGCCTGTTTCACTGCTTGAGAAAGCTGCGCCTCAGTGGTGTCAAGGGAAGCTACAAGCTCACCTCGTTGCGCAAACTAATCTGCTCCGAAATCAGGTGACTGCCGATCTACCTGGCTCTAACCCTGCATGCGCTATTTTGGGTTCTGGATTGTACTGTGCAACTAATCTCTAGGCAACGTTCACTCTAGTCCCCTCTGTTAAGTTTGTCCTTGATACTCCTGAGCCATAGTGGACACGTGGAAGTTGTTGACCAGTGAATGAATCTGTTCTGAAATGAATAGCCGATGCTATTGATTTCTAACCAGGTGTGTTCGTACTAGACTATTGTTATATAGACTAGAACACTAAGGGAGAGGGGAGTGGACTGTAGTTCCTCCAGTTGTTCCTTTTTCCTTCTTTTCTTCTAAGTGAGAAGCATTCAGTTTTTATTGTTGCTGTTTAAAAAGAAAAGATGGAAACATTGAAAAATTGATTTCTGTGTTTCTGCTGTTCAGTAAAGCTGGAAGCAAAACATTGCTTCAAAAGCAATTTCTGTGGCTGCTGAGTTTGTTTGCAAAACTCACCCAGGGTAAGATCTAGGTTTCCAAAATAGACATTGTCTGGCTCTTGTGCCTAAAAGAGCCATTTCCAGAGATACAGAGGTTCAGTCTGCAGAGGAGAAGAGATGGGCCCAGACCAGAGAATTTACACCTCACATAAGAGATTTGAGCACTTCCAAGTTGGAGTTATGATTGCTTAATGTGGCAGGACTTGGCTAAATATTTAGGTTATAGCATCCTGAAGGAAATAAGAGCTCAGAGAAACTACATTGACTAAGGCTTTCAATCCTACTTGCACAGGAGGAGCCTGGCTTCCTAATGAAATCTTCCTTGGTATTTACATTGGAGCCCCTTAAGGGATAACAGAGAACTGACCAAAAAAAAAAAAAAAAGAGGATGGTTTAGTCAGTGAGGGGAAGAAAACACTTTTAATGGATGAGGGATAGTAAATCCATTACCCAGACTGGGAGAGAACCAGTTACCTACTCACAAGTTCCTGGTGAGCTCATCTGTTCTCATTCAAATGCTCGTACTTTTTCAGATTCCTCATCAGTGAATGAATTGCATTTTAGAAACACATAATTGCTCTCACCTTATGAAGCACCTGATTTTTTCATGGCCAGTTTATGACAGACAGGGAAAATACTAGATTGCCACATAAATAAAGTCTGGGAGCAGAACAACTGTTAGCAGTCCTGCTTAAGATACATTGCAAAGTGAGGAAATATGCATTCATCCTTGACTGAAGGGAGAAGGAAATTTGGCAGGCTTCTGGAGGTGTTTTCTGTACCTCAGAAATACTGGGAATAATCTGTTTGGCTGGTGGTATCTTTGGAGAGAGCAGGTTTGGGAAGTTTCTCAAGCCACAGCTAAATAAATCAGTTCGTGGGTATCCTTCCTCTTCTCAAGCTGGCTGGAGTGATTGGGAGCAATGCCGCCTCCCACAGATTACCCAGAGAAACGGTACGTATCCTCCTTCACACTGCCATCTTAGATGGACTACTGTGAGTTAGTAACTTGACTGTACTGGGTGACTTTGCCCTCAAGTGGGTGACAAGGATTTATGTAATCCTTCCACTGCCGTGTTGCGGGGGTATCAACCTCTGCTAAGTGATGTCAATGTTTTCAGTCGCCTCAGATTTTTTGAAATCAATTTAAGTCCTCTTTTAAGTTTTTCCTCTTTAATTCTGGAATTAAATAACGGTATTGCCCATCTCCACTTTGTGTTTCTAATTGTGTGGGCTTTTGACTCCTTTTTTTTTGTTGTTGCTTTGATTGGGACTAACCTAAAAATCTCAAGAAGAAAAAAGAATAGTTTGTATTCTGAACCTGCAAGTTTTCCAGCTTTTCTCCGCAGCACAAGCAGGCAGAGGTTTTTGTATTCGCATGATTCCAAGACTGGAGGTGCTAATGACAACCCTAAATCTCATTAAACTCAAGATAGAAGTGGGAAAATTGATGACACTGCATTTATCTAAGAGCCTCAGAATGTTAAGGCTAACARAAAAATTCCTTCTCCTTGCCAGCAGCCATGTTGCTGTCTCTTGTTGTCTGATAAATCCCTTTACTTTACAACCTTCGAGCAAAAATGGGATCAGCAAGATCTATTATTTCTAYTGTAAAGCCAAGTTCCTCCCTCCAGGATTCAAACCACTAGCTTTTTAGGCCTTTAGTAGATACTAACAACAAGAAAAACAAATTAGGTGTTTTATTTGAAGTCTCCTGGGAGGTTTGCTCTCATAGGCTCCCATTTATGAATTCTGGTGACTCTGCTTTTTGGAACAAAGAAGGAAAGGGCCTAGACCAGCAAATTCTTGCCTTTTTCCTAATCTCCACTGAAATGCTGACTTTGGATTTAAAAGCAATATCCTTGGTGCTGTAGCAAAAGCAGAAGAATGTCTCTGTCTATCTGTAGTGGAAAGCCTGCAAGCAGAACCCTGGGCCCTGCTGCCCTCCCAGGGAGAGGCAGTTCAGGCTGGGACTGATGGGGGGCCTGGGCCTAGGATGGGGTTGCTGCCCAGCTGTCCTCCTTACACCTGCTTCATGGATGTCTTAAACTATTTACTGAGTGATGCACAGCTTACAGCATGGTCACCAATTTACCTGAAAGCACCAGGCTTGGCATTGCAGGACATTCATGAATACTGAGATGTGCTGTGGTAGAAAACAATCTCACCATCCAAGCTGAACAAGCTCTGCTTGATGCTCAGTGCCTTGGCTAGGGTGCCGGTTAGGAGAATGTTTGTGTTGTTCAGCTCTTGCTCAGACCTTCCCCCTTTCAGGCAGAGAGAGAAGAGTGAAAGTTTTCTGAGGTTATGTTTCATGGACCTGGGCCTTACCTCTTCTGCCTTCTCCGTCAGGATAACAAAGATAAAAGCGTGAAGGTGTTCAGATACTATAGCAATGGGCACTGTCCCTAAAATTTGTACCTTTCCTCCTTTCCCCACAAGTCAGCRTTGTTGCCGAATGAGCTGGCTTTTCCTCTAGCAGGGCTCATGACTAAGTTGATGTCGGTCTCCAGCTCTGGCTGGAAGCAGTCTGCTAGCCCATGTGTCAGGACCACTGCATCTAAGCAAAATAATTTCAATCATAAGATTCATGGGCTGGCAAAGAAGTAAAGAATTAATTCAGTGCTGCAACTGAGAACAACAGCACTAGCTGAGCCACGGGCACTTGCTAGATTGCTGATTCCTACTGCTTTTCTAGAGTGAACGTTGCCTGTGGCTGGTTTTGCTTTTGCCTGGGGATGTCACGATATTCACATGTTGCTTTCTAGGTTCTTGACCTTCTGAACAGGTAAACAAGAGAGGGAAGGACTGTTTTTAATATACACCGTGTCTGAAAAACTAACAGCATTTAATGGTGTCTTATCTCCCAGTTATCCTATCTCCTGGGCTGATTCCCAGCCTAGTGTGGAAATTAGAATAAGATAAAGCGAAGGTTGGACTGGGATTTTTTTTCTCCCTTTAAAATGGTTGCATTAGAAACATTCTTGGAGACAGTTTAAGGCAGAATGAGTCTTTGTGATCATTCTCTSTGATTCAGCATAAACTATTTATTCTGCTAAATGGGATTTTTGTTTGTTTTGTGCAAACCTATAAATGTTGGGTTTTTCAGTGAATATAGCAGCCAAATACAGGAGGTTTGGGGTGGAAACATCCTGATCTGTTCTTCCCCTGCCTGTTTCTCACTGGGTCAGCTTAATTTTTGGATACCTGCAAGTTGTGGTATCTTCTTCTGGGATCATCACAATCTCCTCCAATCTTGAGCTCAAAGAGTCTTAGTTCTGCTTTTGGCAGTGATGGGTGACCCTCTGAAAGGTGGAGCTAGTTAGAAAGTAGGAGCTTCTGTTCCTTGTTTGTAAAAGTCAGGAGAGATGGAGAGTGTAAGGATCCTACACAACACTGTGAGGAACAGGACTCTAAATTGCACAATATATTTTAAGTCCTTTCTCCCATCAATCCTGTCTTTGTATATGCCTTTCATTAAACAGTGCTAAGCTGCATTTCTTTAATGAGGCTGGCATAAAGAAGACAAAATCTCATTTTGTAGAAGGGGCAAGAAGCTAAGTTTCCTGTGAGTGCAGGCATGCAGAGAGATCAGGTTTCCCCTGAGAACGCAGTGGCTTGCTGGCTCTTCGAAGAGTCCTGTGACATTGTCACATTCCTGCTGTTGTCGCACATACAAGTAGGCGCTCGTGCTGACCTTCCTGTTCAGATGTGTTGCTGAGTTGCTCACATGGGGATTCACTGTCCTGCATCCCACTGTGCTGGGCTGTGGAAGAATGCTGTGCTGTTGCTAATTAGTAAATGGAGACATTTTATTTAGGAAGCTCTGGATTTTAAGCCAGGGCATTCAAAAGAGGAAGAGACCATCCAGGACAAATGTGGGAAGGGGAACGTGCTTGTTGCTGGTGCTTGCTGTCAGCAGTAGAAACCAGGATCATCCTTTGCTTCTGAAGTGTGTCAGAATTCATGCGTCAGTGTGGGAGTCAGTGAATCAAATTTAAACTCTTGTTTGGGGAAAAAGTGGTCCTGTATGAGGCATATTTCCTCTCTGTATTGGTAGCCTACGGCCAGCCAGGGATTGCCCTTATATTAGGTCCTTACCAGTGTCTCTGGAGAGTGTGTGAGGCTGCTAAAACCTAATCTTGCTGCTCAAGCACTTCAGCCTGGCCTCCTGTTGGGACATTTCATGCTTTCCACATCCTTCCTTGCTTCTGCACTGCTTTGCAGGAGAGCTGTATGAGCCAAGGGTACAGACCTGCTCCCTTCCTCAGAGAAGAGAGTGCTTTGGCATGACCTTGCCTGAGCAGAGCAGGTCCCCACAAGGAACTCTTCTTCAGTGCCATTTGGGATGGGTTTCACCTCTTTYGAGACCTTAGCAAGGGGCAGGGGCCACTATATCTTCATCTGTACTCAAGCTGAAGGCTGAGGTAGGTGACTAGCCCTATTCAGTCTTTGGAGCCAGGGGAACTTACAGTGCACTGGAGAATGGATGTCTGAATTCCCTTCTGAGTAGCCAAACAGGGAAATCCATTTAGAGGAACCTTGAGGGTARCACATGCAAGCTGGAGGGGTATCAGGTCACTTGTGGTGTAGCCCTCTTAGGTTCTTAGGAGACTTATTTGGGATTGGGATTATCCCATGCTAGAATTTTGCCTGGTCTCTCAAGGAAGTGAAACGAGTCACAGTTGCCTCAGCCATGCAGAGTACTTGTCTGTGCTGGAACTGACACACTCCCATGTCTGTTAAGGCTGAAGAAGAGTTAGTAAAGGCTCAGAAGGTGTTCGAAGAGATGAACGTTGATCTGCAGGAGGAGCTGCCTTCTCTGTGGAATAGGTAAGTGCTGGAGGTTTGCCCAAAGGCTGATTTGATGAGGTGAAGACCTAAGTTCTTGTATCACTGTACCCATTTCCCTGGGTTGGGTTTCTGCTCTTGTTTTCTGGATCATCTCAGAGCCTGTCCCCTGACTCAGGTTGACCCTGGGCTTTCTAATTYTGTAATTCATAGTTTTACTACAAGCAGAAGCTGTGTTTCTGTGCTTGGTCTGATTACTCCCTTTGTACCCCACTCTTCCCAGAAACTCTGCCAGCTCTGCTAGGCATTGACCCAGCTTCTACTGTAGACAGCAGATCAGAGAGCAGACAGGCAGGAGGGCTTGAAAGCCAAGTGCTGATTTCTGCCCTTGCTCCTTTTTTTCTCAACCTGGGTTATGCCTCTGCACACAAAAGACCAGTGTGTAGGCCTGGCTGAGGATGCTGCTGCAGGAGTTGGGAGGGATGTGGGCATCTGGGTGGTTACATGTGCAGAATGGTGATGCTGCTGGCCTTGGAGAGAGCCTCCCTCCTGCCATGGCTCCTCTGGCTGAGTACTGTGCTCTCTCTGTTGGCAGCTGGCAGACTGGCTAGAGGAAGGAGGGAGGCAGGCAGGCGGCTGCTGGGTTTTTAAGGATGCTGCAGGTGGTTCATAAGTTATGATTATCCAGCCAACCATTTTGCTTTCCTGTTAGTCTCTGTGCCTATCCTATGCTCTCTCACTCTTCTGCCCTTGAAGCAAACAGTTCACACTTATGTGCTTTTCCCTGGTGCTGAGGAGTGAATTAATTTCTGCCCTCCTGTCCCTCCCCGCCACCCAAATTTCCCCTGGCTCTCCCCACACCCCATCTGCATCACAGCCTCCATCCTTTTCCTTTCCATCACCCTCCCCCCACACACACACTCTCTGTATCTTTTTTTTTTCTGTCTTTTTCTTTGCACCTCCCTTTTCCTTTTGCCAGCAGAAAGTCAGATTCTGCCATACCTGCCCTCAGCTAGGAAATGTTTGCCCCATACCTGGCCTTTGCTGCATCACCCCCTCCACCCTTCTCTGCCACCCTTCCATTCCAGCATGCATCAGACCTGACAGAGTTGAGTTCAAATGGGAATGGTGGGTGGGAGGTAACAGAAGAGGCAGAATTGAAAGCTCTTGGGAGAGCACTGTGTTCATTGCATTCTTTTTTCTTGTTTTTCATTTGGCAGTCGTGTTGGTTTCTACGTCAACACATTCCAGAGTATAGCGGGCCTAGAAGAGAACTTCCATAAAGAAATGAGCAAGGTACAGCAACTGCCCATCCTGCTAGCCCTCACTGTTAATAAAAACTGATCACCAAACTAACCAATACGGCTAGAGAAAACAGAACATTTTCCCCACATCAGAGCAAAATGTTAACCTTCATTCTTTCTGAACCATGTGGGAGCAAAGTGGTCTAAGATGGTAGTGTAAAGGAATGGAGCACAGGGAACAGACCAGAAGGTCATGCTGCAGTGGGGAGTTTGTGTCACCTGGCAGGGCTCATTTGGGTACAGGACCTTGTTAGATCCACAGGGGGAGATGTCAGTTCAGGCCATCATCAGAGATGCCTGACATCTGTTTGCTAGCTTTGCCTGTCAGTAGGTTGCTATGAGCCCTTATCTAGCTCTGGGGGACAAGAACAGCAGGGAACAAATATGCCAGTCTACAACTGACAGATTGAGATGGGCCTTGCTTTGACCCCCATGAAGGCACTTGCCAGTAGTAACTTACTGCTTTGGCTTCTTTCCTACCCTGTGACCCAAAAGAAAGTTTTAAGTGCTTAATATGGCCTTTACATGGGCTACCAGTTGGCCATGGGTTGGGAATCACAGCAATAAGCAGTGTTTTTATCTGGTAGTAGGCTGGATTCTGGTGCTGGATGCCAGCACCCAACAGAGATCTCAGCACTAGTCTGTGGGAAAACCCCTCATTATAGCTTTAATTTACAAGTGTTTTCTTGTCGTCATTTTGCTTAAAAGTCAGAGAAGTGTGAGTCCCTTAGGTCTGTACACTGCCCCTAAGAATTACGTGTCCTCTGTATATGGTGCACCAGTCTTGATGGGCAGCTGGGAACCAAGCTGGAAAACTCCTTCATTCTCCGCCCCCTGGCAACAAGACAGCTGTTAAGCAAAGAGCAACATTATAGTCATTTAATTCCCAACAGTCAGGGGTCTGCTGCCTTGGTGTAATGCATCAATTTTGAGCCTTGCTGACATTTCATGGGGACCTTTCCAATTAATAGCCTGCTCTTCTCCGCTGAGGGACAAACTGATTGTTAAGGGCGGGGAGGATTATTATAATTATCATTTTTTTGCTGTTAACTTATATTTACCAAAAATTAGGAAAGGTGTCTGTTAGACAGGAATTCTCTGCTTGTGTGTGTCTTGGATTTTTATTTCTCTAGGGTTTTTGTATAAGAGCAGGGCTTTTGCTTTGTTCCATAAGAACCATCTGTTTCTTATTACTGCTGCAGCATCCAGTTAACTGCTGGTGTTGCCAGCAGGATGCCTCTGACAGTGACTACATTGGATCCCTCCTCCTACCAGTGATAAATCTGGCATCTCATCTTGTTGGTGACGCGGCTGTTTCAGAATAGGAGTATCTGGAGTGAATGTTCCAACCTTTGGTGCCAGCGAGAGTTTAATCCCTAATCTTGCATTTCTGCAAAGAGATCCAGATTCTGCCCATACCTAGATAGCCCAGGCAGCCCATGGAGTCAAGGCTTGCTGATGACTGAAACTGCAGCTGCCTTTAGTTCCACAGTCCAAATGGCCATATCCCAGCTTTATGAGCAGGTCTGAGGAGCAGCTTTGGCTACAAATCCAGAGTCAAGCTTCAATTCCAGCATGTAGACCATCAGGAAAATGCTCTGCCTGCTTTGCAATGGTATCTGGTGGGGGGCAGGTGATAGAAAGTCAAAGAGGATGGCTCATAAATGAGAGCATTCCCAAGAAATGCCAGCAACTCTTAACTATTTGAGTGCAGTAGCATTTTTTTTTCCCCCCCCAAAGGAAGAGTGGAAATGGATGGGGGCTGTCCTCTCTTGGGATAGCTGAGTGTGTGCACGTGTTTGGGCACAAGTCTGTGTTTGGCCAGCCTGTGCAGGCCAGCTCAGGGTTTCTTTTGGCACTTGGAGCTCTTTTCTCAATCTTTTTCTCTCTTGTTTTTGCATTTTGCAGTTGAACCAAAACCTCCATGATGTCCTGCTGGGCCTAGATAAGCAGTACTCAAGCAATGCCTTCCCTATTAAAGCACAGCCCAGGTCAGTAACTGTGGGAGCAGTATCTTTCCTTGGCAGGGGAGGAGGGACAGGCTGAGGCTGTGGTACAGGGAGGTCTCTTCTAGGTGCATTGAAACCACCATGTTGTCATTTGGGAAGCTATTTGATTGCCTGCATATAGTCAGCCGGTGCCATTCTGAGACTCCCTAAGGCATGTCCAAGGTTGCACCTGGGGCTGGCAGAGACAACACAAGACTACTTCCCTTTCTGTAATAGCAGCTGGAGGCCTAAACTTTCACTACATACCAATGTTTAGGCAACTAACTCTTGCCACTGCTGTTTTTAAAGTTGAATTCCGTGCACCAACACTGTAATTCTGTGCAGCCCTTTCTTGGTCCAGTTGCCCTGCACTCACCCCATTCTTTCCTTCAGAGCTTCCTCCACACACCTGCAACTTGTGATCTCTAAAGAGTCAAGATCCTATTTGTTTCCCCAGCCTCCTCTTTGGCCCTCCAAACTTGGAGCCTCCTGTTTGCCAAAGTCTTATGCTCCCCTGTGTATTGAAATGGGATGTGTTGCCTCCATGTGTGTTGTGCAGCCTCACTAATACGAGGCTTTCTAATCTCAGAACACCTCTGATCTGCCCGAGTGCAAGGAATGAGTGTCCTCCAGGCCTTTAGTTTCCTTTCCTTGGTTAGGTCACATCCTTTTTGGTTAACTGCAGATCTGCACATTCTCTCACACTGAGAAGGGAGGGAGAGGTCAGGCACTGGATGAGGCAGCGTCTGGCTCCCGTCCAAATGCGTGAGTGATGAAACAATGCGGTGCTCTGGCTTCCAGCTGCCGCTAATCCCACATGCCGGGTGAGCAGGAACGCAGCCCACGTCCTCAATTGATATATTGATGGAGGGGGGAGGTGAAGTCAGCATGAAGTAAGGGCAAGCTACAGTTTCAGCGCATTGATTTGGAAAGGCTAGATCAGCTGTTGAGACCTCTGTGCTCCCTTGTCTCACCTCCCTGTTTAACCCTGTTACAGTCGTGCATAGATGACTTGCGTGTCTTGTTCCAGTGTGGTGTTGGCTGACTTTAAAAGAGGACGCTCAAGTGAAATTTGGCCCCTGAATTTTGGATTGCTAACATCAGATTTCCAAGATGTTAGTAGAAATGCTTCTTGTGAAAATAATACCCTTTTCCAAAATTAGCACAAGGTGCCTGTTAGTCATCACAGCCCAAAGACTTGAAGACTTGCGAGGGGGCCATAGTGCACAGCCTTTTACTGCCGTGTGCCACCTTGTCTCCGATAGCAGCATCCACCAGAAAAGGATGAGGTAACGGGAAGGGTGAAGGTTGTAGCCATTGCTTTGTCCAGCTGCTTCCTCCTCCTTCCTTCCTCAAGGAAGTGATTGCAGGCTGTAGTGACAGCTTGGCCAAGACATGTTTATTATTGTTGTGGCATGAAGTTTCTGGCCTGAAAGAGCTTCCAAGAAAATAAATTACCTGTTGTCACAATTCCTGCCCACACAAACTGCTAGCTTCACCTGGGGATATAATGGGTGTCTCAGCTGCAGCTCTGCTCTCTTTGGCTGCCTGGGAGGCCACATGGCCATAAAAACAAAAATGAGCACACAGAGAGGAGCCTGGGCAAGTAGCAATTCAGCTGCTGCTGCTTCATCACTTCGTCCCCTGCTCAGGCCTCAGCTGAGATGTCAGACTCGCCCTAAAGCAGCTCTGTTCCCCTGAGCACAGTGGAGCAGAGGCTTTTAGGAGTATGTATCAAACATTTGCTAGGACAGTAGATGTTTTAGGCAGACCAGGAAATGTAGTGAGGCACTTCTGTCATCCACCACATCTGGCCCCCCATTGTGGTGATGTTTTAAGGCTGTTTGTAGGGCTGGAGCAGCACCATGCAGGAGGAAATACCCATTACTGTTCTGATGGCCCATTGTGGCATGCATTAAGAGCAGATGCTTCCCTAACTCTTCTCTACTGGGAAGGGGTTTGGGGATGGATACAATAACAGGAAATGAATTAGGAAGTGTGAGAAGAGAGGCATTTATCCTTTTACATGACCACAGCATCCTTACTACAGAAACCTTACTGTGGCTGACGAAATCAGCCTGGCTACATAGTACAGTAGCACAAACTAGCTGCTGTGTTTCTAGGGACCTCAGACATGTATCTGAGATATGTTTTTGAAAGTCTTTGAACATTCAGGGCTGTCAGATGTCTGGAAGACCTAGGAGATCTGTAACATTATAATATGATCAGACAAAATTGGAAAGACATACTAGAAAAACTCTTGGTTTGGTTCCATGTTTAGGACTGTGTACACAGAGAGCATAAATGAAGGGGGCTTGTTCCCTATATACTAGTTATATACAGGGGAGAGTGGGGAACTGATTATCTGTGAAAAAGGACATTTACAGTTCCCTGATGGTCTACACAGCTACCTTTTGCTGCTTGTCCATATGCATCCTGGCCCCATGTTCCAAAGAGCAGGGAAAGCTCTTTAATTTGCTCATATATATGCAAATCTTTGACAGGCACAAAGAACTTTTTCCCACCCTCTCCAAACCAGGACAAAAGTGTCTACAAACCACAAGGAAATGTGTGTTTGTGTGTGTGTGTGCGTGCATGTGTGCACACATGTATGTGAGAGAGGAGAGCTTGTCATCTCAATAACAGGGAGTTTTGTGGCACCAAGTGAATGGGTGCTTGGAAGCTTAACTTTTCCTCCCTGGTTTGACTGTGCCATCCTGTAACGGAAATGATTTGCGTGCCATCTTCAACAGAAAGAAAACTAAACTGTTCGCCAGGCTGAGGAAAAAGATGAGCAGGTACCGGTACGAAGAGCAGCATTTCGATATGTGTTTGATTTAGTTTCTAAAACTGGAGGGGCTGTTGCTGGATTCTAACAGCCTGGCACGTGTTAACTCTGTGATGGGAGAGGGGTCTGTTGCATGATACAATGTGTTCATGGCCTGTTGGGTCCTGCTGAGATCTCTCTGTATCTGGATAATCCCATTAACTGCTTGTGTGCCTGGTTCAAATCCTTGCTCCCTTTCCTATCCAAGAAGGCAGTCTGAAAGCACGGACATTGTGTCTGTTCAGCTGTTTCTGTGTGACTAAAAGTGTGGTAGTGTTTTTTCCATGGGGATTGGGGGCAGCTTTGGTATTAACAAGATCTTATTTTACCTAGTGGGGTCTGCCCGTTTGTCTGAACAGTCTGAAATGCTCTGTTCTCATTCCCTGCCTGGCCAGCGAGGACCAGTGGGCAGGCCTTTCTTACTGAAAAGGTCCTGTCCTAGCTACCTGTTGTGCTGGGGGGATTATGAGCTGGGAGAAAGACACTTGCAGCTTTGCTCCTTACTTGCTCCATTCTTGGGGATCCCCACAGTCTTCCTCCATCCATTTAAAAATTATGTAGAGCCAAAGGAAAGGGAAAACCTTTTGTCTAGTGTAAAGTGAAGTATCAGCATCTTGCCTTTCAAGACAGTGATGGCATTGATTTACTGGATAGCTCCAATGCCTAGAGTTACAATAGTCAAGGCCAAGGACTCTGACAAGTACATGCTCTGGAGCAAAGTGGGAATTGCTGCATAATTGTATAGCAGCTTCCCCTGTTTCTTGGTTTCCTTCATCTTGGTGTTGATATTCCTTCCATGAGGTCCTCACAGGAAGAAAAAAATCATTATAATTCTCAAGGTGATGTCCTGCCTAGTGATGAAAACAAGCGCTGGTGAACTGGAATCCTTGCTTTCTTGTCCCAGCTTCCCATTCACTGGTGCAAGTCACACAACCCTTCTTTTTGTCTCTACTGTGCATCCTTTGTAAAATGGGGGATTGGATGGAAGAGAATGATAATTTTACAGGGAAGCTGGTAGGCAAAACTTGATTATATCCTAAAATAGAAAGCAGTGAATGAATGTCATGTGTTGTTAACACTCTGAAGTCTTCTACTATAGGAAAATGACTGTTCACACAAATACCTCTCTGGATGTCTGTCTCTCAATTTGGTCAGATGAGACCAGGCACGGAGGTGCAGCATTTCCAGTCATTGTTGCTAGCCCAGGCAGAGGCTACAGCAGAGGGAGAGCTAGTAAATCCCATCTGGATAAGCTCTAACCACAACTTGCTCTCGCTTTGCCCAGAGAAAGTCTGACTGGCCCAGGAGTAAAGATATCTGACCTGGGCTGTGCTGGGATCCCTGCTGGCAGAGCAGCTGCTAGGGTGACAGGGAAATGTGCAGCTCCTGGCACAGGGAAGGAAGGTGCTCTGGGTCTTGGTCACTGTTTGATCTGCAGCATGAATGTATGTTTGTGCCACTGTACATCTGGGTGTGTAGGTGCTATTTTATTTATTTATTTATAATTATTCAGTGCTCAGTCCACTTTGGTGCTAAAAAATAAATTACTTCTGGCTAAAAGGTCCTGTCTGAGCCTCTAGCTGAGATGCCAACCTTTCCCTCCGCCCTCCCCCCCTTCTTCTTTTTAACTTGGCAGGAGGTGACTAGTCTGTTTTTACCATGTTGGAAAGTAGGTTCCATCCTCTAAAGCAGGATTGTTACAAGCACATGGGAACCCCTTCTGCAGATGTTAGTCTGATCTTCCAGAACAGATGAAGCAGGCCGAGGAGGGGTCTGGAAACTCAACACTAAAAGAGACTGTGGGATTTTGGCTTTTCCTTCAACAGTAGTAACTAACTGCATTAGACTCTATTCCTAGCTCTTGATTTGTAGATGAAAGGTGACACCTCTCTCCCTTCCCTGCCTGATATTCCTGGATTTGGCAATGCTTGCCAGTCAGTCATGGGAAGGGAAAAAATAGAGCAGTCATCTTGTTTTGGCTTTCCTTTTACTCGTGTTCAGTCTGTGAGGGGACAGTCCCACATTCCTGCTTTCCCTGTGTGTCCCGGAGGAGGTAATCAGTTTGGAGACAGAGTTTTGCACTGCGTGGGGCAGTGTGTGTTCCCCTGGGAACTGTGAAGCCCACAGGTTCCTAGTGACAGGCTCAGTTGGTGCTGGTCTGACTAGCTAAGTGTGTGCAAAGCAGCAAGTGCAGGAATGAAGGTGCCACTCGGGGGGCTGCAAAAGGCTCAGTCAAAATTAGCACTGGCATTTTCCTAGGGGGATCAGCCAACACATCAAACAAGCTGTAAATAGCAGTGACTTAATGAGGGCTTTAGCGTGGGGCCCTCTCAGCCCTTGTAGGATGAGTGAAAGAAACTGGGCTGCCTCTCATGTGGGAGCCTTTCACCGTTATACCTCCAAGTAACGTCACTGCCAAGCACCAGAAATAACAGTCACCTAAAAGCTGTTTTTATGGAAATGAGTGTGAACTCCTCCCTCACCTGAAGAAATGGTAGGTGGAGAAGTCTACCTTTGTGTTGTTTGGCCAGCCTGACCAGTTGATAGCTAATCCTCCCAGTGTTGTTTGAGCATTTGAGAAGTCCTGGCAAGCCAGCTGTAGGTCACTGTGTTCCCCATCTCCCCCAAAGTGCTTTCTATTCTAGGGAGAGTGATATGTATTTTTTTTTTCCTGGTTCCAGCACCAAGGGACATTTTTTTCCCATCTGTCCAAACAAAATAGTTAGCTTGATGAAAATCTTCCTCATCCCATCCTGGGTTTTTCCTAGGTTAATGCATTGGCTTTTCCCACATTTGAATCCTTGCACATGCACTTACCTCCTACCTTGAGGCATCTCCCTGCCCTGATTGTTTTTCTGTCATAGGCAGTCCCAGATGATCCATCTCCATCCTTTGGATCCTTTTGCAGCAACCCTCATCAGGGCAGGGTGCTGTTGTGGGTCTCACTCTGAGAATCCAAAAGGTGGTGCAGTGGGATTCAGACCTGCGTCTTCTATGAGCCTGGGCTCGGCAAGTTCATTGCTTCAGCCTCAGACAATGCTATAATGATGTTGCCGTGGGAATGGTAGCAAGACATGCTTCTCCTGAAATCATTTCTGGGCTTGTGTGCTGCAAATGAGTTGTATGGAGCCTGCTGTTTCATGGTGACTCTCATTTAGAGCAGGATTTCCCTACCTTCACCCTCTGACCATTACTTCTTTTAATCTGTAGCACAACCCTGGCATTGTCCCAGAACCCTTCACACAACCCATCGTGTTGAAGTGATTTCTGGGATCTGTGAGGAAGGACACCGCAGGCATATCCAGTCACACTGAAGAGCTATGGGGGTTGGCATTCAAGTTCGTCACTCCTCTTCCCTTTTCCCCCTTCATTGCCCCTTCTCTCCTCAGCCCGTATGTCCCCTGGATGAGAGCTGCTGGCATAGAATGTCTTTGGGTTTGCTGCATCGTGTTGGTGTGCTGCTGGCATCAGCATCATCAGGAACATCTGACCTGCATGTGGACATGAGAGCAAGTGCTTTGTGGGGGAATGTGTGTGGTGTGTGTATATGGGGGGGAAATGGGTAAGGAAGAAGTGAATGAAGAGGGCACAGGGAAGCTTGAAGACTGCAGTGCCAAGCAGGGGAAGACGCTTGCTTGGAAGGGGAGGTTTGTTGAATTTTCTTGCTGTCCCTTTCTCCTCTTGCTGCCCCCTACTCATGAGTGTTTAGGAATGAGGCCTTCATGCATGTTAGCCAATGACTGCCAGACTTCAGGCATCCTAGTGTGAATGGATGTACATCTTGGGAGCTCTGAGCTCTCTTGGGACACGGTGAAGAGGTAATCTTTGTGGTGTCTCCTCACAGTCAGGTCTACAGTGCTCCAGTCTGGCTCCATGCCAGGATTTATTGTCTCAAGTTGTAGAAAGGTTCTGTTTCTTTCAGCCTGATCCCAAGGCCTTTAACCTTGCAAGAGCTGCAGCTTCATCTTTATGAGTGGAGGCAAACATCACTCCCGGTAGTTGAGGTTGCCCAGTCCTTTTGCAATATTCTGTAATATTCCATTTTCAGCTGTGTATAGTTTTGCCAAACTGTAACCACTTGTGCTAAAGTATCCCCTGCCAGTGTCTGTGCACTGCATGACTTGAGATAAGTTCATTAGTTGCTTTTTGGGGAGCTGAATTTCACCCAAAATGAATCAGCTATTCCTGAGAATAAGGCCAGAAAATGGCTTTACTTTTATCCCTTTTGAAATTCTCTGGTAACCAGCTTTTTATTAAATCTCTAATGTTGCTGTACTTTGAAACAGGCTCGACATTTGGCTGGAGCATGCYCTTACGGCAAGGCGTATGCCTCTTGCCGTTCCTGTGAAAAATCTGTCCAAATCTGGCCAAGTTATGAACCAACAAATGCCATTGGCACGTGCTCCTTACATCTTAATTCCCTGAAAAAACCTTCTGACTATGTGTCAGAAACAGTCCTGGGAGAATGACCAATTGGGAAGGCAGGAGCAGAAGGGGTTCATCACTGGGAAAAACAGGCTGAGGAGCTTTTCCRTACTAGAGAACTCTCTTTTAGTTTCTACTGTCTAGAGGAATATGATGTTCTACTATTAATGTGTTAGCTCTGCATGGTTTATCTATTGATCACAACCCATGTGGGTGGCAGTGCAGCACCTCACAAAGACATCTTTGGCTGTACATTTTTTAAAAATAAATGAGCTGTGCAAAATTCCTTTCCCCCTCTGCTTTCCCAGTATTAAAAGTCCATCATGTAACATCAGGCACTTAAGTTAGGATCTACCAGAATTAAGGATGGCCTGGGTTATYTTCTGTATCTGAGGCAAGGTGTATCCATGCAGTTGGAATTTAGTGGCTTAGCCTGCTGCGCAGTAATCCTGCTGCAGGGTGTTGGGCTGCAAGTGACTCAGCAAAGACGCTTCTCAGAAGCTTATAGAGGCGTCAGTTTTCTYGATCACGCATCTGGGCAGTGAAGCAAAGAGATAACAGAGGCTACTGATCTGTGCTGGTTAGCACAACTCCTCAGTTGAGGCCTGTCTCAAACTTTTTTTCTCTCTCTTCCCTTCAGTGATAGCACCCCAGGGAAAGCAAATAAAAGCCCCTCACCTCCGCCAGATGGATCCCCCATCACCAGCCCTGAGACCAAGACTGTCAACCATGAGCTGGAGCCGTCCTCTTTGGAAGCACCTGGGGCAAGCATCCCAAAGTCACCATCTCAGGTAGTGTCCCCTTGACATTGACCACACCTCTGCAGTTTGACCACTGATGGCACAGGCTCCATGAGTCAAAGACCTCCATCCCTTGCTTGTTTTGACGTCTCTTGCTACTGAGCACAGAGAATATGAGATGACAGTTGTTCCCCATCAGTGGGGGCAAGCATGATGTTTCTGAGAATACAAGTTGCTCCTAGGTCTTCTCTATATCATATAGGAAAGAACTAAGCTGTCTCTGAATTCCTCTGTAGGGGTTGGAATATGACATGGGAGACCCAGTAATAATATATTTTGCCGTCTAGTAGGATGGCTAGGAGGAGTTAGGGAGGATGAAGTTATACTAGGCTAGGAAATTTGTTCTTTACATTCGAATTAACTTGTGTAATTCAGTGGTCCAGGTTCTTCCTGAAAACTTCCCTGATTCAGGAGGGTATGAAAAAAAAAGTTTAATATTGATATGGATAAGGAGAACAACTGTGTTTTATATAGTATCATACTTTAATCCCAAGATAAAATATCATGTAAAAGATAAAGTCATTCAGTTCTTATGCTATGAAGAAATCAAGTSAATACCTGGAAGCAGATTGTCCGTTACTGGGTTCTCATACCTTCTATGTGACCTTTGTTAATCCTTTTCTTACACTGGAGACACCCAGTGGCATGTTTAATATAGAAAATGTAGCTGTTGCTACTCAGCACATCACATTACATGTTTTACTTTGGGATTTAAGGAAAATAAAACTTTTGCTTCCTTTTCCCATTCCCCTATTTCCCCAAGTAGGGGAAAACACAAGCAGGGGCACAATAGTAACTAGGCMAAATTCATGTCTGGTGCCAATCCTTGCATTTCAGTAAGTGGGACGCCAGGAAGGAGTCTCCAGGAAGAATTAAAGCTGTGAGGGGTTCTGGCCAAACTGGTAAGAAAAGGCCTAGCACTCCCAAAAAGTCATGGATGCAACCCAGAACTTCCTTCTTGTTGTCACAGATAGCAGTGTGATTCCAAATCCAGGCCTGTGGTGTAGGCACTTTCCTTTTTCTGGGTAGTCTCTCATGATATTTTCTCTCAGCTGTATTTTTGATTTTTACCAGGATCTGGGGGGAAAAAAAAGGATGCTTGTACATTGGCAAAAATGTCTTTCACAGCCTTGTGAGATGTGTGGATGCCTGGCAGTGTCTTTCCAGGACTTTTCTAGGGTCTCTGCACTGCTCAGCATTGCACGGTGTGGAGTAGCTTCCCCATAGCTCTGGCTAGGACCTTTGGAATAGGGTATGGGAGAGGATAGTATGCACACTCATATCTTCCTGGGACTGCCTTCCTGTTTTTTCAGACATCTCCACATCTTGATAGAAATTTGGAGCAAGAAGTTGTACGGATTTATTGAACCTTTCACTGAAGACTTCACTCACCCTGTCTGTGGACTTGTCTTGCTGAGTTTGGCTTCTTCTCTTTCCTTTAAATAGCACACATTAGCCTTGTTTTTTGCCAGGCTGCAAGTGCTTGCTTACTGACTTGCTGGCCACAGGAATGGAGGCTGGAGGCACCCCCTTGTTAAGCAAGCAGAATACTCAAAGCCCTATCTGTAACATTAGATGGGCCAAAGGCAAGATTTAAATGGTATTTGTAGCTTATGCTGCCACCGTCTGGCAGCTCTTTCCCTATCTATATTAATTAACTTTCCTAGGCCTTGCTACAGTGAAGAACAAGAGATCCACTCCATATCTCACTAGGTGCTGAGAGATGAAGCTGGCTCCAGAGGGAGGGTTGGTAAGAAAGGGGTTTTATACTCAAAGCTAAGCCTGGAGCCTATATGGACCAAGACTTGAAACTCAGTGCGTGTCAGCTTGCCAGCCAGCTGGAAAGCCCAAGGGTCTACTCTGTCAACAGTGCTCAACTTGAAGACGGAAAGCTTAATGGATAGCATTACTTTTGAACTGTAAGTGACTTGTTCTAGGGTGGTGAGGATGGAGCAAAAACCAAAGAGCAAGTGCAGTTCTCTGGCTATTTCCTTTCTGTCTCATATACCAATGCAAACACTAAGCAGAGGCTGTGGAGAGAAAGGCAGCAAAACAAGAGAGACCAAATAAGTGTTAACTAGATTTTTAACTGTTCCCTGTGCCAGCTGTATCTCTTACACTCCTGCTGTCCTTTAATTCTCGAAAACAGCTTATTTCTGTCTTTTGGAAGAAGCAACTGCTAGCAGCTCTTTGCACTGAGTAATCTGATGATGGTACAGGACTTCCTGGGTCTATGAAATTTCAAAGGTCAGACTTTTGCTCTCAATTACACCACTGAAACACTGTGATGACACTTCTGAAATCAATTTAACTGTGTTGAGTTTAGACTGATAAAGCTCTGTGGGGTCCAAGAACAGCAGAAAGAATTTAGGGGATTCATTTTATTCTAGGCAACAAAGTTGTTCTTGATGCTTAGTCTGTTTCTGGATGTAACTTAATGGCCAATATGCAGTCCTGTTATCTTTGAGAGGTGGTATTAGACTGCTGTTGGAAATGTGCTGGACACTATGGAAGTGGTGGCCTCCAAGACACTAGTGCATATGAGAGCACAGAGGACTGAGTATTTTAGTGAAGTAAATAGCGGAAGAATCAGAATCTTTTTGGCTTAGAGTTTGTAATTGGAGCTTCCCTTTTCTGCAGATGGTGGCACTGTTCTGAGAACAGCTTTTCCTTGAAATTTCTGGTCCCTCCTGCAACTGACAGGCAGGGGATATTTTGGGAAGGGATTGTTCTTAGGGAATATGGACACACTACTTCCTGGAAACAGTAAAAAGCTGGAAGTGAAAACACTGCTGTCATTATTTCCCCTAGCCAGTTATTCAGTAGAAAATGTGTGTTTTCAATCCCATTGGCACTCTCTGAAGGAGGTTAACACATGAGAAAACTGGGTATATTTGTAGCAATCTAAAATAAATGCCTTGTGGAGGTCAGTTACATGCTGGAGGAATGTAAACACAGGACTAGGAGTTGGGGACTGCTGTGTTGGAATTCGGCCTGATGCTGATGTACTGGGTGTCCATTGTCAGGTCACTATGTCTTTCTGATTTGGGATCCCAGGTACAATGAGAAGATCAAGTAATTGTAAAAAACATTGCAGGCTGCAAGCTTTATCATTCCTGAGTGCTGCTRTGGTGCTGGAACTTGTATGGCTGTTTTGTTCCAACACAGTAGCAGCTTCTTGAAGGTTGGTTTGATCTAGAAATGAGTGATGAGCCTTGCACACAGCAAAGTGTGAAGAGGGTGTGGATGGGTTGGCCTGACCTTCAGGGGGGATCTAYCACAGCTTCCCACGGTGGGTGAACACACTGTCAGGCTGAGTCCTTTCAGCATTATAGGAGGTATTAGGATGGATTAGAGTCATAGGGTCAGACTTTGCTATTCCTTCTCTGGGCTCTCCATTTGGGAAACACTTGTGACTTCATTAGTGTCAGTGCTGTCCCTTGTTGGTGAAACTGAGAGCAGAGTTGGGCCCACAGCAGCCATGGCTTCTCAGGAGTTTGGATTGTTCTTACCCAAAACTAAGATGGGATAAAGCTCCATTAGGAGCTCCTTCTGACCTTTCTTACAGTACATTGATACCTGACAACCAGTGCTGGGCAGATCAGAATCTGGCCACATGGGCATCTATCCATAATAGGACAAATTAAGTCTTGTCTCTCATTCCCTTGGATCTGGTAAGTATGGCAAAGGAAGGCAGTGCTGGTCTGGTCTATTGAATTGCATTCCCAGTAACTGATGTGCTCCCTTCCCAGTGTTTCTTTGGAAGGTTGCACATGCTCTAATTATGTATGCATGTCCTGTCAATGCATATTAATTTTGTTACGCTTCTCCTCTGCAGAGAGAGACTGGCCCACAGCTGAAGTGTAACTAATGATGCCAAACCTTCTCTGGAGGCGTGTGGTTGTTTTTGTTTTGTTTTGTTCTGACCTTCACCTTCCCTCCTTTCTCCAGATGGAGTTGAGTGGACCCTTCTCTATGTCTGTGTTTGTGATTTCCCCCACCTTCAGTTTTGGTGGCTAACCTGGTTCCTGTCTTTGGTTTTTTTGGGTGTCACCATCTGTGCTGTGGCCGTGTGCTCACTTGCATGCAGCTGAGGAAAGGGCCTCCGGTGCCTCCGCCTCCAAAAGTCACCCCCTCCAAGGAGATCAAGCAGGAGAACATCATCAGTCTGTTTGATGACAATTTTGTCCCCGAGATAAGTGTGACAACCCCCTCGCAGGTTAGCTGCTATGCCCTGCCTTATATTTGTCTGCCTCTGAACTTCTTCCTTTGACCTTTCTTGTCTTTGGAGGTGTCATGCCATGAAACCTGGTCAGGCAAAGGGGGAAGGGAAGGGAAGGTCAATATTGGACATCAGATGACAGAGGGATAGGAAGTCATCTTAGAGGGGAGGGTGGCTAGAAAGCAGCTTTAACCAGTATGCTGCCCCTTGAGAGCTTTCATGTGYAGAAGAAACAGGAGGAATGCAACTGGTGAAGAAGCCACCAAATTATCACTGCATTTGTTCAGCAAGCAGGTTTAAAGAGTACAAAGTTTATGGCTCCCCTTGTATCCCTTATCTCCAGCCTTTCTGATCCTGGGTGCGGATGAAGGATATGTTTTCTGCTTTTGTACATCCACAAATGCTGATATGGCATCTCTCCCAGTTTCAGGAGAAGGCAGCTCTGCACTCTCAATGCATTTATACATGAGCTTTGTGGCAACTTATAAAGCCCAAACCTGTGCAGGAAAGGCCAACAGGAATTGCATGAATTTCCCTTTGCAGAGAATAAGTGGCCCCAGTTTAGSTAGGCAGGGCTGCACCTGTTGTAAATTCAGGACTCCTGACATCTCAGTCTGTTGCTCTTCGTCAACCAACAGTTCCCATCAGAATGTTTCTTTCCAGTGATGTGGCACATTTTGAAGCCCTGAAAATGGAATAACAATTTCAAGTAATAGGTTTTCCTCTTCTCTTTCCTTTTGATTTATATCACTGTAGGAGAGGGTATCCAGGTGGGGAATTCTGTGTTGGATCCATGAGAATGACAGTCCTTATATATATAGGAGCCTGACCAGTTTTCTGGCTGCATCATGAGATACCTGCATCTTTTTTATTTTTTTAATACATACATACATACATATATATATATATATATTTCTGAAATGCTTAAAGCACAAGTAATGCCTCTAGCAATGCTCATCTGTGATTCATTCCAGAACTTTTCCATGTGTCATGCTGTTCCATTGCCTCTGGTTTGCCACCTTCCACCCAGCTGCCGAGGAGCAGAGACAGAGTAGGGAGGGAAGGAAATCTGTGTCAAAGTTTGCATGGCAATAAACAAAGCTGGCAGAGCAGACAGATAATTTGACAGCAGTGTTGGAAGAGGGGAAAACCACAGGCAGTGGAGCAACTCTAYCGTTCTCTCCTATACTTCTTTCTCCTGTATCATAATGGATAGCTCTGTCTGCCCCATGGTTTGTATCATGTGTTTCCATGTGAATGCCTGCCCTTAGCCAGATGTCCTCTTCTGCATCTGATCAGTGCCATGACCCCGAATGGGATCTGCTATGACATTCAAACAGATGAGATTTCTGAGGGAGAACCACGCTTGCCAAAACAACCTTCACTGGAGCACCCAACAGCCATTAGCATTCAGTGCATTGGTCAGGGCCGTTCCTGTCAGATGTCTTTGCTCCAATGAGCTGTCTTGTGGGAGAGCTGGGTAAAAGTAAGGGGTGCTAGCCCTTGCATATAAGTCTTAAATGGCAGGTAAGAGTCTTCCATGACTAGAAGCTTTGGTGTCCTACCACCAAGAAAKGTAAGGATTGGGATTGAACCTCTCTGGAGGCCTGGATGGAGGAGTGTACTGGAATACCAGTGGGTTTTAGATTACTGGTCAGTGTTTATTATTCTGAGATGGAAGAGCTTGGTTYCTTGTCTTCGTGCCTGTGGATATCAAAAAGAGCAGAAGATGTTCATAAGGGAAGGAAAATCTATCAAGAGATCAGGATAAGAGGAAGTTAGAGGAAGTGAAGATGATAGCGGTGTGGGTTGTATGCAGAAGACTTTCTCTTAAATTGAATCTCTTGGTACCTTCCAGGAATTTTTCCATGGTGAGACTGTGAAATAACTGCAGGAAACGACCCGACAAACTTGGTGTGTTGTTGGAAAGATGGTTGAAGCAGTAGGGCCAGCAAGCTTGGAAGGTTAGTGGAAAGGGGGCAAATCTGCTTTTGGACTGAACAACTTCCTCTGAAGCTAAGTAGAAAGGAATGTCTCACAGTGATTAGGTTAAATCTAAAAATGAGAAATGATAGTTCAGTTTTGAATACTGATGATTCACTCACTTGTTGTGACTGTTCTATTAATGGTAGTTAGCAAATGTGCCATCAGTGTCTGTCTAGTGTGTTATTCAAAGGAACTTATTCTGCTGACTTTGAAGAGAGTAGCAAAGCCTCTCAAATTTATGCTGTGTTAGACTAGTGTGTGAGTGATTCTTGAATGTCCTGAAATGGAAAAGCTTTGGAAAAAGCATTTTTGAATTGGGGAGTGATTTGAATTCCTTAGCTAGAGTAGCAGTGAGTTGTCATATTCTGTGTCTCTGGGTGTTAGAGGGAGGTAGGAGCTTTGGGGGTTATCTCTGAGGTCCCTCAGACTTTATTCCAGAAACCTGAATGTTTTTTTGCCTGGATCTGTGTTCCTGAGATAAGTGGTGTGGGTGGTGGTTCTTCAGTAAGTGACTGGGGGAGTCYGTCCTGAGCCATAAACACTTAAGTAGCTGCATGAGCTATGGAGCATAGCTGTAAATAGAAGAGAGACCTTTCTGATCTGGCAGTGGCAGTGATTCTTTTGACCATAGCAGGTCAGGTGCTTACACTGTGTGAGCTCATTTGGGCAGGTGAGAAATTGAACAAGGGTTGAGTCCCGAGGAAGAGACAAGTTTGATTTGCAGTGGTTCCCATTCTGTACTGCCTGTGACTACAGGTACTAAACAGTCAGGAGTCACATCAGGTTTTTGCGTTCTCACCATGTCTTCTGCGCTCGCAGCCTTAGCTTCTGGATGTCACATACCCTCTCTCTCCTGCGTGTGTGTGTGTGTGTGTGTGTGTGTGTGTGTGTGTCTAATGCTCGTACTGCTTTTCTTCCTCACTGCTGCCAAGTTTGATGCCCCTGGGCCCTTCCAGGAGGGAGCCAGCCTGTTGGATCTGGATTTTGATCCCATTAAACCAGATGCCACTGTGGGGAAGACCCCCACGTCCACCTCCCAGGTTGGTTCATATCACTGTTCCTTCTCACTTCATAACTGACTTGTTGCCAAGTGTGGCAGGACCTGCACCCATGTGAGTGTTAATGTGGACCTGAGCTTCTGGGTGACTGGGCTGGATGCCCAGGCCTGTGCTCTGCAGATTGGCACCTTTTGGCCATCTCTGCTGGATGTGTAAGTCCAATGAGGATCAATTGACTATAAGCCAGGTCACAGCCTAGCAGTGGGTATGTGTAGGATGCTTGTGCTTTCAACTGATAGTCTGTCGATTGATAATTTAACTTTTAATGTATGTCCATCCCTAGATTAGCATCCTCTGTATGCTATATGGATTTAAACCCTTCCTCTGTGGATGGGGATTCAGCCTCTGCTCCGTGCTCCTGCCACAAATTACTCTCAAAGGGATTTTTAAGAAACGAAGTCTTGGATAATCTGCAGTTACTTAAGTTGGATAAATCTGTAGAGAGATATTCAAGTGATATGAAGCCCTTCTTTTTCTGGGTATAGCATAGCCTCAGTTTGTAGTTAAGAAGTGGCTTCTTCCCTGAGCATGTTGCTGCATGGTTCAGTATCACATCCAGCCTGTGCCTAGTCTTGCCCACTATCAGAGGCAGATGGACCTACAAAGACTCTGCTTCATTTTCCTGTCTAAATGGATGGAGGCTTTGAAATGCATCCTGAATTTGGCTATTGTTATTCACCCAGACTTTCCATTTCATACTCAAAGAAAGGAGTATTTTTTGCTAATTTGAACCTGTGGTTGCCATATATTTGTAATAATAATTTGTAATAAACATAATTGGGGTATTAACAGTATTTCTTCAGTATCATAATGTCAAGTAGGCCTGCAGACTTCAGTAGTAGACAGAATTTTGTAGCAGTAGAAAGCTGTCTATTAGGTGTGCGATTATTCTAAATAGAAGTACTATATTTTCAAGATGCTAGTTCTCAGTACAGGTCAATACAAATCAATTTTCCAAAGTACTGCTTTTTGGAACTTTAAATGAGCAGATTGGCACTTTTTGTCTGTTTGCATGATAGAATGAGCTACATGCCAGAAGATGTTTTTGGTTTTTTTTCTGTACTGGGATCTTCTTTCATCTGAATCACCAGTTATAACTTGGATAATGGGTATATTGCTATTGGATGAGTATAAATTTTCCTTAAAATGAAACAATTTGTTACCCTTCCAGCAAGCAACAAATATTACATTGAGTGGGGTTTTCAAAACTGCTCAGCAGTAGCTGATTTTTGGTACTAATGTATTCACTATTAAGTTAAGAAATCACTAAAAAGAGTGTGAAATCAATGCTTTCTAATAACAAGCACAGCTATACACCTATCACAAACCACACAGTTTTCAAAGGAGTCAAATTTGCTTTGTATGGAGCACTATAGCAGAGAGGTTAAGACATCTCACTACTGAGCCAAAGTTACAAGTGGAAGTCTTGTTCTGAAATCATGCCAAATCTGTGGGCTATGAAGGCATAGGAGCATATTTAACCTTGATAGACCACAAACTTGTGATTTTTTTTTTTCTGTCTGTGTGGTCTACCACTGATAACTGAATGTGGCCTGGCTGTTTCCCTTCCATATCAGAGGTAGGAGTTATCCTTACTCAAATGCCTGGGTGCTTAAATTTGACTGTGCCATGGGAAGGGGTGTATAAATTCAAGTACTAAAAAAAATTAAAAAATACTACAGAAGTAAGTGCTGTTGAATGTGTACATCTGCCTCAGTCTGATCAGCATGTATAATGTTTGTACTCACTGAAATAATCACGTATAAATATGTTTTTATTTTTGTTGCTCTTTGACATGCTTAGTCTTTACCTTGGGATTTATGGGAGGTAAGAACTTCATATGGCTTTCTTCTCTCACCATATRCTGTGAATGTGCCAGCACCATCTCTGTGTGCATCATCTGTTTTCCTTTCCCTCTCTRCTCTTCCTCTCTGCAACCCAACCCAGAATTGCTCCATGTGCTGCTGAACCCACTTTTGCATCTTCCATAAAGCCCCAGGACTGACTTGTTTGCAAGTCAGGTCTGGCACTCTCCCTCCACCAACAAATAACCGCATTTCCTTTCCCTACTGGCTTGCTTGTCTTTCCCTTGGCATGATGCTGTGAGCTTCTCCTCAAACCTAATCCCACTGTGGCATCGTGTTCTTTTGCCCCTACCCCACTGGCTCGTAAACGCTGTACATCCTGTTGGCCTCGATTGCATGTAATGCATATACCTGTCAACTGCCCTTATATTCACCTGCCTCTGGTCCTTACTGCCCGTACCATTGCACATACACATCTGGGGTTATCTGCAGTGCTTGCTGCTTATTGATCATCATTGCCAGAAAGGCTGAGTGAAATAGCTCAGCCTGYGTCTCCATTGTAAGCTAAGTGCAGGCCCAAGACTTACCTGGCATCTGCCTCAACCCCAGCTTTGGAGCTTGCTGAGAARAGCGAGCCTGCACATGCTCTGCATGTGTGTGCACCCAAGCCAGACACTCATTTACATGCTCTAAATGGATCAGGCCTGGTAGGGTCTTACAGTGCTGCAGACTACCCCATTGGGAGATATTTCAAGCACAGCTACTTTGAGCCCATCTGGACAAGCAGCCAGCAGCCTGGACAGAAAGTGCTTGGTCTGGATCTCCAGCCTGATTTTGTGCTGCCTGTATCCCATGGTGTAGATGTAAGCACATGACCTTGGCTTGTGCTGGGGAATTGAATCCCCACCAATGTTTTCATTCTCAAGGACCAGATCATCACCTAGAGTCAATACTAGGCAGGCCACAACTTTACCCTTGCTGAGAGTCTGGCCCAAAGACTCACTGTGGCCAGTGCTCCTTCACATGGGCCTGGGGGTTGCTGAGAAAGATGTTTCTCATGTGCATTTTATCAGTCATCAGTGTTTAACGTCTGTCATTTCCATTTAYGTCTACTGTCAGTCTGTCTTAAAAAGAAAGGAAAAAGTCTGTTTTCGCAAGAAATATCTCATGCCTTACAAGTGGATGGGCAGGGCTGAGGTATGGCTATAACCTGCTAGCAGGGCAGTGCAACAGAGTTGGGCCCCTGAGAAGCGTTGGATATTATGGACCTTTAGAAGGTTTCTCCTGCATTAGTTGAGCACTCAAATCACAAGCTAGAAAGCAAGCTCTGGTCTTGCTGTCTTTACTAGCTCTAAGTATCCCTGTGGTGGCAGGAGGAAGCACCAATGTGTCCTTAAGGATCACAAAATGACAGCTTATCTCTTTCTCTCCTCAAAGGCAAGTAAAGATTAGGAGAAAATCAAATAGTCCAACTCAGTTCTGGCTATTAGACAGAATGTGAATGGAGAGAAGCTGTTTGAACAAAATAAGGATCTACACAAACCTGCTGCCTTCTGTCTGTCATTTGTGGGAAGCAGAGGGAGTTTTAGTCATTAAATAAAACCAGATATTTTTTATTAATTGCTACCTTTGCTTTCCTGCTTAATATTGGAAGCAAGGAAGCTTGAAATACCTAAGAGCATTGGTGTTTCTGGCTAGACTCTGAGCAGGAGTTTCTGATGATGAGTTGTATGCATGAAACCACCAGGGAACCTCAAGTGGAGGTTTGGGTGTGATGGTCCTAGGTGGTATGCATGGGTAAATATAAGTACACCTAGCAGATGTATTCAGAGACCCCTAACTCCTCTAGGTGTTAACAGGATTTAGATACCTGACAGTCACTTGTCCTAGAGAGCTCGAAGCCTTGGTTATGTGGCAGATCTTGGATGAGACCCTATATCCATGAAGTTTTCTGAACAGTTTTGCAGATTCTAGAGTTTTGGAATTATGTCATTGGAAACCGAATGGTGGGAAACAGATCCTTGGATCTGACTGAGCTATGCTTAATCTACAATCTAGGGAGTAAAAGATATTTTGAGCCATTTTTACCCTTCCTCTCATGCAGGAAACTGATTTGACCCAAAGGACAATTTTATCAACAGAGGAGAGCTACTAGACAAGATGCCCTCACTATGCCAATTTTCATCTTGACGATACCATATATTGTTTGAAAAACAGAGCTCCCAATGCCTGGGGAATCCTTCTCTTGCTCTCCAGAAAAGCTCTCTGAAGTGTTTGCTCTAGCYGTTGATAAGA
The DNA here is from genome assembly GCF_003343035.1 of Apteryx rowi. Classification (NCBI taxonomy): domain Eukaryota; kingdom Metazoa; phylum Chordata; class Aves; order Apterygiformes; family Apterygidae; genus Apteryx; species Apteryx rowi. The sequence goes on from NW_020450727.1 coordinate 3,706,608, forward strand.
GCAGAAGTGTTGCGTGGTTACGTAGTCCCATGTGCCATGAGGTTAACCAACTGCATAGAATCTTGGATGCAGGAGAACTTACTTAGTTCTGCAGACTAGTAAACTTGCATCTGGTGTGTATGATGATGCTCTTGGAGTAAATAAAGCTTTCAAAGCYAGGAACAGCAGTGAGCAGTTCTCCCTCTATTATCTCCTCATGACTATAAATGCTTGTATAGGCCTTGAGATGCCCGCAGGTACCTAAAATAGAATAATAAGTAGTTGACATGAAAATGCCTTTATTGAAATCCAGCAAATTAATTTGGATTCCATTCCTCTGGTTATTAAATACTGTTTTTGCAAATTAGCTGCCTTTAAAAATCTGTAGCTCAACATGAGCTTCTTTTCACTCGTCCAAATAAAAAACCATGCTGGGCCAGATAGACTTGGGCTGGCACCTCTCCCAATTCCAGTCTCACTGAATCTAAATACAAAGCAACCTGGGAGTGAATCTAATTAAACAGGAGAAGCCTTTGTAGCATTTCACGTGCATGCATTTATGTTACCACTACTAAGGCTTCCATGGGTATCATCTGCAGGATGGGCAGCCACAGCTCTACTATTTATAATATCCCCCAGCAGTATAGGCCTGTGGACATGGTGATGGGGAGACATGAGGRAGGAGGTGAGAAGAGAGAAAAACCGTGTTAAATGGCACCACTGGGTCAACTGAAGGTTAAATAAAGGGTTTTTGTTAAACCAAGGTATTTATTTCTTGCTTATTGCTGCTGTTATTAGAAACCTACTTAGAACATTGTGCCAATATGTTGCTAGCAGCCAGATGGGTATTGATTTATGGGATACCATGGTTGTTGCCTTACACAGTGCTGGGCCTCCTCTGGCCAGGCTCACGATTAATGTTGTGTTGAAGTTTGCTGGCCTGACTGGTGCTTTGAGTCTGCTCAAGCACAGGTGCAAACTCATATCTTGGCTTGGGGTCAACCCAGACATGTTGAAAGAAGTAAGATGGAAAGAAAGAAGTTGTGAAGGAAGGAAATGCTAATGCAGAATCTGATTTGCAACATGGTCAATCCATGTGTCATCTTGCCAGAGAGTGTTCTCATGGGAGCGAGGGTAAGTGGCTGGGGGAGAGGTTTGGGATCAGTCCAGAGACTGTGTGCCTGGGCTCCAGTCACCCCATGGGGCTGGGCAGGAGCATCTGCAGAACTCAGGTTCAAAAAAGCATCTAGGTTTATAGTAAAATTGGTGGAAGGCAAGGGTTTCACTGGTCAGTTGAACCTGGGCGAAAGTGCTTCATAGGATCGGGACTGTGGAAATTACGTTATTAAGAAATTTGGACAGTGCCTTATTTTGAACATGTCTGTATTCAGGGGCATGTGTGTGCACCAAATGTATAAGGTGGGTAGGCATGCCAAGACTTGTGTATTCACGTGTATTAAAAATGGGAAATCTGGATATAGCAGCAGATATTTTGCAGGTATAAAGTAGATCTCTGACTAGATTCTACAAAGAAGCTCACACACTATACAGTGTAGAGAACAAATGGCTATGGACTGGCCATGAAGACACTCAGGTCACAAATTAGAAGATGGTTCCCAGTACAAGAGAGAGATGAAGCTACTGGAGCGAGTCCAGCAAAGGACTACTAAGATGATTAAGGGGCTAGAGCATCTCTCGTATGAAGAAAGACTGAGAGACTGTTAAGCCTGGAGAAAAGAAGACTGAGGGGGGAATCTTAACAATGCATTAAAATATCTGAAAAGAGGGTGTRAAGAGGATTGGGTTGGACTTTTCAGTGGTATTCCAGTGATAGGACAAGAGGCAATAAGCACAAACTGAAACACAAGAAGTTCTGTCTGAACGCAAGGAAAAACTTTTTAACTGTGAGGGTGACAGAGTACTGGGACAGGTTGCCAAGAGAGGTGATGGAGTCTCCATCCTTGGAGATATTCAGAAGCTGTCTGGATAGGGTCCTGGGCAACGTGTTCTAGGTGACACTGCTTGAGCAGGGAGGTTGACTAGATGATCTCCAGAGGTCCCTTCCAACCTCAACCATTCTGTGATTCTGTGAACCAGACCCCCGAGGTTCTTGTTGGGAGTCTTCCCAGATGCTGCCTGGTGAATCTCCGAAGAGGCCAATCAGCAGCATTAGTGCTACCAGATATAACTAAGTTCCTGCATCTGCAATTTCTGTTAGTAGATGGGAAGAGATTAAAGAAACTGAAGAGATTAAAACTGTTAGCTATGCCCATTGAATCATCTCTTACTAAGCGACTGCCTTCCTTACTGTTGTAGGGGACAGCTGATAGGATCCTTATTTCAGCTATTCACCGAAGAGAAAGTGTCTAGAAATAGTGTAGAAGTGGAGATGTGGTGGGAGGTGATTCCATCATATGATTCAACATGAGTTGGTTTATCACCATTTGAGAACTTACTGCTCCTCAGCTGAGTCCAGTTGAATGCAACATCTTGAATAGGTTTAGTTAGTGTCTTCTGGGAGGCTAAGGGAGGGGCAAGTGAACCTGTTTAATTTTGTGTTGGAACAGAGTTAACACAACCTCAGTTGAGAGAGAATAAAAGCTTGAACAGCCAGAAGTATATCATAGGTGTTTATCTGGTTTGTCCTTTGTTGTATATAGAAACCATAATCCTCAGGRTTCCTAGAACAACTTCTGCCAGGCAGTGCTTTTTAGGTGATACTGAATATTTCTCCATGGTCATGGTAGCTTTTGCATGTCAGAATCTCCTCACCTACACAAATGCATGTGTGTGTGTGCACACTGTGCAGAATATTCCTAGCAAATTCTTTTGAACAGAATATTAAGAGCAAAATCCAAATTCATGACTGTGTGGGCCCATCCCAAATCAAGTTGGGGGAAAATTAACATACTTTTCAATTTAGTCTGATTCAGTGATGAGGTCATGAGGACACTGGGTCCAGAGAATGTTCCATACCTGGACATGTTATTACTAGGCTCTTCTGTTTCCAAAATTATGCAAAGGCTTAAATATTCCTTGATTACTGATCCTTGAAACTAGCCTATTATAGACATTTGTTCCTTGGCATGTAAGTAGGCTTGTGTATTCACATATTTTATAAGTGGGAAATCTAGATGTGGTAATAGATACTGTGCATCTATAAAGTAGGCCTGTAAGTTAGTTTCTACAAAGAAAGAGTCATGCATAATTTTCGAGGTAGCAGTGATTTTTCTCTGGAGTATTGTCTGCTGTGTGGCTGGAGTGAGGGAATGCAGSCTTTACTGTTTCACTAGGTTACAGGGAAACAGGGTGGAGGGGGCCTAGAAAGAACCTGAAGTTCCTCGCCTATTTGTCAGCAGATGGCAGCAGTCAACAGCATACAACTGTTGGGCAGAATAAGCTGCAGTTTCTGCACACACAGCTGTAATGAGTATAACTCTACCTGGTTGGCTTTTGTATTGCAGCCTGCAGAAGCAGCTCATGCAGGTGCCGAAGCAGCTGGATCAGAAGCAGCAGCTGGAGCCGAAGCATCTAAAACTGAAGCTGATTCAGGATCTGCCTCAGTAAGGCACCATGAAGGAGTGCGGTTCCTTCTCTCTGTCACATCCCTTTGTGGTACATCAGACATGTGGGAGACTGGGCTGGAAAGAGAGACGTGCGAGTTCTTGGAAAAACACATCCCTGCCACTGCAGCAGTTTCAGTCCTTTTATTCAGAGGCCGGACTCGGCCCTTGTGTTTTATTGTGCACRTTGAAGCCAGGATCTGTTTGATGCTTAGGGAGAAGCTCTGCAGGAAGATCTAATGAAGAAACTGTCCCTTCACCCATATCCCAAAGCCAGCCCATAGGTGCTGTGTTAGGCTTATGCTGTCTGCTGGGTTCCTCTTTGCCTGCCGTTTACTTTATCTACCCTGTCCTCTGGGCTCTGCTGGCACCCTCTGAATCTCCAGGTTTCTTCTCTTTTTTTGAGAGAAAACTGCCACCCTTTTAGAAGGGCTGGAATAAGTTCCATCTTGTTGCTGCTTGGTTTCTCCAGGCTGTCACAGGTGACTTGTCTGTTCTACAGAAGCCCTATGAGAACTGCGTGGTGACAGCTGTGAATGGGAAATGCTGGGCAGTATGGTCCCAGGAAAACCCTTAAAATCTTCTCTGCTCTACTGCAGCCTAAAGCAAAGAAAGACACCAGTCACCAATCTAGYCTTTTCTCACTGCCACCTCTGCTGTCATTTGGGGTGTTTTGTCACTGACTAGTGTGCTGGGAAAACCCACTGACACCTTTAATGAGCTTGGGGTCCAGAATAGTCTTTAGTGTGGATCCTTCAGGGTGGGAGTAGGAGCTGCCATTTTGGAGTTTCCTTTCTCAGCTATGCTTTTTTCCTTCCCTGGCTGCTGCCCAATACCAGAGCTCTCTGCCTGCTGTTGTTGTGGAAACTTTCCCTGCTACTGTCAATGGCACCGYGGAAGGAGGTGCTTCCTCTGAAAGAGCTGACATGCCCCCAGGGTTTCTTTTCAAGGTGAGTGTGTGCTGGTGGGGCCAGTGATCCTTCCCTGTAACGAATTAACYGTTTTTGCTCAGCACAGTCATGGGGGCCACATTGAAGGGGCGAAAGGAAGTTGAAGGAGAGGTGTACCATCCTCAGCAACATGCCCCTAGCTTTATTCAGTTCCGGATGTTTCAAAGGACAGTGTAAAAGCATCGTAATATAAATGTCTAGCTGTGATGTAAAACACAGCCCTTCCTCTCTTCTGCAGCTATTTCTGATCTCCAGAGTGGTGGTATCAGTCACAGACTCTGGGTGGTAGATGGGAAGTTGGGCTTCGAACTGGAAAGGTTAAGCTCTTTGACGCAAGTAGCAAATGAAACTTTGCCAGCAGGAATACATGAGTAGCTGGAAACACCAGTAAGGACAGGATTTCATGTTGGGGGGGATTAGAAAGTCAGGATGAAAAGGGAAAAATATAAGATTAAACAGGGAAGCGTGGTGGTGATTCTGAATATGCAGTAGACCACTTGCAACTTGTTTTGAAGATGTGGAGGAAGAAGTGATTCTGAGTGAGGGTAAGCCACAAATTTAACATGAGTTATGAAATATGACAGCAAGACAATAAAGAGTCATTGTGTCCTGGAAATGGGAGATGACAGTCTTATTTTCAGTTTGTTTAAACTGCTGTAGGAATGCTTTTATTCTGTTTCAGTTATGTCCACGCATCGCTTTTTCAGGGAGATGCTRCCAAAAGTAAAAGAGTGGGCAAAACTATGGGGAACAATAGGAGGCTGAGCACACTCAGTTTGGTTACAGGCAGCATTATAGACTGTAGATCTTAAAGTGGAGAGCTGTGGTTTGAAGTAGAAAAGCTGTAACATAGATGTTGATACAAATTAGGCTGAATACCAAAAAGAAAACATGGCAGGATATGATCACTTGAGGAATCTTCCCCCAGGAGATTCCTTTGATGTGAGACCTTTGAAACAAGACTGCAGAGAACAGTCCTTTCCAAACTGATACTCTTACTTAATGTTTCCTCTCCCTGCTTGCTGTGACTGGGCTGGGAGGCTATAATCCCTAATACTCTTGCAGTCCAGCTGCAAAAACAATACAGGGCAGCTTTTGGGTAAATACAGGCTTTCCACCCCATGAGGTTTTAGGCCCATAGCATGGGAACTCAACCCATCGGAGGAAGGACCTTGGAGGGTAGATAAGAAGTTGAATGAGAGAGTCACCAGGATGCCCTTGTGGCAAAGGCTAACTGCATACTGGGCTGTATTAACAAGCGTGTAGCCATTAATTCGAGGGAAGTGATTATTCCCCTCTAAAATGGCATTTGTGATCTAAGCTTGCCCTGCCTTGAGCAGCAGGTTGGATCAGAGGACCTCCAAGGTGCCTTCCAACCTGAATTATCCTGTGAATCAAGTAAGTGCAGAGCTGTGTTGCACATTATAGACCTGGGGRGGAGAGGGCTGGCCTTACTGGAGCGCTCCTCTCCTTTTCTCCTAGGTCCAGGCCATGCATGATTACACAGCCACCGACAGTGATGAGCTGCAGCTGAAGGCTGGGGATGTTGTGCTTGTGATTCCATTTGAGAACCCGGAGGACCAGGTGAGTGGGAGACACCTGGGCCGAGGTGAGCTGGGGGAGGGGGATTTCCAGAGCTGCTTCTTCCTCCACTAACAGTCTGCTGGCTGGGTGCAGAGCCATCAGTTTGTGGCTGGGAGCTGGCTGGAGAGGCGGGTTGTCCTTGAGCTTGGGGTTGGCTTCCTGCAACAACGGAGCACTCTGCTTGTGACTGGAAAATGGAGACATTATCTTGTGTAAGCATTGAATTAGCCAGGGCTTCCTGTCCTTATCACGGCATTTGAGCCAAGTTAATGGTTTCACTGATCAGGGAGCCCAGCAGAGTCYCTACTCAGCCTCCTTGGCACTCCTAAACTTGATGAACATCCTCTGCGACCACTGCAGTGTGGACTGTGGCATTGGTAGGAGTGACCCCCCTTTGATGTGATGTTTTCTCCCCCTTTGAGAAATGCTGGAGCTCTAAGAAAGCAGCTTGCCSTGGGCGTTGTCTTACACTTGGTGTAGCAGTGTCTATTTCCAAAAGAGAGTGTTGGGCCAGGAGATGGCAGCAGAACCAAAGGCTGGAGGAGGATGCTCAGCTCCAAAGAACCATCTCCCTTTCCAGCTCTAACCTGAATTTATCTGGCAATGATTTTCTTTAATCTGAGCTCTTTGTAAAAGCCTTGAGTAAATCCTCCCTACTTGCTGTGTTTGAGGGCTTCCAGCTGATAGATGCTGCAGCAATTTCATTGTTTTAGCTGAGGGAGGTGGTAGTTTTGTAAAAATTCAGGCTCAAGTCCCCAGGCTTTTGTTTGGAAAAGGAAAGAAATTCTCCAAATTGATTCAGAAGACACTAGATCTGTGGGCTTGGCTGAGCCCAGACGAGATCTGGTTTCTGAAAGGGGTAAAGGGAAGGTGATGTAGTTCACTGACCACAGAAGATGTGGATCTTCTTTGTGGCTTAACTGTTGACTTTGTGAATTATGTTGCTGCTGCTTGTGAAATGGGAGCTGTAATGTGCTGACTACTCCCATGGAGCTAGATGCTCTAGGGGGAAGGGTTGTATGGGGTAGAAGCAGTGATTCCTTCTAGATGCAGGACTCTTCACTGAGTGGGACTGCCCTGGCCAAGAATTTGTGAGCGCTTCCTTCACAGAAATCTTCCTGGATGGGAAATGAGTGGGAGCTCCCCTAGTTCCAGTGGTAGGAGATAGCATTTATTGAGCAGAATTTTTTCAATGCCCTATGTTTGCACTCTAGCTGGATGTGGGTGCAACAGCCATGAACTCGAGACTCTCCAAGCTGCAGAGGGTGAGCTCTGAGTGTTGCTAACACGATGCTGTAGCTGTACAGAAGCCCTCTAACCCTCCTACAGTGTATCCTGTGCTCCAGCTCATTTCCCTAACCCTGACCATATTCAGCCGGAAAATGTTGGCTGTTAACAGGTGCATGAACTGTGCACGTGAGTGGAGGAAGCTTAGGGTAATAGACTGTGACCATGTCTCCGTCTTGCAGCTTAGGTGCCGGTTTGTGGGTGCATCAGCGAGGCCTAGATTCATCTCTCTTGTTGGGAGGAGTTGAGGGCAGCAATGCTTCTAACTTGATGCTTCAAGTGAGGCCGTTCAAGATTGGCAAGGGTGAATCTGGGTCCTGGTCTCTAATTCCTAGAGCTGAGGAGGACCTTTGTAGCTGGATGTTGCAGGAGGGATGCATGCTCTATCGCACAGATTCTACATGTAGATAGATGATCTCCTGCACTTGCTGTGCTGTGAGCTGGAAGCTCCCTTTCAGACACTTGGGCCCCATGTCCTCCACCCAGTTGTTTGTCTTCCTGATTGATGGTGTGTCAGTCCTACCACAGCCCCTGCAGTTGTCTGCTGCAGATGGGCTCCCGTTTCACACCATTCCCATGATGTCCCCTGAATGCTCAAATCTCAGGCAGCAGCAAGGGCTAACTCAGCCTGCAGGCACCCAGCACTGCCTGCATGAGCAGGGAACTCAGACTGCAGTGGCTGATCTGAGCTGCTGCCCCATCAAATGCGCAGAAAACAGGACAAGAGGACAGAAGCTGTAAAATGGCAATGAGAAGCYATACATGCCTCATGGATTATCCCCTAACGAGGGCTGCATTGCTCCGAATGCTGTGCAGGCATGTTTTTCAAGAACATGTTTGAAGTGAGGCATTTCTTGGCCTTGGGTAAATTCACAGATAACTCCTGCCAGCTCCAGGAAAGGAGAAGTGTCAGAGCAATTGTGTGAATTGCACACATGCATGTCCCATTTCCCACAGCTTAGAGCATCTGGTTGTCTGAGCATTTCTGTCCTGGCAAGTTATGTAGCTGAATGTGATGACATATCTCTAAATGAGCCTAATGCATGCTTTGCCCAGAGGGGTGGATGCAGAGCAAGCTGCAATGTTTGGAGGCAGTGATCCTCCATGTAGCTCTGTGTTGCAAGGTACCTTGTGCTGCAATGTTAACCCATAGGTTGCCCCACTGCAAATGACTCACATGAGTGGGCACTTTTGCATGCTAATGGGATGCTTCCTTGGTGGCAGCTCCAAGGTACACAGAGAATAGAGAAGATGCACACCTGAGCTAGAAACAGTGCAGCCTTCCCACCTTGAGTATCTTTTGTCCCTCATGTGCTTCAGATGGAGCAGAAATGCCAGTGCTGAACAAACTGCAGAGARCAGGGAGAGGGTGGGAAGTCTGACTCTCCTCTGAGGCAGGTTCTACCAGGCAGGACTCTGTTCGCCTCAGTGAAAATTCATTGTGATTTATAGATCCGTAGGTTTGGTGGCTAGGGAGGACCTTGTGAGAGACCTTGAGTCTGACATTGTGCGTAACACAGACCGACAGACTGTAGTTTGCCTACTACATCCTGCGTCAAGCCAAACAGCGTACAGGGTTTTGGGGAGATTGGGGAGCTGAGGAGCCCAACCTTTCTCATAGACAGGTTTTTAGCATTGCAAGCAAGACTCATTTTGCCTCTTTCAGCTGTCTAAAATCTAGTCATCCAGATGCCCTGACTGGAGCAGGGAATGAGCACTTCCAGGAAATGATTCACCCATTTCAAAGAACCATGCCCAAGATGAAAGGGATGAATTGCACTGTGGAGTTGCCCATCTGTTTTCTGACTATGGAGAATGTTAGACTCTCACAGTTTAGTTAGTGATAGGTAGGGTAGGCGATTCCCATGCCATAGCTCCAGGGACTTTCTTTAGCAGAATTTCTCCTGCTTCAGCGGGTATAAATTATGACATGTGTCTTGCTAATTATTTGCAATATTTTACTGTCTCCAGACACTCTGCATCAGATAGAAGTTTCAGTACTGACTCCTATGGGATTTGGCCTTCTCCCTGTTTAAAAGTGAAATGAAATCTCTAGAGGCTCCCCCACCCCATCCTTCCTGGATCATCTCCAAGCCAACTATAAGCATGGCTTTGATATGCCTTGACATCTCCTTGGCCTGCACTCCCTAAGAAAAATCCCTGTTCTCATCTGTCCCTCAGTATCTGATCTCTTTCTTCTCTTCCCAGGATGAAGGATGGCTGATGGGCGTGAAGGAGTCTGACTGGATCCAGCATAAGGAACTTGACCAATGCCGAGGGGTTTTCCCAGAGAATTTCACAGAGCGGGTGCAGTGAAAGCCTGAGCCCACCAGCCGCGTTTTCTGCTGGAAAAGAGCAAGTTTTATGGTAGATGTTTGAAAAAGAACAGCAAAATGAAAAKAAGAGAATTTTAAAGGAACAGAAGCCTAAAAAAGTGTCAAAGGGTGTGTTCTTCTCAAAGGGCAAGGTTTTAGAAGTAAATTGAAATTCAAAGCGTTATTAAAATATATACATATTAATAATAASAATAAGGCAAGTCAAATACCCTCTTCCACCTTTGATTTAACAGCATTTGAATTCAGAGGACTGATACAGAAGCAACTCAGTGTGGTTCTGTAAATACTGCATTGCCTAAATTGGTGAGAAGTCAGTCTGATCCCTGGAAAGGCAATATTTGTCTAATGACTTGAAAGTAGAAGCTCTATTTGCTCTTGGGTGGGTTCATCTGTTTTGTCTTGAAGGTGGCTTGCATGGCAACCATAAAAATTCAGCCTTCCCCATGTGTTCAATTTACAGTAGGCCAAAATATCTGTTATGCTGTTGAAAAGAAATATTTAGTGTATAGTGTTCACCAATACAATGTATGTGTGTGTGGGTGCGTGTGTGTGTGTTTTATTTTCTTTCTTTAAAACAATGTTACACAAACTGTGATTTTATACATTTAAAGATAAAAGAAGCTATGTGGGAAGGGCATGGAGGAGATGAAATACCTGAAGCTATGCTAAGTCCAGAGTTTTTCCAAATGCAGAAACTGAAAATTTCAAACTAGTGTTGGCCTGTGAAATGCTAAGAGGAACTGACAAATTGAAGAGGAGAAACAAGACAAAACAAGTAGATGCTGAAGCTTCAGATGGTTCTGAAATTTAGGAGAGGGAATCCCCTGCCCCCAAACCCTATAAACAGATTCAGAAAAGCTTAGATTCATGTAGACGGAGGATAGCGATCAAATCTGGCTGTTAGACAGTGTGCTTTTAAGGAAAGAGWTAATGGAAGAAATTTTTTTTTCCAAAAGGCTGTGTTAGAAAAAACACTGAGAAAAAACAATCTGCTTTCTGTGTTTTTAATTGGAATTGTTATTTGTGCAATTGTATTTCTTATTTTCCTTTGAAGAATTCTTTAAGTGAAGTTATCATTAGATGAGATTTCTCCAGTGTTGTGCTGGTGATCAAGTTAACCTCCAAGAAAACTGGACTCTTAAAATACTCATTTGAAATGACTGCATGACTTCATGGTATTTTTTAATGCATTAGAAGTGGAAGGCAAGAATATCAAAGTGTCAGTGTCAGGAAGACACTCCACAGTCTAATACTGATGCTGAGAATTTTCCTAGACCTTTCCTTTGCTCCTGTTTGTTTTTGAGTTTTGGKKTTTTTTTAGTTTAAACAAGCAGATATTTCAAAGTGCATATTACACTTGTTAAAATAAGCTGGTTCTGACCCTCCAAGACTCTGACGTCCCACAAAGGTACTTTAAACTTTACTTGAATACTGATGCAGCTGGCAAGCAGGTCAGGCTATTATCATTTTTTATGGCTTTTTTATCCCAATGATCTTTTTGCCTTGAAGGGATTTTTAACAATGAGGTTACCTCCTGCTGCAGAGGGACAGGATCACTCTATGAAATACTCTTCCTAACTGTTAGGAGCTGGCTTTTGTCAAAGATGCAGAGAATGCTGACACACACTACTGAAAATCCCACCTTTTCTGATCTGTTTTCATTACTTGTAGGACAACAGAAAAAAAAACATTGTAGGGCAATAGTAGACTTTTTTTTTTAAATTTTCGTTCAAAGGGAAGTGTCAGATTTTGATCCAAAGCTATATTCTTGTAAATGCAAGGATTGCTGGAGTTCCTCTTGCTTTCAACTTGGGAAATGATCTGTAGTAGGTATTTACAGCAATATAACAGGTATCAAAATCTGTCCAGTATGCCCAAATTCCACCCACCCCCCTTATTTTTTTAAATAGACTTGCAGGAATTTATAGTTTACACCACTGTYACAAAGCCAGATAGTATTTAGGAGTAATTGCTCACAATACAGAAGGACTGGACTCCAAAGTTTATAGTATGGTGAGCCATTGCTTTCAAATACTGCCTTGTTTAATTTTTTTTTTTTTTTGACAAGGTTGTCTTTATTATTGCTCTTTCTTTCCAAAATATCTATTTTTATGCATTTGTGACCCCCATTACTCCTTTAAAGAATAATCTTAGAAAAAATATACATTTAAATATACATAGAAATATATATATATTAAAAAGCGGGTTGATCTAATTARCATAATGCTCTCAGCTTAAAATGTTTATTTTTATGCAAAATCTGTGGATTATTGTTTTTTTAAAAAAAGACAAGATTCTAAGTACCAGAGCTGTGATTTTTGTCTTGCAAGTAATTGTTCTAGAGCATTTAGAAAGCTGTGCTGATTTCTAATTTATTGTGGGTTTTTTGCTGTTGTTGTTGTTGTCTTCTGCTGTGTTTGAACCAGATGACTATCCCAAAAGAAATCCTTATAAGGCCTTTTCATTTTATTGAGCTTGCAAAACAGCTATCCAGTACTGTATTGTCCCTGCAGRTGTGGTAACATTCTGCACAAAAGGGATGTTGTTTTCAGGTCACATGAATGATGCTCAAATATTACTAGTGTGAGGGATATTGCACCTCTCCTCATTTGCTCATGCCCATCCCACAAAAACGCTTGCTTGGAGCAGGTAGGATGGGTTACCTAGATCTCGCATTGCTTGCAAATAAGTGGTTGCAAGTGTATCTCAGATTCTGAAAGTGCAGGACTGGCCTCAGAGTTTATAAATTGCCTTATATGAGAGTAAGATGGCTCAGCTGGAAGCTTGTAGGTGATGATGTTTATTTGGAGCCAGGAGATCTGTCGTCTCCTGGGCCATGGTCAGACCGTTGTAAACAGGCACAACTCCTCTGATTTTCAGTATTTTTACATCAGCTAAATATCTTGACTCTGGTTGATATTACYTGGTGAAACAAACTTCCCATTTACTTTGGCTTAGGATTGATTCATATAGACAGAGGGACAGTAAACTTTCAAGTAGGCTGTGCCCACAGTGTTTTTTCAGTTTGCGGGCTAAACTGAAAAATCTGGAGGAAAAAAAGTTGTAAGGGTGACCTGAAATTGTAAGGGTGACCCGAAACAATTTTTTTCTCATTTTTTTTAGGGGAAATGAAAAAGGGAAAAATCAAAACATAAAAAAATAGGTTCAATCAAAAATGAAACATTTCATTTTTACAGTTGCTTTTTCACTTTTTTAAAAACATTATGACTTTAAGAATACTTGGGCTATAAAAAGTTGTTTTGAAGCAAAAATGTGAAACCTTTTGTTTTGAAAATGCTGAAAGAAAATGTTTTAATTTTAATAGTGGTTTTGCCTTTTTTTTTTTTTTCTTCTTTAATGTGACAGATAGTTTCAGTTAACCCAAAACTGCATTTTTTGGTGAATACATTTTATATTTAAGAGAACCCAAAGAAGCCTGTTGCCCAGTTGTGCTCCACTGAGTGTTACACTGCACATCTCAAGGATTGCAGGGTATCTGGCCCAGCAAAGCTGGCATTTGTCCATCTAATAATCTCCTGTTTGATTGTTTTACTGGGTGAWCCGTAAAAGCATTTGTCAGCCCGTGCCCTTGACTGGTTTTGTAGCCTGGCTTAGAAAGACATTCTTGCTCTATCAGTCTCAGTTTGGTCATAGATTTATGACCATGAATTTATGACAATTCTCCAGTTTGAGCCTAATCCTGTTGTTCAGTGGGAATTATCATTTGCCCTATTGATAAGAAGGAAATAAGGCGTTGTTCTTTCTCCCTTTTTCTCTCTATCTTAACAATGTCAGTAATACATCTTTATTACATAGAATTAGGGGAAGAGGTCCCAGCTTAAAGATGAGGGCATTGTTCCAGGTGGGACTCCTGCCTGCTCTGTGTTGCTTTGTACGGGCATTCCTCAACCATCTGCTTTTACGACCTTTGCTCTTGGCTGTGAAGGTCATGTAGCAAAAAGGATTGTGCACGCTTCATTGCAGGTGTTCAGACTGTGGCAAACAGCTCGCAAAGTTGGACTAGCTCCTTGAAGCCACTGGCTCCAGTTTTCCAGTTCACAAATGCAGTACCCTTTCCTATCCTTCTCCCTAAAGAGTGTAGCCAAGGCAAAGACCCCCAAGTCGGGGGGGGGGGGGTCTCTCTTTTATGACCTGGAGCAGCAGGTTGTAAGGGCTCCGTACTTCACCCAAAATCGGGGTATCTGCTTTGTTTAGCTTCGCAGCAGCCTCTTGAAGGGAAAGGCCCAAGTTTAAGTAGATGCTGTGGGAGGATGGAAGGATGGTAAATTACCTTTTTCATTTTAGGATGATACCTTGATCGCCCCATCTCTTGATTCAAGGGAGATCCAGAACCTCTTTATTTAGGACTGACAATAAAATATGAGCGATCAAGATGTACATGGCCAGTAATGTAGGCATCCCTGTTCTGTGCAGAGCATCTTTCCTGCTCTGTGCCAGAGGGATTGAGTGCTCTTGGCCTCTATCATGGATGTTTTGGGCACTGTGCAGTCCATTCCCCCAAATGATGAATGTCCTCTGATGCTAGAGGAAGCAGAGGCATCTCAGCCCTTTCTAGGAAAAGCTAACCATCCCCCAGAGGCAGGGCCTGTGTACTTCTATCACAGTGCCCTTTCTCTAGGACCTAGTTTGTCACCGCCCTCTCCTGTCAGAGTGCAGCTTCCCTGATCTCCTCTGAGCAGATCGTTGGGCCATTCTGCACTATCCTGTACAGTGTGGTGAGGACTGGATCCAGTGTGTGTGTCCACAGCTGTCCTCAGAGCAAGGGCAGGTCTTCAGCATCACTTTGGTTCCTGTCATTTTAACTGCAGTTGTACAATATAAAGAAGCAGGTGCTCTAAGTGCCGTATAAGTCAGTGAGGCTTTTGCACATGTACTTTCTTGAATGGTGCCTGCTGGCCATAACAAGCATTGGCCCCTCCTTTATCACTACTTTTGTTGAATCTGGAAGAATTTTACCTGCTCTTGTAGCACGCAAAAGGAAGGTCACTCCTTTTGTGTGCTACAAATGACCCATCTTCAGAAGTGACCAGACATTGGAAAATGGGAGTGGATAAAAGATGGGAAGTTGCTTCAAGGCTTCTAGATCATAGGGTAGAAACTGAGCTGAGTCAAAAGCTCCAAAGGTGGGAGGATCCCTGCTAGTGTAGAAGCGCAAATGGTCAGGCTGTTAYGTCCCTTAAGCCCTGTCTGTGCAGGGAAGTAAATACAATATTGCTTAGTTGAGGCAAGAAAGAACAGTATGACACTGAGGCCTTGCGCCCACAAGGGGCTAGAGATTGTGTTTCAGTGTAGCACTTAGATTTTCATCCATTCCCTGGATGGTCTGGGTCAGTAGTGGGCCCAGTGCTGCATTCCCTTAACTTCCTTTGTTGCTCCACTTTTTGGCTCCTGTGGCATTTGTGGCCTGCTTTGGGGATGCAGGAGCAGGCTCCTATATCTCTTGCCCCATGTTCTCTAGCCTGAGCTGAGGGGAGCTAAGATCTTCCAGTTAAGCTCACAGGAGCATCTTCTACTCCCTTTATGTGGCTGTTGACCCCACTCAGAGTCTGACCTTGAGGTGCAGTTGGCAGAGGATGCCCTTAATCTGATGCCATAAAATAGATGAGAGCAAAATCCCTATAGATATTAGGGTGCCTAAAGTCCTCTTGACTTCAGTAGCCTCCATGTCTTTCTGAATCTGGCCCTGCTCTCCAGCTCCTCCTGCTTCCCAGCTGCTCCATGCTCTCTGAGGATGATGGTGACATAGCGCACTTCCCACCAGCCTAAAATGTGAAACTAGAAGATGCACAAACCTGTGTTGAACACTGAATAATGTGCATTGCAGCTTGATAATGCTGATGTCAGGAAAATAAGCAAAAGCTTCCCCTCTTTGGGCTGCCAAAGGGAGGCTGTTTCTTGCCACGCAGATACCTCAGTGTGTTCACACCTGGGGCTGGTGCAAAGACACCTCACTGCTTGCATCGTTTGGTTTAGGCATTTCTGAGCAGCAAACTCCTGCCAAGGAGGGGTGTCCTCCCATGGTGCCCAGGGGTGGATTGTGCCCATCAGCCCTTGTGAAGGTTGGGGTCTGTAGCTGGCACAGGGGTTGGCACATGGAGGCTGAAAATTGGAGGTTTTCTCCTTATTCAAAGGTCATTTCAGAAACTTTATTTATGAAACTAAATGGAGAAACTACATCTGTTAATACTGGTCTGTATGAGCTTATATTTTGATGCATTTTATGGCTATAATTCCTTCACCTGTTTTTACAGTGTATTCTGCTAACCTTGTTCCCTAGTTTGCATTGCACGTGGACGGTCACTACGTGAAACTTGCCAGATGCAGTCCTGGGCTTATTGCTTCTCTTTAACTGAATCAAATCGAGATGATTTTGGCAATGTATTGGCAATCTCTTTTCCTTCTGTTAGTTCAGTCTCTGAGTTTAATGACAATGACCTGAGAAATGTTTGCTTTTTGGGTGTTTTTTAAATATTTTAATTTTTGTTTTGTTTAAACAAAGCTGAACAATTCCCACTGTATTCAGAGCTGTGACGCCCAGTTCCAGTGACAAGTACTAGATGGATTTGTCCCATTTTGTTTCTTGGCAATGTTCAGAAATATAATTTGTGTCATCCTAAGTCCTGTGTCAGTTTTTCTCTTTCTCTCTCCCTCCCTTTTTTTCCCCCGCCTTTCCTTCCTTTATTTTAGGAAGCTGAAACAATTCAGGACTTCTCTCTCCTCAAAGAGTTGAGTAGAGAGGCTTGGTTTGTCCAGGTGCCATTAAAGCTGGGGGTTAATACAACAGATGGGATGGAAAGGGCAATGCTGGATCTCTTGGTCTTTCCCTTAATGAGTACAATGGCAAAATAAACTTTTTTTTTACAGCTATCTCTGGGCCTGCCTGTTGTAAGGACCTGGCAACAAATGAGTGCAATGTATTGATGGAATTGAGACCTTTGCTTTTAATAGCTACTGACCCTAGGGTGATGTGATTTTCATTATTTAAGGTAAGTTTGTAGATGGGAGTATGCAACCAAATTGGTTGCCTTACCCCATCTGCCAGGACATCTCCTAGCTCCCTTCTGCCTTGCCATACTGAAGTGAGCTCTTGCCTGGAAGTCTTAGGTGGAAAGCTCCAGGTTTTGCTGCCATGCTGTCTTTGTAGGTGATGGCTCTAGTTTCTGGGTTGGCTTTGGGGTCTGCCTTTTAATGAGGCAGTTTCTTCACTTGTAGAAAGGGTGTTTCTGCCCTTCAACCAGAGTGTTCAGGATCCTGAGATGGAAGGGATTAGAGGGATTCACAATTCATGGCAGACCATCCTTGGGGCATTCCCTCAGAAGCCTGATTCCAAACACGCTCGTGCAGGAGCATGCAGGACACAATGTGTAAATAGAAAATGCCAGCCAAAGGTTGGAATATGATCTGATGCAAATCAGTGCCAATTAGCACTTTGATGAATGGACTGCCAGACTCTGCTTTAACATGCGTGTGTGCAAGCCTCAGTGCCGGAGCGGGGAGCTGGCCAGACCATGTTTGCATGGTTCCTTCATTTCCAGACGGTGTGGAGGATTTAGTGCCTTTTAGCCTTTCACCTCTGTGGCACTTGGATGGACCTGAATCAAATCCTGCAGCGGTTGGAGTGGAAGAGTCAGGCTGTGCCCCAAAACAATTGCTGCAGTTGGTGACTTGGGCTCTGCCTTATCTTGGCCTAATGGCTCATACCAGGCTGAGCCAGGCCTGCTCTGCAGGGGCTGGGAGCTTAGCTTGTAGGGCAGGAGAGAAACCCTGGGGCAGGAGGGCTCTGCACATGCCTTGAGTTTGCCCTACCTCATAAGGATTTGCTCCCATCACCCACAAATGTAAAGAAAACAGGGGCGGGGAGAAGGTGGCTGAGGGGGAGCACTGCACATAATTCGTTGTCAGCCACCTCTGCTCAGCTGTGTAATTCATTCCCAGTGATGCCTGCTCACTCCAAATGAGTGGCGCTTGAGCTCGCTGGCAATGTGCAGGCTGTGGCAAGGTGAGGCCTGACAGCGCATGCTTGGAGCAGGAACAGGCTCGCAGGCCCCCAGGGCCAGCTTTGAGGAGCTCTGATCACGCTGATGGGAGAGCTGGGCCTCACCCTGGGAACACACTGGAGAAGGAAGCCTCTACAGATGGAGGAGGCACAGGGCTAGGCCGTGGTGCCTGGAGGCTGGCAAGGCTGAGGCCATGGTGTTGTACGCCTAGAACATTAAATGCCCACGTGGACTGGCATTGCTAGTTGCTTGGTCATGGCCAGTGCCTGTGCACCGGGGACCACCTCAGAATAACCTGTGCCTGAGCACAAGTGGGCAAATATCTGTGCATTGGCATGGCTGAAATGATTGCGTCTCATCCTGCCACGGTGCTCTTCCAAACTTGTTGTACCCAGCAACTGATCTGGCATCCCTGGGCTCCGGAAGCCCAGCTGCCCAGGGAAAACTTGGATGTTGGGGGGTGCAGTGTCCTGGGCAGGCATAGCCCATGGGCTGGCCATGCCACCACAGCTGGGGGCCTAGCGGGCGCATGCAGCAGCATGCAAATACGAGCCTCGGCGCTGTTTTTCTGGGCCCAGCATTACTGCCTGTGAGTGCTTGGAGGATTTATCTGAAGTGAGGAAATCAGCCCCCTGCAAAGGTCCCTGCTGAGTTACAGAAGCACCTGGAGGCTGCGCTTTAATATCAAAGCAGCCAGGGCAATTTTTGCTGCCTCGTGCAGTTATTGGGTGTGTGTGTGTGTGTGTGTGTGTGTGTGTAAGAGATGCATACAGAGATAGAATGCCTGGTGGGAGACGCTGAGTCTCCTACAGTGTGCCTAGCTCTATTTGTCAGGGCCCAAAGTAGTGGCCTTCAGAAGGGGACTTTCCCCTTTTCATGGGATGTTAATTTACCCRGACAATCTACCCAGCTCTGGAGAGAGAATATACCACAGGATGCAGTCAAAATGTTACGCTTCAAGTTTGATACCACTGGTACAATGAGAATCTAAACTTCTGAATGGAATTTGAGGTTTTAAAGGGGTTGTTGCCCAAATGGTTGCAGTGGTCTGCAATATCAACCCTAAAAGTTGAAACAGAAAAAGAATCTAAGATCTAAAATGGCTAACTTATTTTTGTTAAAATTTGTTTGTTTGTTTTGGCTGCTGCCTCTTGAGTTTTGAAGCCTGGGGGTTAGTGACCCAGCGGTACACATGCAAAGCTGCAGATGCGATTTCACCCTGCTGGAATTTTAATAGCATCTCCTCAGGAGTGAAATAGTGGAGGCAAGGTCAACCGGAGTGATAAATACATGGCCTGCCGGAGCTGGGAGAGAGCTGTCCCTTAACTGTCTTGTTAATAAGCAACAAATCCTGGCCCAGGCTGGTTGAATGCGTCGGAGATATGCGCCAAGCTAGGGTTTTGCTCAGGATGGAGGGGACTGTATTACCTTGCTTTCCCTGTCTGGTCATGTGTTTCTGGATGAGCGCAGACTTGCAGGCAGGTAATGGGTGCCTTTAGCCTTGTCACCCCACTGTGAGATGAGGCTGTGCTAGTCCTTGGGGATGGGGTCACATAGGCACCGGAAAAGACTTGGTCATCTGAAGCAGGATTTAGGCACTACAGCCAGATCCCTAATATCTGCTCTTTGACTTGGAGTTTCCCTCCAGTGCCTTTGCCCATGCCTAGGCCACCCCAGTGCAGACAAGGCCATGCAGCTCAGCACCAAAAGCCACTGGGATCCAGGCAGTGAGGTGCTGGACTCTCTAGGGAGGCCCTTGTTGCGGGAGTAATGCTGTTTCTCCTCTCCTGTTACCTCTTTTCTGCCTGGGTGACGCAGGCACCTTTTGCAGAGCAGCACTGCCGCTTCCACAGGTGGGGCAGCCGCTGCCTCCCTCCTGCTGCACGGCCCAATCCACAGAGCCATTAATAATGGTGCAGGAGCAGGAATTCAGCAAGTGCCCATGATTAATTAGCTCATCACTGGCAGTTAATGGCCAGCCTGCTCTCCTTGGCCTGGCAGTGCAAGTAATGGAGTAGGCATCACTTATCACTGGGTTGGGAGGCAACGAGCTGTGTGCAAGGCACAGCTGTCCGCCAGAAGCAGCGGACAGAATTTGCAAGATATTTTGATACGCTGATGATAGGTACTTGGTGAGATTTTTCTCAGATGCCAAGGGGCTAGATCTGTAAGGGGGCTTACTAGCTATCGGACCTAACTGTCTTTGGCTCTCTGTGGTTTTCTTTTCCTGGAAGTGGCTTTATCCCATGTCTGCCTGCATTTGGAAACACAGCCTGTTACTGAGATTGAGCAACTTATTCGTATGTACTCTGCTTGCCTGGGCACTTTCTCATGAATTAATTTACAGAAATTCAGGTGCCGGCTAGGCTACATCAGGCACATGGGAGTGGCAGAGCCGTGCATTAACAAGGACATTCAAGTGAAGCTAGTTTTTGAAATCTAAGCAGGATAAATCAATCCGCTCTACAGGTGACCCTGCCAGGCAGGGGATCTGGGCTGTCTCGCAGAGCTGCTCGGATCAGAAGGGAAGTCATTTCTTGCCTATGTCCTGCCAGCAGAATTTGGCTGTTGCCGTTTTTATCCTTGGCCTGTTCAGGCCATTTGGCATTGATGGGACCAAGTGCAGGTTATCGCCTTGGTCCCAGCTGCTTTGCAGTAAGACAGGAGAAGAGCTCCAGCAGGAATGCAAGGTATTAAAATTAAACTGCCCCCACTCATGTCCTTTGATCAGCATGACACAGTCCAAGGTGTGAAATGACTGTGACATGAGCAGTGCTACTTCTGCTCCAGTAAAAGGAACAGTGCAACCCTGTTGGCCTCAGAAGGCTTTGATCCTGTGTCCTGTGCTGGCAAATCGTGTTCCCCTTTAGGGCACCTTCTGTGACTGCCACGATGCCAGCTATTACGATGGAGCCTGCATATGTGTGGTAACTACACAATGTTCAGAAATCCCTGTGCCTGAGACTTTGTTSCTGCTGTCTTCAACCAGCGCTGTGTGCGCCTCTGAGATCTGTTTACCTGCAGGCTTCCTGGAGTGACCTGCCCTCTCATATCCAGGATTACCACTGTACGTTTTTATTGGAGGCTGTTAGGAAAGACCTGACTATTGATTTTGCAGAAGACATTGTACTTGCTGTTGAGGGCAATGATGTGGTTAGGTATGCATCAATCCAGCCTCATGGAGGCTCTCCTGAAAGCTGCGAGTGCCTTACCTCAGTGCAAAACATCCCAAATGTTTGATGAACACCCTACATAAATCTCACCAACTAACATCTCTTCTTGGGAGAACAGGTATAGCAGAGCACCAAACAAATGCTAGAAGAAAGAGATCTTTTTCTTCATGGACATATAATTCCCATCATATGAACTGCAAGATTTCAGGCTCCTCTTGAGAAATCTGAGGAAAGCCCAAGTACAGTGTCTGTGAGGGGAGCAGCCAGGGTGTTTTAGGGGCCAGGCAGTGGCTTAGCTCTTGCTGATCACATGAAGAATCACATTCTCCAGGTATGCCTTCAGCCCCTGACAACTTTTCCCCATAACCCACACTGGAGATTGGTTTGCCCCTCTGCAACGAGTAGCTGTCTTCCTGCTGCGTTCAGGCGAGACCCAACACTTGCTCTTTCACGTATGATACAGACACTGTTTCTTTGCAAGGGTGTAAATTACTCCCATCTAGTGACTCTTTTATGAAACACTTTCCTCCACACAGGGAAGAAGAATGCAACTAAAGTTGCTAATTAAATGTTTACCATTAAGTACTTTATATATTATATACTATAGATCATTCCATCCATTAAACAAACAATTTAACTCCCCTTAACAGCATTACTGTCTATTAGGATAACCAGCATTCATATCCTATAACTCTGCATTTCTATCTAATTAGCCTTTCTTTTTTACTTCATATTCCTATTTAATTAATCTCCGCATCAGAGCAGAATTCCCCGTATTCAGCACTAGGAGAGGACTTGACTGTTTCTATACACAGGAGGGCTGAGGGGCTCAAGCTCCAAGCAATTGTCTTGGACATCTGCTAAGATTTCCTCCCCTGAGTCATTGTTTAACTCCGGAGAAATCTGTCTCTGGGTAAGAATCTGTAGCTTTGACACCCTCCTGATTATTTCAGATTATCAAAGGGCTCCTCTACATGTGATGGCTACAGCTGGTGTAATGACACTGATGTGGCTGTGTAGAGCATCTAACCACAGCTCCAGCAGTGCGAGGCCACGGTGGGGCCCAGAGCACTTGGGACAGCCCATATATATAAATAACGTGTGTGTCTCCGTCTGTGTGTGTGTATATATATACATGCATATGCATACATATATATTCTTATTTAGCAACATATCCTCATGTCCCAAGAAAAGTAAAAATCTAATTTGAGTGCACATTAAATCTGGATCCAGCACTGCCCTGATCTCAGTTGTCCAAATCAGCTGTTATGTGCAATGAGGGAGGGGGCTGGGTTGCTGTGGGGTCTCCACAGGGCAGTGGGACCATGATTATTGTCAAGGGGAGTTGGGATTGCTGTTCTAACCCTTGCCCCCAAAGCCCTTCTGACCCCAGGGACATGCTGGGGTCACCAGCAAATGTCACCAGCAAACCTGGTGTCATGCACATGCCTCTGCATGGGATCCCTGGGAGAGACACCTAGAGTTAGCAGTGCTGGGAATCTCACAAATGCCCACTGAGAGCTTTCCTGTCCTGACACTGAACTAGTTGAACCTGCTTCTTGCCATTTCCTACTATTCATGTTGGCATTTGGATGAAATCTTTGTATCCAAAGCAAGAGAGAAAGCCAAGACAACACAGGTAATTGACCCAACATTGCCTTGGAAGAAGACCCCACCCTGAACAGGCTCACGTTATCACTTAGAGCAACACTGTGCCATTTTTTTTTTCCCTCAAGAAGAAAAGTTTATTTGCCAAAAAAGAAGAAATACTCAAAATAAGTCAAAAGGAGGTACACAGATTTTTAAATACAGATCATCTCATCTCTCCAGGAATTTCATTCAGGTACATCTGACATAAGGTGTTTATCTTCCTCCTGGCTAGAAAGGCAAGGAGTTTGGGTTGTGAGGGGCTCACTCTTCGCTCTGGATCTTGGGATATGGACAAGAAGCTGGGAACAGCTGGTTGTTTCTTACCTAACCATGGCGAAAGAGTGGATGCAGGTGATCTTTTGCTTGCTTCTGGCCTCTAGCTATGGCTGAGACCTTGAGCTAACTGGGAAGATTGTAACACCAGCCTGCTAGCTGGGTTTTGTGTGCAACTCTGCAGGCTCAATTTGACAAAAGTTTGTAGATTTGCCCAGGCTTAGATCTTCTGATGGACATACTTTTAACTTAGGTTGTTGGCTAGTTAGCTGATGAGGCTGACCTGTGAAATGGATGGGTACAGAAGAGACCATGCGAAAGATTCTTTGGCTCTTAATGTCCATGATGCTATATACAAAACTGAATGAGGTTAGCCCGTGTTTTGAGTGCTGCTGTGACACTGAAGCTTGGATCAAGCCTGCAAATAGTGCACTCTTTTGGCATAAATGCCCTGTTCTCTTAAACCCCAAACCATGGAGTTTGCTGTGGGAGGCTGCCAATTTTTCTCTCTTCTCCTCAAACATTTACTGGGGATACCTAAGATACCCAACACAATAGCATCCTTGGTAAGCAGATTAAATAGCAGGCAGGGAACACCTTGGTTGTCACCACTTAGCATCCAAGCTGCAGTGGCTTTGAGGGATTGTGTGGGCCCCTTCAGAGACCCTGAGCAGCTCTTTTAGCTAGTACAGAGTCCAGAACAATCAGGAAATTGAGTTCTTTTTATTAACTTTAAAAGAAGACATTAGCCTCAGCCAGGAGAATAAAACCAATTTATGAGGCAATTAGCTCTGTGAAAACATTTCATTCTCCCTAGAGCAGCCATCTGAGGAGCATCTTATTCCATCTGCACAGCCTCTTCCAGCCTTGGGTTTACAGCACACTTCATTTATCATWAATAATAATAATGTATAAACAAATAGCTTCCCAATGTGCATGTGGGACAGCTGGGAAGGTCTTCTTCGCCTGCAACTAGACTGAGCTGTTGGATTCCTCCCAACACATACAATTACAAAAATGGTCTGATCACTTGATCGTGATTCATGTTGATGCTCAAGATCTTTGTAAGTGTTATTTTACATGGGCATTTTGTAGGATCTGCAAGGAGGGTCAGCTGCAAGTGAAAGAGTCTGAGCTACATGAAGAAGCCGTAGGAGCAGACTCAGAACTTTGTGTGTGTTTTCCAAGTCCCTTTGCAATAACTGCACCTTTCTCAATTCATAGGAATTATCTGTTAAGGCTGCAAGTCTGGACAAAAGCTGAAATGGGGGGTCTTCCACTGCCATTATTGTTCTGACCAAAAATGCCTTCTGAATGAAGAAGCAGATGCAGGGATGAATGTGGACTGGAGCTGACAGAAAAGCTCCATTTTCTACTTGTGGGCTAGTTTGAGACTTCCAAATTTGGCTTAAAAGCAAATTGGGACGAAAAAATCAAAGTTCAGTTTCAATGAACTGATTCAGAATATCATTCTGCCAAACTCCTGTTTTCTTTATTTTCCTGTTTCAACATTTCCATTTTATTATAAACACCTGTTTTCTGAAATTAACTACATGATGTTATTGTGCAAGTAAAAACTGTGTATTGGCAAAACCTCCAAAACTAGCCATAACATTTTTACTATAAAAATTCTGAGTGAAGTTAGTGAAGTTCCACAGAACTTTATGATTCTGTTAAATCAACATTTTTTGACATAAGGTTACCCAGCTGGAGAAGTGCTGACCAGCTTTGCTTGGCTTATAAATGAAGCACTCCCTAGGAGAAGGGCCCCAGGCTTACACTATTTTTACTTCCATCAGCAGGAGGGAATCCAGTAGGACTTAGTGAGAGTTAAGAAACCAAAGGGGAGAGAAAGTGCAATTGTCTGCTCAATTAGATGTGGTCATATTAAAATAGCCAGGAAAAAAAGAACCAAACGCAGAATTCTTTAATATCAGTCAGGATGCCTGAAAGACAAAGATTAAGTTTCCTACAGAAAATTTCCAGGTGTTAAAATTGGGGCTTGAATCTCAAGCAGGATGTACCCAGGCCTCCAAGACAATAGTCTTTATATTTACTAGGCTATATTTACTAGGCTAAATAGATGAAAGGGCAGTGAAAAACTGATGAAAGCCAACATTCGGAGTCACAACTAGCACCGGTCCTGTTGATCCCTGGCATCTTGGATCCAGTGATGGATACAGCATAGGAAGCATGAATCCCAGTTAGGCCTCCTCATCCTTGAATGTTCACTGCTGCCTTTCGTCCCTGGATTAAAGAAGAGATCCAAATCAAATAAGATTAATTTGATTCTAGCTGGTTTTGGGTTAAGCCTGTTTGTGGTTTTAAATGCTGGAGTAATTTGAACATGATTTTCTTGTTAAGAGCCAAACACAAAAAGATAGTGTATTATTTTTAACACTCCGTTATCCTGATTTGCAGATACATAGTGGGAACATGGAAACTTCTGGTTAGCAGGGGTTTGGTCAGAGACATGCTTTTCCTCTGAAAAAAGCCCATTTTTTTATGAAAGATAGGGCTAGAACCAAGGGTGAATTTACAGACAAACACTAACAAGACACACAGGGACTGAGTAGGCAAGTGTTGAAAGAACTGTGTAAGAGATGTTGGAGAAGAAAGAAAGGGATGTTTGGTGGGAGGAAAACATATGTTCATCTTAATTAACAGGCCTTTGCAGATGTGACAATCTCACCTATCAAAATGTAGCTGGAGATGCTCCCGTGGCTTCTGTGCACACCCCTGCCAAGGCACCATCCCTAGGTAGGCCATCACCGTTTGGGAATCAGGGCCCCATATCATGCATTGCTCTTACCCCCTCTGAGATGGGGCACACCAGCTGTTGTGCAATGCTGCAAAGCAATTTAATGTGGGAAACACAGAAAAATTGTGGAAAACTGCATTTTCCCAGAAGTGGAGAAGGAATGTGGGTAGGCAGACAGTGACTGGAGTGGAAGGAGGCTAGATCATTGGGACCTGCCTCCTACAAGGAGAGATCCTTGGCAGCCAGCTCCCTCCTTTATGGGGTTGCTCAGTGGCTTTTAATCTTTTCTAGCTTCAATTTATGGGACCCTCGAGATGTTCCAGTGCCAGGATAGAGCCCTGCAGGTCAAACTGCAGCCTGCTAGCAATATGCTTGGTTTTACTAGTTACTTTTTGTAGATGTCTCAGCCTTCATCCATAGAGGACTGGTGAAACTTCATTCACTGAGCTCCTCATAAACCTTTAACAGAGCACATACAGTCTCAGGAAAGTGCGTAATATCCTTTCCCACCCAAATGCATATCCAAGCCTTGACAGACCTTGCAGGACCACAGCCTCTGGCACTGTGGCTGCAAACCCTAGAGATACAAGCTGCTCAGAAGGGGACAGTCTGTGTGAGTGACCCAGCTCATTCAAGGTTTTGGGAAAAATGTCCCACGCAATTTCCAGTTGCACATTTTCCTAGTAATCCACACTGCAGATTAAGTGCAGGATTTACATTGACTCAGAAGTGCTGTTATCAATAACTCAACCAGCCCAAGTCTATCAGTAGCTTCCAAGGGATTTATTTATTTTTTTTTAATCTTCTGCCCCACTTCTTCCTCCATTATTGAGTTAAAGGTCTGGTTAACATCTCCTTTGAAATAATTCTGCCTTTAAATTTTGATGACTCAATGTGTCTAGCTAAGGCTTTTTAAAAGCTTTTAATTCTAAGCTTTGGGAGGTTTACAGTTGGTTAAATCTGTAATGCCTTTTCTCTTTCCTGCTTGAACTTTCTACTGTTTTGGCACTCTTCAGCTCCTGCAAGGTCTAATTTAGGCTCCATCAAAGCACTTGAACAAGAAGAGAGGAATAATTCTTCCCCTTACCCCATCTACTAATGCATGTATAAATGACACTGTCAGTAAAGAGATTGATTATAGCTTGAGGAGGACATAGTCCTCTAAGATATCAGCTGTCATAGCAGCATCATTCTCTATGGAGGCTGTAGCAATTGAAACGCATCCTGCACGTGTGTGTTTTCAATACACCATGCACATCTGACACTAAAGTTATTCCTGCCTGTGTCTTTCCTAGTCCTGTGCATAGAACTGTTAATTTTATATCTAAGCAACTTTGATGTCTTGGTCCCTATGACCAGGGACACAGACATTTAAACAAGCCAGAGGAGCCTTGCTAGCCTGTGGCCTTAGAGGAAGGATGTGGACTTAGCCTAGTTTTTAAAGCTGAGGCGTTGTTTTATGGCTAGAGCTGCTGCCCACCATCACACTTGCTCAACAAAAAGATCTTGAGCTGAACAAGACAGAATTACTCTCTCTGTGGCTAAAGGTGAACGATTACATTGGCACAGGGGTAGTAGCAAAGACACCAGCTTTTCACCAGCCCTAGATGCTACCCTGGTCTGCAGGACAGCCAGCCAGGGGAAGCCTTTGCAATGTGACACTGCTGCTTGGGGCCATGCTGTGTTTCATAGCAATGACAATTCTAGAGTGCTTCTGCTTTGCCAGCCTTCAGGTGTAAGATAAGCTCTAATCAGTTGTTTGGAGGGGGAGGGGAGGGGGAGGAATGAAAAAAAGGGTGAACAGATATGCTGTGTCATACCTGGAAACCATCTTTTGCTACCTGTGTTGTTACATGCATCAGCTTTGATAGGTTGCTTAGTTGTCTTCTGGCCAAATATTCCTGTGCTGATGTACAAAAGCTGTCCCACTTTGATACTTATTCATACAAATGTTAGTACTGCTATTTAGGAAGCAGCTGTCAGCTGGATAATTGCACAGAGGCTGCTAGGTTTTTGTGCCGATTAAGAAACGATTCAGACATCCTTGTGGGAGGCTACAGCGTAATGTTTGGGCTGGATTTTCAAAGGTGTTTAGGTGCTGGAAGATTCAGATAAGTGCCTGGGGGGATTGACAGCATCTAATGCTTACTGCAGTCAATGGGTGTTTTGGTGCCTGAGCTGCCTTGATGCTTTTGGAACTCCTGTTTGCAAGATGTTGGTAATTCGCCTTGTATCACGGAGAGCTGGCAACTACAAAAATTCCTGATGCCAAGGTACAGCAAACACAATAAATCTACAATCTGATGGGTCTGCTGCTATTGAAAAATGATTTGGATCAGAGGCCTTTGAAATCTTAGAGATCATCTATGAGGAAGGACTGGATCAGGAGACAGTTCAGCTAGATGGGGCTTCAGGAGAGCTGACTTCAGTCTTTACCCTCACCCAGACTTACTGTGGGATCTCAGGAGGTCATGAAAGCCCAGGCCCTTGAGAAAGTA
Source organism: Apteryx rowi (assembly GCF_003343035.1). Lineage (NCBI taxonomy): Eukaryota > Metazoa > Chordata > Aves > Apterygiformes > Apterygidae > Apteryx > Apteryx rowi. Next base: position 3,734,680 of record NW_020450727.1, read on the forward strand.
AAAGTTACAGCTGGTTTAGAGGTCTCTTACCCCAAGTCCTATTTAATCCCTAAATAGGTTTTGATTGCCACTATGTGCAATTTCCATCAAGAGCTACTAACACATTGCTCCTCTTCAGATATTTGGATAAAACATGGTTTTCTAYGTGCAGAAGATTTTATATTCCTCCTGCTCCCCTAGTCTGCAGGGAGAAGCCCAGCCCCATGCCTGGGCTTAGCTTGAATGGGCAGGCAGTATTCTTTGGAGGCATTTTGTACATGCAAAACTTGTCCTCCAAGGCCTCATACCTGCATAATGGACCCTTATGGGAAGTCATCACTTGTGGCATTTCTTACGTGCACAGGTCTGCATCAAAGTGGATGGGAATGTTATCTGTTCTGGCACCCTTCTGCCATGAGTGCCTGTCGCAGGCTGGGGTCACGGTTATTTTCTCCTTGCTGGCTGGCATTGGGTGGTAACCAGGGGCTTCCTGTGAGATTAGCTGGGCTCCTTCTCATCTCCTTAAGTGATGCTGTCCACATTGTCACAGCAGGAAATCTGTCACAGAAGGCTCAGTATCATGCTAGGCTGATGTATATCTCCTACTGGTTCGTCTTCCTCTCAGGACAGGCTGGAAAAAAACATATCTCTCTTATAAGTGTCATTCCAGAAGGGATAAAGTGTCTTTCACCAATACGAGAGGCAGCATTATAAGACTTTACACCTTCAGATACCAGGAAGGATAGGGCAGCAGGCCATCTTCAGCTGTCAGACACACAGAACCAAGGGCATCCTCCTCTTTGGGTGCTGTCAAACTTGATGCTTTCTTACAACATTCAGATCTTGCTCGCTACTTGGTACAACCTGGGATGCAGCTGGTTTTGGAGCTGGGCTTGGACAAAGGTAAGCCCTTGCTTACAAGCAGTTCCTTTACAGATCACATAGGACTTACCACTATTGCATACAGGGCTTTTGCTATGGTCCTTCTGCTGCTGCCATGTCATGGTTGCTATCCTTCAGCACAGATGTCCTGTGCAGCTCTCATCTCTTCAATGTGTCTCAGCCCAGCTTTGGGTTTGGGGAAAAAATGTGGGGCATGCTCCCCACATTCAGCCTCCTACTGGGGCTTGAAATTGGCCTGCAGGTGACATTGGTCAGTGTGATGGGATGGAGGAAAGCTAATGGGTCTTATCTCAGCTGGGGAAACAGGCTCTGTAATTAGGCTAAAGCCATGGAGCTGCCAGTTTTGTAACTTCTTTTCTGCTTTACTTAGTATGTGGAAGCAAGTTGTATTGCCTGTTCCTCAGAGGATAAAAGCTGTGCTATCTGAGGCTGGGTCAGGCCCAGGTGTGTGGTCCAGCCATCAAATGGAAAAAGGCAGAGGATAATGACTGCTGCGCTGGCTTTTCAGCCAAAAAAAAAGAAGACAAGGCTACCCTCTCCAATGAAAAGGAGGGAGACGAGGAGCTGGGGAGAGAGCGTGTTACAGTCATTAGCACAGAGTTTAAAAGAACCAGCAGTGGCCTGTATTTTAAAGTCCCGTCAGTAGCACTTAATAGCCTTGGCTTCCCACAGAATTCCCTTAGCCTGTTTGCAATCCCTCCTGGCTGTTAGACTAGTAGATTTATATGATTTTACAGGGGTATGAAAGAGTTGCTTTGTTGCACAGCACCATTTCCCTGTAATGGATTCTGTGACAAAACAAATTTCAGTGGTGTAAAAGTGCCCAGGCTGCAGGTCCAAAATAGTCCATTTGCAACATCCCGTGGTGAGTGAAAGCCACAGAATTGGTTATACCCACACTGTAAAAGATAGCAAAAGAAATAGGATCAAGCCAGGTGCTTATAAAGGGACAGATTTATGGCAATGACCCATGAATTACAAGGAGCACGATTCTTTTTGCTCTTGAACTCAGCCCAATGTTAAAGAGCCAGTGTGCTGAACACTTCATGGGCTTTGCAGACAAGATATTCTTGGTGGCTCCCTGGACCACCTTTGGGGGAACCTGTATGTGTTACTGACACGCTTGCRCAAGGGCATATTTCTTCTTTCCAAAGAAAGGTCAGCCCATGTGGGTCAGCATGCAAAATGGACCTGGGGAGGTGGCCAGCTGCCTCGGGAGTAGTGTGGTATGGAAACCCCTCTCCATGTCAGGGTCTGCCAGGCATGTGGAGGTTGCAGGAGGAAGCTGTGAGCAGGGAAGGATGCCTGAAGGGTGGCCCTGGAGGAAAGGGAGCAGCATGTTGCAGGGAGGGAGAAGGGGTCTTATAGTCAAGGCTGAGACAGAACTGCAGCTTGTGGTTAAAAATCCAGAGGACATTTATATCACGATATCAAGCAAAGATTCTTTCCCTTCAACATTTCACATCGCGTCTGTTTTGAAAGCACAGATTTTCATTCCTTGAGGAAGGTTGGGAAGTTCAGCAATAGCAAATACCACATCAGATCACCTCACAGTGTTGTGTCCATCACTGCATGACAGCTTCAAATATCAGGGCAAGACTAAATCTATGGTCACTGCTGGGCAGCAGACACAGGATGCAGCTGATCCATGTGCGCAGCCATTTTGTGTTTAAAGAACTACTGGGAAGTCTGCAAAACTGGTGCTTCTCCTGACTGAATGGCCACTGACTGAAGGACTACATTTGTGAAGATGGCTGGAGAATGAATCCATCCACTGCCCTTGAAAAATGACTCTTTTTTTCTGCTGCTGTCTTGTTGTGGATGAGAACCTCTTCCTAGCAGAGTCCAGAGTCCAGATCTACCTCTGCCTCCATAAAAACTTCTAAAATTGGCTCCTGATGGTGATTGGTTTCTAGGGGCTACCACATAGAAGTAAGCATGAATATTGTTTGAGTAGACGGATTGCCTGTCCATACCTCATTCAACCGTGAGACAGCAACATTCCCTCTGCCAATGGGGCAGGTTTCCTTCATCACAGCTAGAGTTAAGGCAAATTTCAAATTAAGTTAGTCAATTTTCCAATTCTTCTTCACCTTCTGCCTATGCAGAACAACCAGGGAATCTGGATTGACAGATTGGTGTTAGAGCTGCCACCTGCCAGGTTTTTATCTAGACAGTGCAGATATTGGTGCGATGTCCAGTTGATGTATTACCTGGACTTTAGGATTGGGATACATCTAAGCCACCATAAATACTTACAGTAGAAGATGTCTACAGCTAAGCTAGCAGTTCAGGGCTCAGGAGGGGGACAAAAGGCACTTACTGGTTTTAATACATTTTATCTGGCGGTAGATGCYGGACATAGGCCAGATGAAGTTGTCTCCATTGGCTGTAGAGGAAATTGAGTCTGTTAGCTCAGATACGGATAGAGCTAGAAAGGTGGGCTGCAGTAGGTGTGTTAGCTAAATTTCACCATGCCTCGACAGAAGCAGCTTGAGCTGGCCCATGAGCCTAAAGGAGGATTGGAGTTTCCCATGTTTGTACCCCACCCCCAACAAGTACATGCATTCACATAGAGCAGAAAAGCAGTCATGCTACCTTGTTGGACACATGACTTAAAGTGGGAATTAGGCTTGCCAGGTCTGTCCTGTTTTCTAAGCCAATTTTAGCCCTGTTCCTCTCTAGCCCTGTGGATATCATTGGAGAAAGGTGACTTTTAATAGTCCAGATTACATTCCAGTTCAACCACCTGATGTAAGACCCAGACTGAGAATATTCAGCCCAAATCTCAAGTAAGTCCCTGTGCATGGCTCACCAGTCATATGCATGTACTCTCAGAGGGCAGAAGATCACCCCTGTGAGGGCTGAATGTGTGGGGCTAGGATGACTTTGAATGATGGGATATATGCAGAGGGATGTGCTCCCCGGTCAGGCCTCCAAAACAAGCCAATCTGCAGATGCAGCGCTCTGTGAGTCTGCAAATTATGAGTGGCTGGCCTGGGAGTAGCGAATACATTCACACTGCTGTAAGCTCATGGTGAATGGAGTATCGTTCCTGGGGTCACCCACCATCTGTGGCTTCTCTGGTGTAATCCCAAATGTGATTCAGGGACAAAAGTGTCTTCCTGAAGCCAGGAGAACTTTGAGAGCTTTCTTCATTGCTATGGAGCTGCTGCCTAAACCAGGAAACACCAAAGATCCTGTTGCCTTATGCTGTTAAATCTCTTGCTCTCAGCATGGCAGCTCTGCCTTGCTACTCTGCAGAAGAGCTCAGGGTGGCAGTGCTGCTATGTGGTTTGAACCATTCCCTGGGTCGATTTCTTTTTCTTGCTGATGTGCAGGGAGTTGTATCCCCACAGGGAGCATCAGGGGTTTCACATGAAAAAGACACAGGCTAAAACTGCAGAAAGCAGTGCCTTGCCATGCTGGGCTTAATTAAGGGTGTGCTGAAAGAGTCCCTGTTTGGTTACACCTCTTTGCAGACAAACTGTGTTGGAATTCAATTGGTTTTACAGCAAGGCTGTGTTCGGGCTCACATCTGGCAGTATTAAATCACTGCCCTGTAGGAAGAGATGGTTGTTTCCATTTTCTGCATTTGGTGTGGCTACATGTGTCAAACACAGTTTCTGCTACAACTGATAGTAAAAATGTGCAGCTGTTGTAGGAAACATTGGAAAGGAGCAGTCTAAAAGGCTAAAATCTAAAAGGCCATTAACTGTTAGCACTGCACAATCCAAAGGAAACTATAGCTTGAGAATGACAGCAATTTGTCTCCCCATCAAGACTGTCAGTGGACCTTTGCTGTGGCTGGGAGATGGCGGTGGCACATTTGTTTGATACGGACACAGTCCTGTGGTGCACTGATTGCTGTTTCACTTGTGTTCTTGGCACTGACCCGTCTCCTGGAGATGACTGCCAGTGCTTCACACATCTGAGAAGCTTCAAGCAACTGATACACAGAAGCAAAATCTGCCTACGTTTCATTTATTTTCCTGTGTAATTTGTAATCTATGAAATCTATTTTTCTACATAATCTAATCTACCCACCTAATTAGATACATCTGTATAAATAGAGATTAAGGCAATGACGCCTCAGGTTTTTTTCTAGGCATGTCCTCTTTAACCACTCCAAAACATTGTCCACATTGATCTTAAGGATTTCCCATGTTTCTTCTGGATTTCCAGTATAGTCTGGCCTAAGCTACCTATGCTGTATAGTTACTGTTTCCCTGAGCAGCAGATCCGTTGTGTGGATGCTGTGTGCAGTTTATGTGGAACCTGTGGCCTGTGTGCTTACAAGCACGTATGTTTGTCCAGGGACTCCCAGACGGAAATAAGGCAGCCGTCAAGACGTGTAAATAGATATAGAAATATATCTGTGTATCTATCTATGAAAACACACACCCATACACAGTGGCTGAAACAGAGCTGTTGGTGTTACAGTGGGGAATTTCAGGAGTCCTGGTAGGAATGTGACCCTTATATGTTGTGTAACGTGACGTATAAGCAAGTATGTATATAAAGCTGTGTGTTTCCTCTCTGTAATATGTCACTCAGGGTAATTCCAGCCCTACAAGTAGAATTGTAGATAGTCTATCCTGGAATAGTGACAGATTTAAGGCCTGAAATATCCTTGAAGCTATGTTGATTTGGGAAGAAAAGCATCTCCATTTGTTCTTGGTCGAATCAGGGCTTCCCCTGAGCTTTGGCAAAGCCCAAGACAGTTGGCTTTTGTATGCTGACTTCTGTTCCTGGCCCATCCAGAGGCTTCCCTTGCCAGCTCCTTTCTCCTTGCTGTGCTTTGGATCTTCTGTTTGTACAGCAGGGTAATATCCCTGAGCCATAAGGGGGATTAATTATCATGCTTATAAAGCACAGTGTCAGCAGTGCTTTAGGTAGAGCTGATTGTGGTGGCGGGTGACCATTTGCACTCTTTTCCAAATCTGTTTTCTACAACCCTGCTACTATGTGGAGTCAAACTGAATGTTGCCAAAGGGGAAATGGCTCCATCAGTGAAAGGGCATTCACTTTCTATTCCTGTGCTCCCTTTCCCAGCCATAAGCCAACAGGGTTATTTTGCCAATGCTTTGGAGACTCTTTGGATTGAAAAGAAAAAGGGCAAAGCGTAAGGAATAAGGAAAAGTAACAATGTGTAAAATGGAGCCAAATGCAGTTTTCTGGGATTTGCAAACCTTGCAAAATCCAGGCAGGGTGTTTTATTCCTTGGAGCAGAGAAAGYACTTGCTTTTTTGGAGGATGAGGGATTCCACCGACTTTCTGCAACACGAGTCTCCACTGCTGTGCTGTTTCTGCTGCCGAGAGAAAGGAGGTGCGAAGGCTCCTGTTTATTTGGCACGGCCAAGAATGTCTCCAAAGCATCAGATTTCAAATCAACAGTTTCAATCTTTTCTATCTGCCTGCGTTGCTTTTCCTTCATGTTTCTTTTGCTGCTTTTCTCCTTCTAAATCCTCCCCTCCTTTTCCCAGATCAAACTCTTTCTCTCATGGCAAACATCATTACTACAGCAGGCAAAATGAAATACGCCTCAGTCCCAGGGAAGACAGAAACCCAAGAGGGAAGGGCAAAGAACAGCAAATAAAGAGGTTTGCAGAATGCCAACACAGCAATGGCAGCAAGAAATACAAGACAGAGCTGTTAACCACACAAGGAAATAAATGCTCCTGTGGGAAAAATCATACACTAATGCCTATTAGCTTAATAGCCCTGTGGTTTAGGCAGAGGGCTAAGAGACAGGGGGTCTGGGCTCCACATGCTGCTCTGCCGCAGACAGGCTGTCGCTTGAGATGCTTGCTATACCCTTGAATGTCTTTGATTTTAGCTTTGCCACCTTCCAGTGTAAAACGGAAACCTTTTTCTTCTGGGGCTGTCAGATGCAGGCAGAGGCCAGCGAAGTCAGGATGAGCCCACGCTGTTATCGGGTGTAAAAGTCCACCGTGTGCGTGTGCAGAGTCTGATCTCTCCCCAGATGCCCATATTGTGGCTTCTCCCCTCCTGTATTACTGTCTGGAAGTTGGAGCTGAATGAAGAACTGCAGGACTTCTTTTCAGAAAGACATTGCACACAGTGTGCCCACTTAAAAAACAAAGTACTGCACAGTTATTTGTTGGTTGCTGGGAGTGCTGGGACTGAATCTCAGAGCAAAATGGCCATAGCAAAAAAAGAATGACAGGGAAGCAAATGATAGAAACACTCCAATGGAGACCTTCAACAGTACCACTATACCAGGAAGTTTTATGAAGGAAGGAAAGGAAAGATTCCCTTGGAGAAAGGATAAAGAGGCAGATTATGACACACTTTACTTTGTAACATTTCCTGAAAAAGAGCCAAGGGCATTGTTTTCTACTTTAATATTTTATGTTAAACTTTAAACAGATGAAGGCGAGAAGGCTGACTAGCCATGAGTTAATCCTAAAAGCAGAGATTTTTTAGGATGAGGAGTAGAGGGACTTTATTGGTTATTATTAGACTTTTCTGCTCACAACAGACATGTTAATATATTTTTCTTTTGGCTGCTGCTGTTTTCTTCTTCGATTGTTAAAACCCCTCTCTGGATAGAAATGCCTTACTTTGGACAGAGTCTGCTCGTATTTAGCAAATGGCCTGAAGATGCTGAAGACTGAGACACTCAGTCTGCAGCACGTAAGTAACTCTAAGCACTGTGGAGGCTAGATTTGGAGAGGTGCAGGATTAGTAGGAGATAAGTCCTCTGCTTAGCTACTTACACCAGGCTTTCAGGGCAGGAATGTATCAGCTCCAGGCATCATTTTGCTGTGGAAAGGGTGAGATCTTAGGGAGGAGAAATAGCAGGGATGAAATTTTGTACTATGGGTTATGAATGTTCTGAGCAAGAAAATTTTAAAGGAGAGTGGTTGATTTGGGGGCCAACTTGTAGCCAAAGGCATGGGACCTTTCTCCAGTTCAGATTTAGCCTCCTACCTGTGCCAGGGCTTAACACAAAGGTAATAGCAAATAGGTAGATGGTGATGAGATGAACAGGTTTAAGCACCATAGTGGAAAGACCTGTCTGTAATAGTGGGGGTGTTGCGAAACACTGCAAATGCTTCATCAGGCTGAATATTAATTAAACTGCTGTTCAGCAGTGCTCTTTATATTGCTTAAAAAGGAAGGACAAGGTTCCCTACACCTGGAAATTTCTGCAAGCTTTAGGGTGAATTTTGAACAGACATTACAAAAGAGTGAAGTTTAATATTTTTCCTTTTATGAATGTGTCATGTCAGATTTACTGCCTTGTAGTGGCTGGTGAGAAACTTATTAGGAAATAATACTTGTACCTCAGAGCTGGGGTATTAATTTTTAATCAGTTACTTATCTGAGATGATGATGGAAGTGGAATATCAAAGATGGGCAAATAGTGTCCCACATTTTCTTTCTTCAGGCTTCATTTCTTTTCCAACTTGCCAAAATAACCCTGGGACAGCCTTCTGCATCCTGATAGTGTGTGAACATCTCCCAGTCTCTAATGCATTCATTACCACAGTGCCACTACAGGGTTACAGATGAGGAGGTGAAGGCAGAAGAGAGACTTAAATCCTTTGATTTCAATGGGAATGAATTACCAAAAGATGGTTTATGAAGTTTGATGTAAATAAACAGAAGAAAGAGGCAGAGAAAGGGGGCTCTATCTTGATCTATAAAGGACAACCAAAGCAATTGTGCAGCCACGTCACAGGATACTCAGGGTATATTGGGATGTGCTGGGAGAGCGCTGCAGTATGTGACTACTTCCAGTGAGGCATGTGCATGCAGCCCTGGCTCCTGGGAACGTCTTGAAATTACTACTGTGCTGAGAGTCTGTACTGCAGCCCAGTGCCATTCACTTGTGTGTTGCACCTGGATTCAGCTGTGCCACGTGGGTCTCTCCGGGCTTTCCAATAAGGTGGCTACCTGTGGCTCCAGCCTGTCCCAAACGCTCCCATCGAGCTCTGGTTGGAAAGGAGCTGCTGCTTTTCCCCCAGCTGCCCTCTCTACCCGGCCAAGCATATTCTTCCCCCCTGAAGTGAAGCATCTGTTGCCTACACGTGGTAAGATTGAAAAGTCAGCATCTGAGGATAAAAAATGAAGAGAAAAACTTGCTCCAGTTGCAGCTACAGGCAGGGAACAATATAACCAGCTAGGCTGAGAGCTGGTCAGAGGAACGCCGACCCTCAGGCCCTGACTGCGTGAAGTCCTTAGCAAACTGACATTACCACAAATGGCCAAATGATCTTGCTTTTTAATATCTCATCTGAGGAAATGGCCTCTCCACTCTCCCTCCCCTGTCCCCAGGCTGAAGTAATGTTGCCACTGCTGTGAATCATAAATGCCATTTTCCTGCAGCAAGTCAAGTTTCTCCTTGAAAACTTCCCATGCAGTTATGAAGCAGCAAACATTGGCTTTCAGAGAGCAGGTAAGGTGAGAGCCTTTGGTGGTAGGACTTTGAAGGAAGACATTCATATGCATACATACATGAACAGATGTTACATACATGTGCACTCCTGCTGAGTGCTCCACGAGTGCTGTCCATTTTAGGTACTGAATGAGACTGGGGTCCCATGGGGAAAAGTCCTTTATTTGATCCTGGAATTAGAATGTGTGTCCTTATTCCCAATGTGAAGGCAAACTAGGATTTGTTTTCAAAAAAAGTCTTAACGCTTCATTTGGCTTTGTAATCTCTCTCTCTCTCTCTCTCTCTCTTTTTTTTTAATGTAGCTTTCTATTGTGATATATTCACAAAAAGGTTGTGAGTCACCCTTATTCGGAATCTCTGTATCTCAGCTACACTGCTGTGTTTACTACTGTGTGGGTTGGAGGAACATAGTCCCCAGCTTTCTTCAAAAAATGCATAACAAAAGAGCCTGCTGCAGTTGACAAGTGCAGTGGAGTGAAACTTTTTGTGTGTGTGTCTGTGCCTATGTGCACTTCATCCTCAGAAAACACAGATCTGCAGCCCGCTATTTGATGAAAGAACTTTGGAGCTCAAATAGCAAAGCAAGCAAACAACAATGGGACGTGTAAAACAGACTTTTTCCTCTTTTCCTTTTTGGCCTTCCTGATTCGTAAAGAAATTCTCCCGCCAGTCAATACTGGTGCAGTTGTATAAACCTAAGCTGTCAGGTGACTAAGAAGAGAAAAGTGGAAGTAAAAGCAATGCAGCGAGTCTGAAGTTTGTTTCGTTCATAATGATTATTTGCAATGTACTGGATTATAAGAACACAGGCTGTTTTCACAGAAGGTCACTCTGTGGCCATTGCCCTTTGAGGGCAAGTCTTGGAGCTCAAAGAAATCACAAAGCCAACTTCATTCCCTGCTCCCTCCTTGCAGATGTGCTTTTCGTGCTCATAGGTGGAGGGAAGACTTTATGTGTGATGTAAAGGCCTACAGGGGTTAGAGGTAAGTGTACTTTCATTTTGTCCTTCCGCAGTGCTTGTAGCTAGCACAAACCAAGGTTGCTGGTCCCTGCCTGTTATGCAAAGCAAGTATTAGTGCATCTTAAAGTAAGTTTTATGCAATCACAGACTTCAGCTTGTGACTTAGCACAAGCAGAAGGCCAGAGCTGGCAAATGCAAGGGGACAGTCCTCCAGGAAAGGGCTGTGAGATTTTGTTCCACCTGAAAAGAGATTTTCTGAGAAGAAGAGGTGCCTTGTTGCTTTCTGTTTCCAAGAAGTTTAAATGGGGAGATGGAARACACTTCCTAGTTCTTACCAGTCCGACCTCCTTGTCTGACTACTTGGACACTTTTTGTGGGGCTGAAACCAGTGAGTGTAGTGCCTGACTCCAATGGGAGCTGGATTTGACAACTCTGCTTTACCCAAATTAGCATTTGTCTCCTAGAAACTAGCCAAGGGGGTCTTCTGTTACTGTCACATTCAGTTTTAGGCGGATGAGTGTTGCCTCCTCTACCTGGAGAGGCTTGAAGGAAGAAAATCGAGCTCTGAAATCCTTGGAGTCTGTTGAAGATGCTTTACAGATCAGGAGACTTCCTAGCCTGTTTAAGTAAGACACAGATGTCTGAAGCCACATTGCTACTTGTTGCTGTGTCCAGTTACTTACACAGGCCATAGGGACAAAGCTGTCACCAGTCCATCTGGCCTGGAAGAGAAGGGAGAAATCTTCTCGGATTTCAGAAGGACAAATGTCTATTGGCTGGACTGTAGGTGTGTTGGGCTCCTCAAAAAGTGGTCTCTTTTTAACAGCTCTCCTTTCTCTGAAAGATCAAAAGAGATTCAAGAAATATGGAAAAGCTGGAAAATAAAGCTGGGATTTATAAGCAAAAAGCTTATTGCATATCAGGTCTGAACCCATCCTCTGGTTTACATTTCACTGCTCATCTTGGGAGAAAATTCAGTCCTGAAGTTTGCTTTCTCCTTTGCACTGAACACAGCAATTATGTTCATCCTATTCAGATTCCAGACTCAATTTTTCATTCTAAGGCCTGTGCTGTTATTTTCCATCCACACAATCTTATAGTTAGAAAAGGTATATTTGAGAGGCTGACCTGATTTGCTCTTTCCCTCTTGGGAATAATATGTGTGATGGTATTTAGAAAAATGAAAGGAAAAAAAGCCTTTCCATATACCAATGGGCAGGGGGAGAAAACATGTTTTTTTTAAAAAAACATATCCTAAACTCTGTAATCTGGTGCTGACAAAGAATATTCACAGACTTATTTTCTTCTGTTTCAGCCTTCCTTTAGCCAGTACAAAAATTACCCATGACTCTTTTCTCCCCAGCAAGTTTGACAAGCCTTGTCTCAAGCTGTGCACTTTCCTCACTACTAATATGTACCATTTATGGAAGTTTTGACTTTTTTTTGAATATTCTAACACAAGAGATTTTTCCAAACAATCATAACTTTTTTGTCTATTTCAGTCCCATCTGATACCCCCTTGTAGGTCTCCATGAAAGGAAAATAAACATATATAGAGCATGAAGAGGGGACCAGGCAATTTTACACAGCTTCCCCTCCCCTCCCCAATTGCCTGCCTGAGTAATCTGACAATAAAATTGGATTTTTGGTATCTCTTTAACACTCCAAAAAGTAAACCCCTTTCATAACATGTATCATTTTCTAAGGTAATTTAAAGAGAATACCTTTCACTTTTAAATTGCCCTTTGGCAGATTTGAAACTGCTGTTGTTTTCTGAAAGCTCTTGGCATTTAAAACTGCTTTATATGAAGGAGGAGGGGGAATAAAAAAAAAAAAAAAGCTCACAACCTCAGCTACTTCGCTTTCCTTCTGATCTGTCCAGAGCTTTTCAAGTGAATGGGAACACGCAGACAAATGCATTCTGAAGAAAATCTCATTTCGACCCTAAATGGTGCTTCACAATTTCCAATTCATGCTGTTGCCATTTTTACAGGAATTGATGGCTGCCATTGTTATCAAAGCTGACAGGCCTCTAGTAGGTTGCACAATCAGCGCAACCTGCTTGAGCCTTTCATTATTCCCGAGTGGCAGATTCTCATGATATCTCTCTTTTATAGGCATTGCTCATTTTTATTTCGCATTTGACACGACTCCTCCACTCTCTCGCTGCTGGGGTGCTGAGATTAAATGACTCCTCTAAAGTTAAAGGAACAACAGCTCCAATACATGGTGAATGTGCTTGGCGGCTTCTGTGCGATTTGTGCGTTTCAAATCAAATGCTGGTCAGTTTATCAAAATTAACAGTTGGGTAATTGCCCAACATGTGGATTCATTCTTCCCAGCCCTGGCTTTCAGACAGTGTTTTCTGGTTGGACAACATGAAGGAGAATATAACATTCTCTATTACAGAAATGCAAGTGAACTCTGAAAGCAAATCCAAATCAAAGGTTTGGGGACTTTTGTTTTTGTGCTTGAAAAAATAAAGAGGGCAGTGTTTCGGCTGGGTCAGTTTTGTCTAAAAATCTCTCTCGTCTCAGCTGGCAGGACCCGAAAGGGTGCTGAAGAATTCTGGAATGACCAACCTAGTGATCAGATTAAAAAAATGGGATGAGTAGAAGTGGGATGAATGGGGAGTGCCAGCAGCCCAACTCTGCAGGAACTCAAAAGAGCTGAATAGAAGATAAAACTCCCTGCAGTGAAGAAGAATTTACCTGCCCTGAGCATAGTTTAGGCAATCTGAAAAAAAAAATTTTTTTCTCCAAATTTTCATCACAAAGACTCCAGCCAGAAGGCTCTGCTCTGGCCTGAGTAGGAACTGTGAATGCCCCAATGAGTTCCTTGTATGACACAGATAGCACTAAGGGGTGAAGGAGGAAGGCCTTTGACTATCCTTCATAAACCTTATTTCCCACTATTCTGCTGTACAAGATTTGGCTAATGTCAAATGGGAGATTCCTGGCAGATTTGGGAAGAGATCTGCCAAATCCTCTGATGTCATCCCAAAGACCTTGTATCTGGGATCACTGGATTCCCACAAGATTCTCACTTTGCTTTTGTCTTTAGCCGCAGCTATGCTTTCAGCATAATTGCTCTTTCACCTAGTCTGAAATTGCTTTAAAGTGTTTTTTGTTTGTTTTTTTTAATATGAAGAGAACTTCTCTATAAGGAACTGGCAGGTGACCAGTATTGTAGGCTGTGTCTGTCCTTCTGCTCAGTGGTTGAACTTCAGTGCGAGTCTTCCAGCCTTTGGACTTGGGGACAACTTTCTGAAGGTATTAAAGCCAAAAGGCATCAACTGGGACATGAGCCCAGCTGTGTAAATGCAATTTGGTAGCTATTAGGTTCTTACACATGGGGAGTGGGGGGGGGAATCTGGGTTTCTCCACCAAACCTGGCTTTTCTTGATTTAATTCAAGTGTAACCAGCTTCTGCTGAATGCTGCAAGTTCAAATCTCACTCAGCTGGGACTGAATCCATTGGTATGTGTGTACCCCTTTTGGCTGCAATGTTTCCAGTGTACTGTCCCTCAGTTTTCAGTATGGAGCCTCAGGAATCACAAGTGGTTCCCAGACATTGGCAGTGATCTCGCCACTCATGGGCCAAAGATGAGAAGAGCCACTGAAACCATCACCAGGCTATGATGCCACATGGGCTACATGAACACTGAGGAAGGTGGATTTCCCCGTAGGGGAGTGCCCACTGGATGATATGGGTGAGTGCAGCAGTCAATGAATGCCAGTTGTACAGGGATGCAGGAGAAAGCAGGGCACAAGAACTAATGTACTCGAACAGGCAAAGGAGGTGTCTCCCCCAGCTTCCTGTCTTGCTTAGTGAGGGCATCCAAAAACCAGGGCTTGCACAGTGTGAGCCTTCCTTCCTGCTTCTGATGCTTGGGATCATGGCCATAAGGGAAGATCTACTGCATAACAGAAGTGAAGAAAGAGAAAAACAACCTGCAGGTAAATTAAGAAAAACATTGTGAACAAATAAATTAGTGAGGAGATATTGACAAATAAGTAACTCTGCAGCCCCTAGTAGCACGATCACCATAAATACTCAAGACAAGATTGGCAGGGAAGGATAATAACTTTCATTATTAGATCCAGGGCTATACTGAGGGGAAAAAAAAGAAAAAATGAGCTTGTGGGCATAACAGCCTTTCTTTGGGTCTGAAACAGAAGTAGCAAACTCCCAGTAAATAAACATTAGGGACAATTGCCCTAGTTTTATTTAATTACATGAATCAGTTAAACAATTAGAGAGGAAGTGGTTGTTAAAATCTCAGAAGCAGGTGGGAACATTCAGGTCTGATTTCCCAAGACATGTTTTCATGATGATAGTGAGTGAGGTATTCAACCCCTGCCCTTCCCTTTGCTGTTTATTTCTGGTTTTATTGTAGCTACAGTGACACCACTGCTTGTGCAAAGGTGCTGTGACCAAGGTCAGGGAAATGAATGGTTTCAAAAATAACTTGTGAAAAAATTCTCTTTTAAGTTTTTTCCTCTAAGTCACAGCACAACAGTGGGAGTAGTAAGAGAGGGAAGTYACTTCTGAAAATTTCACTTCATGACCCCACTGCTCTAGGAGAACTAGTGCTGTGAAAAGCTGATGCCCCTTCTGGTTAGCTGGACCTGGCATCACTAGAAATCAGCAGAGAGGAAAAGGGTGGGCTGGCCATTTTTGTGCCATGTAGGACAAGCAGTGTTGTAACAAGGGCCTGCTGTCCAAAAACTGTCTGTATCACATAAGCTGGAGGTGAAGATGTGACACAGAAAGACCCTAAGGGCAGAAGGATGTTTCATGATGGAGACAGAGAAATAGATACATGAAAAAATATATATTTAAGAGGCCCAGAGCTCAGGGGAGTGTGTTTTTCTGGGTAGAGAATTTGGGATGGACTGTTATTATTTGCTTTGTTTTTCTGGGGTAGGTTTTAGGTAAAACCACAATAGAATTTTTAATTGAAATAATCTGGGAGGAGGTAGAGTGATCAAATTGTGCCCATAATTACCACATGGGACACCCTAAGCCCAGGTGTGATGGCACTGCTCTACCGCTCCCCTGGTAATGCTGCGTTGGGTTGCAGTGAGATCACAAGGACTCCGGACTTGTGAGGAAATAGGACTCGCCAGATTCAGGGCTGATACTTGCTTTCTAATTGCATCTCCCTTGGATCCAAGGGCTCCTGAAGGGAGCCCCAAGATGTCATCTCTTTACAATTAATAATAATGGGTAAGCAAATCAATCATTTAGATCCAGCAATAGAGTTTGAGCATGTGTATTTACTGGATAATGACCATCATAACTGTATGTATCTGTACTAAAAAAAAAAAAAAAAAAAGCATCAGATTTGAAGAATGATGGCCTTAGGAACAGATGCAGCTTCTGTTCTCAGGGCTGCTGCAGATTTCCTGCATCTCAGAATAGTCACCTCAATTCTGTGTATCTGGTTCTCCCACAAAATTAGGTTAACGAGGTCTCGCAAGTAATGGTGTGAAACTTGATTTCCTGAAATGGCTTTGATGTCACTGGAGGCCAGATGCTCTTCAAGGAGAACGTTTTCTTACCGTTATGGTGCCTTGCAGCTGCTTTGATAAACCAGAAACTGCTCTCCTGACAAAACTCAGGCGAAAATGTGTTCCTGACCAAATAAGACATTGAGTACTTTCCCTTCCTAAGCACAGATGAAAGGCCCAGCACGAGAGATGTCAGTCATACTACTTCCTACCTGATAGGATGGCACTTAGATACTGGTAACAGACGAAGAACCTATAAACATGCTGGGTGAGCAAACAATCCTATACATGTACCCCCTGCCTGTGTCTGATGTAAGGCAAATCTTGCCTCTAAGCCTCTAAAGGAGGTGCAGGAGCCTCACAGCCTGAGAGAAAGCCAGTGGAGGACCCTGGTTTGCAGACTCCCGCTACCCAGGGCCTCCTGCTCATGTCTGTACTCCCTGCAGTTCCTGCTGGGAGGCATCACAAGAGATGAATTTCACACTGTTCACCATCACAGAGAAAAGTGGCAGCTTCTTATTTGATGTATAAATTATCCTCTTTCATTATGTTTGATGTTTAAACGTGCTATTTTAGGATGCATTCTTTGTAATAAGATATGAGAGGTTTGGCTATTTTTAATGTGACAGAGGAGCTCGCTTGGAGGATAAATCCCCAGCAGCACACACTTGCCTGGGAACAAGACTGAAAATGTTTTTTCGCGTTATCTCAAAGCAAGGCCCCAAAGGCTTAGGATGCAAATCCAACAAGTGGTTCCAGTCTGCACAATGCAAACAAAACACAACAGCCAGAAATCTGTTGATTTCACGGATATCTTACAGCAGTGGCAGCGGTCACACAGGTGCTACTTACTGCAGACATTTTGGGGGAAGAACAACCCACCTGCCTGCTGCGGGTTATGGAGTGCCTGGGTGGGCTGTGGTGGGGCCAGGTGGCCGCACAGGATTGGCTGGGAGCAGCGGCTCTTACCTGGGATTGGTCAGGAGCCCACTGCTGGCACTGTGTGATTGGCTGGGAGCGCAGGGCTGGGCGGGGGGTGGTTTGGCCCTGTGGCCCAGCTCTGGTGGTTTCCTCACTGCGCTGGGAGTGAGGCCTGGCCCTGCTGATGGGAGAAAGCTGTGTTAAAATAACTGATTTTTCATATGGTTTCTCCTTTCCTATGTTAGGGGAAGAAATCCACCATCTGTGCTAATGATGCCGGTGAAACACCATTATCTGGAAGGGAGAGAAAATCCCTGGTAACAGTCCTTACCACAGCCTGGCTGAAAATGACCCGAGTTTTATCTTTAATCCATTTTGCCATGCTGCTTAAATGGAGAAAATCTTTAAAATTAGAGCTTAGTTCATCCCCTCTACTGAATTACAGTGTACTGAAGCCTCCTGCTTAATGGGAAGCATTATTTAGCTTAGTGACCAAAAGCTGGTTCAACAGCAGGAGTTTACCAGGTGTTCAAAGTAAGACTAAAACAAGCTGATGGTGGGTAGTCCTGCTCTCCTGTTTCTGACCCTTGCCTTAGCCTCTGAGATACATTGTCATTATTCCTTGTCTTTTCTGCTTACTTTCTCACCTGTTAAGGTGAACATTGGACCATATATGGAACCTGTTATCTCTTCCTGGAGACCTTGTGGTTTAGGCAACATAACATCCAGGTTGAAATTGCTGTTAGGTAACTTTTGAGGGAGGGCAGTGTACAGTAGGATGGATGAAGATCGTGCTGTGCCCAGCTGCCTGCCCTGTCCCTGCTTCATACAACAGCTCCTGAACTGAAATGATTGCTGATTTACCCTCAAATATCAGGCCGTCAATGGCATCTGTTGAAAAGAGGCTTTTAAAAGTATGGGATGAAGCAGACAGTGCTGGAAGGCAATCTCACCTACCTTCTCATCATGTGTTGTCCCCATGAGTCTGAATCTTTTGAGACTGACCTTGAATCCATTTGAATCGTTTCCAGTGTGACTCTGTGATGTCTCTTCCCTTGTGGTGACTTGTAGCTCTCTGGGATTTTTACCTTTCTTATCTCCTAGAACTGAAAGCTCCCTCTGCTGATTTTAGCTAAACAACAAGACTTGCCAAGCCATGTTCAGGTCTGATTGCAGATCTTACTGAGATGATGCTAAATGCCTTTGACATCTTGCTTTTAAGATTAGAAGGTACTGTTTTTTGTTTTTTGTTTTTGTTTTGTTTACAGTGTTTCCTATCATTAACAATAAAAAAAAATAAAATGGTAAAATAAAACATCCATCCATTTCCTCAGCACCCTTTAATTTCCAGCTGATGCTTACTGGGCCATAAACCTCCATAAGTCTGGGGAAGGCACATTAATATTTTTGGCCTTGCATGCAGCTCTTAACGCTATATCCCTTTGATCTTGCTGCCAGTCATACTGAGAAGAGGGTTGTACTTCACTTTGTACGTGGAATCCAAGATAGGAGATATGAACTTGTGTGAGTCTGTTCTACACCCTGCCTGATTCACTGTTTTGAGGTCTAAATGGGAGGGGGCTTTAAGCGTCCTTCAGATTTGACTTTTGGACAAATGAAGATGACAAAAGTCATCTTCAGAGATGACTTTTGGACAAACTTAGGAGATGTTTTTGGAAGATGCCAGATAACATCATTTAGCAGTACTACTGTGTCTGCAGATTACAAATATTAGCCCTTTGTAGTTGCTGCTTTCAAAGTGACAAAAAAAGATCCAGATCGGCGCATCTACAAGCTATTTGCATTTTGTGTTATTTTCATACAATTACGTGTTTGAAGAGAGAATGCATTTTTCTTTTCTTTTTTTTTCCCCCTCTAAAGCTCCCCTAATTACTTTCAGTTCAGGTTGACTTGTCATCTTATTCTAGGTAATGAAAGTCAGATGGGAAATAGTGAAACTTAGTCTGAAGTCAATCAGCCTGTTAAGTTGAATACAAAAAGCACTCGTGTTTCATTCACTCCTGGTAGGGAAACAGAGATGCAGATGATTCCCACTGAACACCCAGAGAAGAAATGAAAGAAGATCATTAAAGCAAATATTAACGCTGCAGATAGGAGAGGGAGTGAACACAATGCATGCTCTGTCTCTGAAGTGCTGCTGTGTTACAAAAGCACAGGAAGTAGTTCACATGAATTTCAGAAGTTTTTCTCTTCTCTTTCTTTCCTGCCTCTCTCCCCAAAAGCTTCATCAGCTCAGGTTATGGATGATGGAGTGACACAAAGGAACTGTAGTGTTATAGTATTTTACATATTCATTGTGGGCCAGACTGAAATGAAGTCCCAATGAGTTAATATTTGCAGAGCTGTCTGGGGAACACCTTGGGAAGGGAAATGGCTATGTGGAGGGTAATGAACTCTATCCCTTCAGAGATTGGTGCAGAACTGGGAGAGGCTGTTATCTTATGGGCTGTTGCAAATAACCTGTGTACTTGTACGCTTTCAGGGTCTCTTCCCTACCCAAAAAGCTGTAGTTGATCAACGGAGGTCTTGAGCAGAAGTCAGCAGCTGCAGTAGGACCTCAGCATATTGTCAGGCTGTTCTCACCACTAGCACGTGCCTGCTCTTGGCAGCCAGGTTCCTTTCTCCTAGCTCCCTGCTGGGGCAGCGTGGCCTAGTGGGAATGTACACTCTGCCCATTTGCTCCAAGCCTGATCAGGTCAATTCCTGTGCGTGTGCTCTTCCTCAAGCTGGGACTCAAAAGAGCCTGCTTCTAGTGCCATCATCCCTTTCCTTCTGTGCCTCACTTTCCCTGGCTGTAAAACGAGGGAAGACATTTCAACCACTACCAGTCAGGTGCTTCAGGAGCATCTCATGCACTGTGCCGTAGAGAGGTTAACTGAACACTGGCTCCTCTAGTCTCATTGCTTACTTAGGTGGGAAGACCTGTCTGAGCAGAGAAAACTTACTTTTAGTGCACATCCTTGTACGTTAAAGCTCCAGCAAAATTTCCAGTGTGGGGTGGGATCAGTAACTACTGATTCTTCCCTGGCTTGCTGGTGCTGGGTTTGTTTTAGGCTTACTGCCATTAGTTGGAATGAATTTTAATGACTTTATGTGGCTTAGATGGGAGGCAGTTATAATTAATTCCATGTATACGTGCCAGATATATATATATGAGAAATCCCCTTGATCAAAGAATTGTTTCAGGGCAGGGACAAAAGCTGACAGTGCCAGTAGCTACCCAGCATCAAACCCAACTATCCAACCTAAAAAAACAACTCCAAATAAACCTTCAGGTATTCCTAATCTCTGAAGAGAGACCACAGCTAAGCCCCCCTCACCATGATATTCCTCAATTTCCCCTCTCTGCAAGTAGGTCAGGTCTAGCATCAACTTTGTAGGAGTTTTTGAGGTCATCTGACAGAACACTCAAAGTGATCAAAACCAGCCATGTAGCCAAGCTAATTGGAAATCACTCCAGAGAAAGGATGGCAACTTAGTGCTTCATTACTATCATTTAGTTGGCATCCATGTTACAAATGGATCATCAGCCAAGAGGCTCCTTGGACTCGCAGACCCTGAGGCATATAGAAAGGAAGGAAGGAAGCTAGAAAGGAAGTACCAGTACAGTTTATGTGCTCTGAGAGCTCTGTAGGAGGAAAAGYGTTACGAAAGTAAGGATGACTGTCTGATGGTAAGGCCAGTGAAGCACACTGGAATGGACTAAATAAGGTGGCTCACTCAACATCTCTTAAAGAAGGGAGGTTCCCTTTAGAATCTTGATCAGAGTATCCTTTCCTCATACCATGTGATGGTGCTGTGTTAGTATTGTCAGGCTTCCCTTGTCCTTTCCCAGTGTTTGATTTTTCCCTTTCAGATACAGGGCTCTGTGCTAATGAAGATTAAGGACAATATGTTTGTCTGGACTTTCTCAGACAGACTTAGGCACAGAGCAATCCATTCAGTGTCAATACATCACTCGCTTTTCTCTCCCCTTGCTCAGGCAGCCTATAGTGCCCCAGGGAAGAAGGCGGTGGGCAGGCCGGGCTGGCGGAAATGACCCATTTGTTTCTAAAGGCAGAAGGTGTGTGAGTGACTCCTGGATGGCTACAGCACACATGTAATCTTTTAGGAGCTTAGAGTTAAATGTCCCTTTTAATAAGGATGAGATGCTTACATTTGCATATGTGTCAGCCTTAATGGGACTTTAAAATGGATAAAATGGCATAGGGACCACTCCTGTACAATTGGAGAGGTTGGCAAGATGGCCTGAGAGGAACAGTGCGTGTCTTCCTGGCGTGGAGGTTAATGCATGTGATCCTCCCCAGTACCCACAAAAKGTGCTGTCAAGAAACTTAATAAACTGTGCTCCGTAAGAGACCACAGAAGAGCCCTAAGCTACATAGCCTAACATCAGAAATAGCCTCCAGCATGCATATCTAAAAAGATACTATGGAATGTGGGCCATAAGCAATTTTTCAAATTAAAGCGGCTTAGTCTGTTTCTGGGAGGTAGCTGGGCAGTGGCGACTGCCCGTTTGCAATGTTTTTAATCTATGACAACATCAGCACGATGTAACTTCTTTTC
The DNA here is from genome assembly GCF_003343035.1 of Apteryx rowi. Taxonomy (NCBI): domain Eukaryota; kingdom Metazoa; phylum Chordata; class Aves; order Apterygiformes; family Apterygidae; genus Apteryx; species Apteryx rowi. Next base: position 3,755,975 of record NW_020450727.1, read on the forward strand.
TTTTTACTGAAGATAAGACATGCTGATTATCTGGGATGTTATCACGGGCTAAGAATGAGCATGTGGGCAGTTACCATGGCACAGCTGCTGTGTTGTAATGTGGTGATCAGCAACTTGATCTGCTCCAATCTGATTTTGAGTCTGAGCTTTGAGTGTGATTTGGAAATGTCCCTTGGGTGTGTTCACAGCTTGCTGTGTATTAGTTAAGCCTATGGAGGACTTTCCAAGTAGTATCTTTCTCCTTGCTGCTCTGACTCTGTGCTGTTCTTTTTCAAATTGGAGGATGTGAGAGCCTGCAGCAGAGCCAGAGTAACTCTGACATAATGAGCCAAGACAGGTGTCTGCGGGGACACTATAGCAGAACACAGTTTCCTGTGGAAATCCAGTACAGAAGCTTCTTTGAGAAGATGAGAAAGTGAATATCCACTGCTGGTCAAGATGAAAAGATCTTAATTCAGCTACACCCCCCCCCCCCACACACACACACTTTGTAACTATTTACTTCCAATTGCAATTGACAGCATCCTTGAACAGGAACTCAATCAGCCTTAGAGGCATGACATCATTACCTAGCTTTTTTTTTTTTTTTTTTTTTTTTTTAGCAGAAGGATCCCACAGAGCAGCCATAATAGCTCTGACAGAACACTGATAGAAACCTGCCATTTTATCCCCATGGCTACTGTTGCCCTGACCTACTCCTGCCGTAATTTTGGGATCTCAGTAGGGCTTGGTAACTATGGCACATCTCTGCTAAAGCAGAGATGCAGTTTCTAAAAGCTACTGGTAAATCCAGAGGGTGGCTAGGGGGCTTGGATCTATCCCAGTTGTCAGTGTAGACACAGCAAGTAATACACTGACTGAACTTGTCTGTGTCCCCTTGCAGGGATCAGATCCTGCTTCCTGCTTCACAGCAACTAAGGCTGCTCTGACAGGAGTGATTGATGCTTTTAGATCCAGGAGTCACAGTTCAGTTTGCGTGCATGACCCAGCCAATGGACTGTAGCATGATTTTTCAGAAATCCATTTCTTCACAGTCTAGATTTGGTTTCAGGCTATGCTACATGGGAATGCTAGTGCCTCAGAAAGGTTATTTTGCAGTTGCCTTTATTTCGGTCAGAACAACTCTATTTTTTAATTGGAGCTGCTCTGTAATAGCTATGATTATAAATCATTTTTGATATAACTCTCTGATGGTTTAAAATTCCATTCATCTGGCCCTTGGTTTAGAAAGGACTGATCCCACAACACCCCTTACTGCTTTTTCTGATGTCAGCAGCAGCTCCATTAGGACTGGAGTCTGAAGAGGTAATTGGCAAAACCAAAATTAGTGAGAACTTCAGTTTCCTGGTGCAAGTTGGGGATACACCATGCTAGTGATGAGAACAAACCAGTGGGTCCTCAGAAAAGAAAACTGGATATCAACAAGACAGATTACTCATCAGCCTACTACCCCCACGTTAATTAAAAATTAAATTTCCTGGTTCTTAAATACACTTTTTCATTCTGCAGCCTGCTCAGGTGCTACATACAGTCAAATCCAGTCATGCCCAAGATCTAGTGGCCTGCACACAACTTGGTCTAGCAAACAAGCTTATTTCTCCTGCAAACCCATGAGAAACATGATGTCAATACCTAGTGGGAGAATGAGTCCAGAGCTGATGAGTCCTTGAGCCAGCAGAAATTATTTGAATGAGAATATCCTGAAAAAGACTGCCAAAGAGTAAAGCTGCACCCTTGTTCAAAGTAATTGCTTGTGCCAGGGATTCTAACATGTGAACAGACTCCTGACAGAAGAAATCCAGGAGAATCAAGATAAATGTAACACCCACAGCATCTGAGGCCTCACCTGGCCTCAGACAGGACTTGGAAGGGCTATCTATACCAGGACTGCAGATACTTGCTCTGCTCACTTAACCCTAGGCGTTATTCTGGAGTGTTTTTGCAATAACGTGTGGTTGTGGTAGTTCGAAGATGTATGGTTTAGGAGCCAAACCACCATACTTTTTCAGATAGGTTTCCAAAGAGTCGATAGCAGCCAGTCTTGACACACGATAGACTTGAACCTGTGACCTTGAAAGCAAAGTACCTTCTGAGTCACTCTTTCTCCAGTGACAAATAACAGCATGGTAAGATGCTACACTGGGATTTGACCTGAGTTAGTGCAGAGAAACAGAGAAATCAGCAGCCTTTCCCTGAGGAACAGTGAGGCTTTGAGACTGCTGGCAGTGGGGGAGACACTGCTGTTGTCCTTTGTGCAGGGAAACTTTAGTCAGAAGTGGAAACAGACATGACTTTTTAAAGGAGAGTTTGTAGGGTGGAAAAAAGGACTTTTTTTTTCTGTTTTTTTTTTTTTTTAAGAAGGGAAAAACAGCTTTCCCAGCCCAGTGGGGAATGTTTGAAACGGTTTTGAAAGGCATTGTGAGGAGCTGGACTCCTCTTTAACCATTTTCTGCAGCTAAATAAACTCAACAAAAACGAAACAACAATGAAGAGGTGTACAGGCCTCTGACGAAGTTTTCTTCTAAACGACAAGCTTTCTCTGTGACTTAAAAGGGTAGCTGCTGACCAGGAAAATCTTCCAAGCATTTGAGCAAAAGATAAGTGAAATAAGCAAATGGGWTGGAGGGGGGAGGGGGGCTCCTTTGACTCTCTGAGAAGGCAGTGAAGGAGTTAATATCTTCAGTGCTCCCCCTACCCCGCTTGCTTTGAAAAATCCCACCTGGTTGCGTATTTCTTTCTCATTAATGGATTAGAATTCATAGTTCCTAATAAATCCAGCAGGTGGTGAAGGAAGCATTTTATATAAATACATATATATATACCTTTATATATATGTACAGAGTGACTTTACATTTATATATATGTATGAAACTTTTTGCAATTGTTTTAGCAACTTTCCTTTGATCATATTTTTCCCTCTGCTTCTTTATGCTCTTTTATAATTTTCTTGGCCACTGACACAATTTCCATCTTTTCCCCTGCATCAGAGCCTGTGTGCCCAGGCCCTGTATTTCTGTACTCAGTCAGCTCATAGCCAGAAGAAAAGAAATAAAGGGTTTTGTGAGTGTGAAAGATTTTCCCTTTTCCCTGGATATCTGAAAATAAATGGTGATTAGATTAAAACAAGCAACAATGTGCTCCTACACCCTGCTACTGAGACCGGACTTGAGAAATGGAAGAGGTTGCTGGTATGGGGCTGTAGTAATCATAGCTTGGAGTGATGGAGCACCCTTCAGGCAGAGGAAATAGACCCCCAGCTTGCTCTGTGTTTTATTGGTCTGATCCTGTGGAGCTGYGTTGGTTTACCTCAGCAGAAAAGCAGTGTTTGTAGGCATATGTTTGTGAAATCAATTCACCCGCTCCTAAACACAGGCTTGTGGAGACTGAGCTTCACAGGTATTCTGGGCCAGTGGCAGCAGACAAGCATTTAAGATGGGAAGTGAAGGCTAAAGAGCCAAACAGCATGCAGGCAGCAGGGCTCTGGATGTAACTGGGCACAGCTGAAACTGCTGTTGTTATTCAGAGCGACAGCCATTGCCCCTGGCACCTGCCCTCTGCACATACCTCTGTCCACGAGATCACTGCAGACGCCACAGGTGGGAAGTTTCCAAGCCTGAGTCTCTGTGATGTCAAGCAGGCAGCACTCGCTACAACACCACCAGAGTTGGGGCATGAAGTGATTTATGCCCACCTGGATCTACTTTGTCCTGCCATATCAAAGAGTTAAATGAATTCATGATTTCCATGACTTCATTCTGTGCCCTTTAATTTCCAGGAACCTCTTCCAGGCTGGGGTGCTGGGTGGTATGGGCTTCCTACTGAAGGGAGGGCTTGAAGTTTGATGATTTTTCAGACCTGGTTTCTTCTAGGACACAGTGTTAAAATCCTCCACACTGCTCACCCAGCTGTGGTTAGGGGCACAGTTCAAGGCCAGGGCCGTACCTTTTGCTTGAGCTTTCCATCTGTTGTTGGTAAGACTGGTGGCTCTTTGCCTTTGCTCACGCTCTTCGGCCCCTGATGAAAATTGAGAGCTGCCTTCTGCGTGGCCATTTGTGTCCCTTATTGAGCAGCCTGTCATGACAGACTTCCTGGGGAGCTTAGTACAGCCTTGTAGACACAACCTTTGTGGATCCTAATGTTGTAATGACAGTTCCTCATTAGTGAACTCATTCAGAGACACTTGATTTTAATGGCCCCCAGTTCCTCTCTCACAAAGGAGTGGCAGAAAAGGCATCAGAAAGCAAGCTGATCAGTGGAAGCTGGAAGTGGAAAATCTGAATAAAAAAGCAATTCTGTGAGCAATGGGTTGACTGAAATGCTCTCTATCATCTCCTCCCCCCCAGCCTTGTAACATCTGCAGCCTGGGTAGTATTTGAAATATCTCCTTCCACAGAACAGTGCAATGGAGTAAGGAAAAACTTGGTATATCACTAGAAGCCTTAGCAAGAGCAGAGAGAAAGGTTTCTTGAGATGGGGCCGGTGGAATCTGCCAGTTAGCTGAAAGCTCAGAGAAAATGCACCACTTACCAAATATATAAATAATTCCATACATTATTCTATAGCATATCAAAACACAGAGCCAGCTTCACACGCTTCAGCAGTCTTTGCTTCTGAGTGTTTTAAATGAGTTTGAAACACTCTCAGATGCTTTCCTTCATAGGTGAATGCCTATCCAATGTACCAAAAGCAAAAATGTAATTAAACTTTAAACTCTTAAAATGGCAAGTACCGCTGGGATAGCACATGGGTAAAACACAGTAATTGTTCGTATTTACTCTATGTCTAGTTAGCACTGCTTTTCAGGTACCTGCTGCAAATGCTAACTTGTGAAAGGCAAAAACTGTAAGAATTGGACTGTCTTTGTGAATTCAGGGCTTCCAGGTGTTAGTTGACTTTTGATGTGGTGTTAGCTCATTATCTGCATGCTGTGAAAAGTGCTCTACTGGATGCTGGTGATACAGTGGGGACCCTTATGGTTTCATTTCCATATATTTTAAAGCCTTCCCCATAAACACACAGTTTTTATCCTGAGCTGTGGTAGTGGTACATCCCATCTCAGGGGAGCTAAGCATGCCACATATGAGGACTTGATTCCTCTGGGCCGCACCTTTAAAATGAAAGATTGTTTCTCCAGTCTCTTTCTCTCGGGTCCTTTCCTCATCTCCCTCCTGGCCATAGGGCTTGCATTTGTGTGCTGTGATGTCTTCTTAGTAGGAAATAGGGCAGAATCACATCCTGCCCCAGGAAGAATAAGGACAGTGGAAAGGGTGTCTAAATTGCCATAGAAAGACTATATCCAGAAAATTTTTTGCTGCCGGGTCATACAGCAAATCATGTTAAACCTGTTATATGTCAGAGTGAGGCCCTGTGTCTCAATCATGCTGACACATATGCACATGCAACAACTAAATAATCCCACTAAAAATAAAGGGGTTTTTCAAATATATTTGCAGATTTTGACAGTTCTCAGATCTCTGCTCTGGCTGAAAAGAAATGTTTGGTTCTGTGTTCTATTTCCTTCTGATTTTAACATGGTAAGAGTAAAAAAGGCTCTGGGAAGGAAAAGCAATGTGAACTAAACCCCATCTTTCTTGAGTGTTTAAGAAGATTCACAGGAGAATCATCTAAACCTGTTCTTTAATCTTTGAAGGGATTCCTGTGTGCTAACTGGAACGGACTGAGCAGGGACTCTGAGGTTAGTAAACACCACAGGAATTCTTTCTTTTTTTTACAATTCCTGCCTTTTGCAAAAGGGACTTTCCACAAAATGTTTTCCACTACAGATAAACTGTGGTTTCCAAGTAGAGGTATTATGCACAGGATACCTTTCTAACTTGGCTCCAGCTTGCTTTTGTGCAGATGTGAGTGAGTCCAATTTTCATACTAATGGGTGTGTTGAATTTATAAAACATTTAAAAGAAAACTGTGATAAAGTGTCTTAGTAGCTTTGTGAATTTGTGTTTTGCCAGAGTGCTCCAGGTTACTGATGGTTCAGATGGTTCCATGAATTCCGGAAAGGAGCAATTTCTTCTGCTAATGCTCAGATATATTGCACTGAGTATATTGTGAACTGTTACAGAACTGTATCTTTGGTTTAGGCCACTGAAATGGTTGTATACCAATTCACTCTGAAGATTAGACTTTCAGTTAACATCTGCTGCAGGAGGGATCTAGGATCTGCCTTGTAAACAAGATCTCTGGAGTGGATAAAAAAATGGAAAAAACTTTTGAAAAGTTTCTAAACTTCTGTGGAGGTTTGATTAGTTCTCAAAGCAGGAAATTTTCTTCTGCATCTAGATACACCCTCCCCTTGACATTAACACCATTTCATCTCAAACAGCTTGTCACCTGGGTAAGGCAATTAAAGCAACAAGAAAAAATAACCTGTCTACTCCTCTCCCCCCTTTTCAAAATGCTGTGTTGTAAAGCCTTGCAGTAATGAACAGTGGTATCAAAATTATAATAGTAATGAGGGATTAGGTGCCAAGGTGGTAATTCTTTTTGCATTTTGCAGTCTCTAGAATTAATCTGGCCAATTTAGTCACCTGCAATGCAGGTCTCTCCATCAGAACTAGCTGTGTGGACTACTTTAAAGGTCGGGGTGGGGGGGGGGGAGAGGTGTATCTATCTAAGGCGTGATTCGTGCTACAGGGAGTGCTGCCTGCTGTGACGGATTCAAACAGCCTCAGCAGCTTCTGTAGGAAATTTAAATGATAAGGTCACAAGACCACGGGTTTCCAGCTGTGTGGTATGGGGACCTTAGTTTCAAGCTGCATTAAAATGCTATTTGATAGCTCCTGAAGCCTGTCYCAAAAGTAGGGCAGTTTAGCTCTAGACCAAATCTATCTGTACTGCATAGCCTGGAGAATGGGAATTACCAAGGGAAATGCCTTTACTTGATCATAACAAACTTGTAGCAGTTACTCAGCCTATCTCAGGAGCAATCTCAGGCTATCCATGGGAGATACGAATGGCTTAAAGCAAACCAATCCCTTTAGACACGTTAGCTGAATGCTGTGGCCCAGTCTTTTAYTTCCACCTTGACTAGATAACTGATGAAAGGCTTAGATGCAAGAGCAGTTTTGTCCATCTCCTTTAGCACCATGGTCCAATGTAGCAGAGAAGTCGATTGAAAACCAACCTTCAGAAAGGAGGTCAGACAAGCCATAGGGAACTATCTTTCCTTTCAGCATCAGGGAGTCTGCAGGCTTCCCATCCATTGGCATTTTGTTACTACAGCCAAGCAACAAGACAGAGGGAGTCTCTGCCCTCTCACCAGGCTGGGAGGTGTTAATGGATGGGTGTGAAAGGCTGCTGTCAGAATGGAGCTGAAAGACAAACAATCTGAACACATCTATCAGGCTTATTCCTGCCAGCTGCTCTGAGCCAAGTAGAGTGACATAATCAAAAGGCAAACCAAGCAGATTCAAGGAGCAGTAGGTTTAGTAGCTATCTATCTCTGTGCATCTCTTATAACAAGGAACTACTAGGGCTGTGGGGTTTGGTCCATATGGACAGAGAAGGTGCCTGTCCAAGTCAGAGGTCACTACCGCATTTTCCCTGGGAAAAAGGTTTCTTTTGTTTTGCCCCAGAGAAAATAAGTGTGGAAAAGGTGTCAAATMTTTAACAAGTATTTGACTTTTTCTCTAGGGTTATAGATGAGGCAAAAGAGGATTCTTCTGTCAGAAGTCAGAACCAGACATGAACAAGGCTGTGAGTGCTTTGGTGTGTGTCAATTCAGCAAAGTTCCCAAAGGATCACATCTTTTGGATTTTAGTATCTCTTCATTTCTTTGCATATATTTCTGTTTTTTTTCCCCCCAGTTTTTCTCTGCCTTTCTACTGCGATTTCATTTCCCTGTCTCCTTTTAACTCAAATTTCTCAATCCTGCTTCTTCTCTTCTTTGCCCCATATTTRCTCTCTCAGGTGTCCTCCAATGAATCTCTCCACTGAAATCGGTCTTATCCATTTTTTTTGAATACCTGCCCTCCCCCAACTCTTCTCTGTTCTTCTCTAGCTTCAGTCAGCAYTTTTGAACTCCTCCCTCTGCTCCCCACATCCTGGTTGCCCTTRTGCCCTCATATTCTGTTTTCTCCACTTCTCAGATGGTGACTCTTCTCCTTATTCCTCTTGAATTTCTGGATTTCCTGCCTACACCTCTTTCTGATTTGATCATATCCTGTATTCACCTCTCCCCTGTTGCTTCATTGCAGGGAGGATTTGCAGGCACTGTATTGATCGGCTAAGCCTTTTCTTCTCAAATGCTCTTTGACAGGGACTATGGATATTCTACATGTAATGCAGGCTGGGCCTTCTGTTCCAAGGCCACTAAACCATCAAAGGGTCTGTGTGAAGGTATATGCCATTATACTGTTCAGACATTATACCCTTACAAAGTAATCATGTTACCCAGTAAAAAAGCTGGAAAAATCCAAGATTACACTTCTTCCTATTAGGTGGTGAATTGCAATTAGAGAACTCAATGGAAAAATTGGGCTGCTTCATTTATTTCTGTTCTCAATTCATCAGCCTGAGAGTTAATCTCTTGCCTGCAGCCACAGCAGACTGAAATAGCACCATTTGTTCTAGCAAGTGGGCAGAGAGGACATGGCTAACCTGCTGATTTTCTCTCTGCTGACTGGATGTTATTTGGGGATGTGGGCTGAAGTGAAGATCTGCTTGTGTGTGGTTTGGATCTAATTAGTTTTGCTGACCTTCTGATTCTTTTTGTTATATATCAGATGTAAAATTGGAAGCAACATGCTATTTTAATCCTCACACAAAGAAGGCTACTTAGGTCCCACTTGTATCTTTGTTTATGTGTCCAGAAATATTGCTGAGCACTTTATTTTCCTGAGAAAATCACAAAATTAGCCCAACAGAGGTTCTAAAAACTTAAAAAAAAGCCTGAAAGCAGAAGGCATAATATTTTGATTTTTAATTACTTAAGATGTTTTTGTGAGGTTTCTGTAATGCTAGGCAGGATGGATGGATGTGCAGAATTGCTGCCATTATAGTCCCTTTCATGAGGTGAAAAGGAGAGTGTCTCATTTTCACTGTTTCTCCAACAACCTCAGATTTAAAGAAAATTAGTTTGGTTTCTTTCCATGCTGTATAGTCTCTTATTGAAAGAGCTAGTAGGGTTATTATCTGGATTCTAAAAATCTTCTTGGATACATCAGCATCCCATCAAGCAACAAATATTAAAAGATGGTATTTGGATACCCAAAGTCTCAATAGCTCTTGTCCTTTTTGTCATAGTTGAAAGGCTTTCAATGGTTACATCATTAACTTTAATGGATGAGATTCTAATTCTCTGAGGACCTGGATTGTGTCGCTCTTTAACTGGCATGCACGGTTTCTCTCTCTCTCTCTCTCTCTCTCTCTCTCTCTCTCGCTTCCTATTAGTTCTGAGTGAAGTAACTTTGGAATAGTGCTATGACATACTTTTAAAATTTCAAGTATTCCTTTAAATCTATGACAAAACTTCTATTGGGCTAAGTGAAAAAGGTTCAGACCCTTTAACTACTCCATATTTATGCCTGTCTCTAATCTCTCTGGTCGAAGTCCTGTTTCTAGGTTCCTTTTTCCATCATAGATTAATGGGAAATACCCCAAACTGACTGTTACTCCATATTTTTAAAACTATTACTAGTAAGAGACTATGATATGTTATGTCCAATTCCCATGAACTATGTTTGAGGGATGAATAAAGAACTTAGCACTACCAAATGAAGAGATACAAATGTACCCATACGAATAAATATGTAAATGCAAATATGTGTAAGTACCTATACAAAGGCACATATACGCAAAATGATATTTCCTACCTTCTGTTCCTAATGGCTCTGTTATAAAGGACACTGTTTCTATCACATGGTTGAAAGTACAGTGGTTATTTCTACAGTTTTTTTCCCATCCTTGAATATTTTTTTCCTTGTTTCCTAATTGGTCTTCATAGTTCAAGTTCATTTTTTGTTAACAGTCAGTTTCACTTTCCATTAGCACAGCCCCTCCTATTTTTCCAACACTGCAGCATGAGATAATAAAAGAATAACTATTCCCACTTGGGAGTTCATTTCCTGCAGTGCTGTGGACAGAATGGTAATTAAACACCACTCACTGGTTCAGGAAATGGAACACAAAGTATTGCTATTTGTATAAGTCGCTAGGCAGTTGGTCAAGGCAATATCTGAACACTTCATAGCGTTAAGGTGTTCATCTTCAAGACAACTTCTGCCAGGAGGTGGGAATAATAATATCTGTTTTGCTGCTGATAAACTGATGCACAGAACTATTAATTGACTTCCTAAGTTCATGTAGGAGGTCTTTGGAAGAGTCACAAGTCAAATGTAGGTCTTTTGATTGCTGAATTTTTACTGTAAGACCAAATTTCTTTATGTAACTCATGTATGGTATGTTTGCATTTAACAGATCCTATGTCTTTCTGTTTGTGTGTCCATCTGATACCACTGTCTATAAATTGTTTTTTTTTTTTTTTTTTTTTTGGTAATAGTAAGTAGAAGGAAACTTAACTTCTGAGGGTCCTGCCTGGTTGGGAACTTTGGTGTTTGGCATTACAGAAATAGGAATCAGTTACTTCTATCCAATCACTTTTACCCAACAAATACAAATAATTTCTTGCATGTCAAAGGCATTAGGTCCATGTGTTGTGTTAATTTGTTCAACTGGAATGTGTTTAGAGGCTAATGAGGCTGCTTTCATATTAGGTGATGAGAAAATATTGATAAGATGACAGTGAGGCTAGCTGTTCAGACATTGAAGGTTTTGATAAGATATAAATAGTCCCTGTAGCCATAAAAAATTTGAGAAAATATTCAAAACAATATTGTGACCTTAATGATACTAAAAAGTGTAGAAATGCTGTTAATGTAAATTAATTCTTAATGAGTGGATGAAGAACCCTCAGATATATATAATGAAATAGAGGTATATGAAAACTAGGTAGTTTAACTATAAAAGRGCGTGTGTAAGAAGTGGTTCTTTCAGGTTTTCTCTAGTATTAGACTTTCTAAACAACTGGCCTTCTTGTTATGCTAGCCTAGGATTTCTGCGAGTATGATGAGAATAACAAACTAATTGCAAGTCTTTCGCTTTGTAAGACTATTTAAAAAATTTTAATAATAAAGATTGTTAACTTGGCTCCACTCAGTTTGTGTTTCACTGTCTGGGACTTTCTGCAGTGAGCTGGCAGAATCAAACCTAGCCAAAGTAACAAGTGTTAATTAAGTTCTACCTAATGTCAGTGTAATATGACTGTTAATGCCCTGTTTTACTCTCTCCTCATCCATCTACTCATCCAGCCCCAGCTGCAGCATTTCAGCATATTAGACTCTTCTTCATAAGCCCCACCTAAGCTCAGAAAATGAGATCATCTCTATTTTACAGGGGAAATTTAGGCACAGAGAAACTAAGTGATTTGCAAGAGATCTAAGAAGCAGAGTGGAGAAGTGAACAGCTCTGGCTATGAATATCAAACCCCAGGCTGGATATAAACATGAATATTTTGATGTTGTTTCTTTATTTCTTTAAATTTTGAGCTGTTTCATTCACTGAGCACCAAAAGGATTCAGGGCTGCAGTCTCCCAAATGTCCCTCATCCTTTATTAGTCTAATCTGCAATTCAACACTGTCTTACCCCAAAAACCTAAACAAATCTAAATTCCATGGTGAACTGACAGTCTGGAGCACTCCCTTCCCTTTTTGCTTGATTGTATTACAGATTAGTAGCTCTCAGCTGATGATGAGCTTTCTGACATCAGTTTTCTGGAAGGACTCATCTCCATTTTGGAGTGTCCTACTTTCTTCTACCAGTTTTGTAAGGAAGGGGCAGTGCACAAGCGGGGTATGTTTTTCTTGAGCTGCATCCACATGTGRAGAACAGGCCCAGGTGATCACCATAATAGACCTACTGCAGCTCAGCAAGTTACCATATATCAGCTGGCTTGCAGTAAAGGACTGTGAGTCCCAATCTCAGTATAACTGCAAACCAACCTATAGGTGCATTAACACATTTAACTATGTCAGTGCAGGAAGCTTACAAATGGGTTCATGATCAGGGATGGCAGCTTGGAGGAGAGGCAGGGTGCTCATGGAGGGGCTGTAACACAGTTTCAGGTAATCTCCTCATGAGGGAAGTCTCCCTTTACAAAACTAGATGGGTTCACCAGGTTGAGTACATCTGCTTGCAATTGCCCTTGGAGGACAGCATGCTCACCTGTGCACTTTGTTCTTTCCTTATGAGAAAGGCTGAAAGCAGTCACCTGGTTCAGCCCTTACCAAAATCAGGGCTGGGTGCCCAGTTGTAGTTCACATTGCCATATTCCCAGGAACCAGCTATTTCCTGAGTAGCAGAAAGGCTTAAGAAAGTATTGACTGAGAAATGCTGTGCAAGACCCTTGAACAGCTTGAGCAATGTGCTGCTTCTGCAATMCTCTGCCTAAGACCACCTCATTGTTTTGCTAACACACCTTCCTGGTCCAGCCACAAGAAGTGAGCTTTATCATAATGCATAGCAACCTGCCCAAGGAGCTCACTGCATCTACTAGCTAGCTACGTACAACTGGGACAAGGTTTCTTTAGCTATAGTATGTGATTCTGCTCATTGCAAAACCAAATAGGACAAGTTGGTACCACCATATTGGTATGGTACTGTTCTATGGTACCAACATATCTCTGGTTCATTCCTAAAATATTTCCTATTGTCATATCAGTGGAGATTTCTACAAATGTCGTAGAGCATCTGGTGTCATGCTGCACTGAGACTTGTGTCTAAAAGGGCCTTAATTTCACACCAAAGGAGTACTGTGACTCCATGTTGTTCTGTCCTTTTGTGTCTGTAGCAATATTTTGTGCAAACAGTGGCCCAGACACACTCATTATTTTAGCCAGCAGCTGCTGTGAATAATAACTAGTGGACAGCATAGGGATAGAGCAATACTGAAGGAGACATCAGGAAAACAATAGATAAATGGACTCTGGCAGTGGTTGTGTATGGAGGGCCTTTGTATTCATGCCAACCTGCTCATTTGCAAGGAGCACAGAAAATCAATCAAAATCAAATGCAAGCAAATGATAAATTAATCAATAAAGCCATGGGCTAATCACATGGTACGCTCCTCACTTACTTTAATAAAAAAGAACAGTTGCTGGCTATGGGTCCTGCTCTATAGTGGCAGTCTTTGCAATCAAGCACTGATTCAGATGCTAGTTAATTAAGTCAAGTGAGCTGTATGGAACAGGCTTCCACTTTATTTTTTGGGGGTTAATGGGATAACTGGATTCAATTTCCCAATTTCACACTCCTTCCCCAAAGACTGTGAAGGTAAGCCACGTACGTGGTTAATATTTGCATATAGCATCATAGATATATTTTGTAAAAGCAGAACTACAGGACTTAGAGGAGCTCTTCAATCACTACAGAAACCTGTGATTTTTCACAGAATCACAGAATGGTTGCGGTTGGAAGGGACCTCTGGAGATCATCTAGTCCAACCCCCCTGCTCAAGCAGGGTCACCTAGAGCACGTTGCACAGGATTGCGTCCAGGCGCGTTTTGAATATCTCCAGAGAAGGAGACTTCACAGCCTCTCTGGGCAACCTGTTCCAGTGCTCAGTCACCCTCACAGTGAAGAAGTTTTTCCTCATGTTCAGATGGAACTGTCTGTGTTTCAGTTTGTGCCCGTTGCCTCGCGTCCTGTCGCTCGGCACCACTTGAAACGAGTCTGGCTCCATCCTCTCGACACCCTCCCTTCAGATACTTGTACACGTTGATAAGATCTCTTCTCAGCCTTCTCTTCTCCAGGCTAAACAGGCCTAGCTCTCTCAGTCTTTCCTCATAAGAGAGATGTTCCACTYCCCTAATCATCTTAGTAGCCCTTCGCTGGACTCACTCCAGTAGTGCCACATCCCTCTTGTACTGGACTGGATGCAGTACTCCAGATGTGGCCTCACCAGGGCTGAGTAGAGGGGGAGAATCACCTCCCTCGACCTGCTGGCAACACTCTTCCTGATGCACCCCAGGATACCATTGGCCTTGGCCACAAGGGCACATTGGTGGCTCATGGTCAACTTGTTGTCCACCAGCACTCCCAGGTTCTTCTCGGCAGAGCTGCTTTCCAGCAGGTCAGCCCCCACCCTATACTGGTGCATGGGGTTATTCCTCCCCAGGTGCAGGACCCTGCACTTGCCTTTGTTGAACTTCATGAGGTTCCTCTCTGCCCASCTCTCCAGCCTGTCCAGGTCTCTCTGAATGGCAGCACAGCCCTCTGGTGTATCGGCCACTCCTCCCAGTTTTGTATCGTCAGCAAACTTGCTGAGGGTGCACTCTGTCCCTTCATCCAGGTCATTGATGAAGAAGTTGAACAAGACTGGACCCACTACTGACCCCTGGGGGACACCGCTAGCTACAGGCCTCCAACTAGACTGCGCCGCTGATCACAACTCTCTGAGCTCTGCCATTCAGCCAGTTCTCAATCCACCTCACTGTCCACTCATCTAACCCACACTTCCTGAGCTTGTCTATGAGGATGCTATGGGAGACAGTGTCAAAAGCCTTGCTGAAGTCAAGGTAGACAACATACACTGCTCTCCCCTCATCTACCCATCCAATCATTCCATCATAGAAGGCTATCAGATTGGTTAAGCATGATTTCCCCTTGGTGAAGCCATGCTGACTACTCCTGATCACCTTCTTTTCCTCCACATGCTTGGAGATGGCCTCCAGGATGAGCTGCTCCATCACCTTTCCAGGGATGGAGGTGAGGCTGACTGGCCTGTAGTTCCCTGGGTCCTCCTTCCTGCCCTTTTCGAAGACTGGGGTGACATTGGCTTTCTTCCAGTCTTCAGGCACCTCTCCGGTTCTTCATGACCTTTCAAAGATGATGGAGAGTGGCTTAGCAATAACGTCCGCCAGCTCCCTCAGCACTCGTGGGTGCATCCCATCAGGACCCACGGATTTGTGGGTGTCAAGTTTGCTTAAATGATCTCTAACCCAATCCTCCTCGACCAAGGGAAAGTCTTCACCATGTAATCCCTGTCATATAATCAAGCTCCAGCTTCAAACCCACTAATCTCTACTCTTATTGTTCTAGAAACTTTCTCCAGTTACTAGAAATCATTTCCTGGATTCCATATTAAGTATGTCTAAACTGTTTTGTATTTATTTCTTTCAAAAACTGAGTATCCAGGGTTGGGTTATCTTCCCTTTTGTCTGATGATTACTTAGGTAGGCAAAGGTGGGTATTTGTATCATGGATAGAATCCACCTTGTTTTTCAGAGAGTAGGCTCTGGTTGCTTTCTGGACTAAATCTTTCTGAATTTGCACCTGTGATACTCAGAAAAATACAACACTTCAGTTGCCAGAGTATAATCCCCTGTGAATTGTTTGCCTTCTCATACAAAAGCAAAGGAAAATTCTGTCGTGCTTATTTCAGTTGATTTGGGGTGAAAGGGAGACAGTTGTATAAAGAAGATCCTTTCAGCCACACAATGGTTGACCTTACAAGGGTAGTCATCACTGATGGGTGCCACACACTTACGAAGGTTATAGTCTTGCCAGGATAATAGTACCATGTCCCTGGTACTGGAGTATATAAACCATTGATGGAAAATCTGCAGGTTAATGAAGGTTCTTTCCACCTCTCTGCAATACTTGACTAATCAGAAGTTCTTTCTATTGTTTGCCCTCATGCAGGAATAGTCCAGGCCTGGGAAACCAACAGCAACATTTGCACAGAAGACAGCTGTTTCCCATCTTGTGCAGAAACTTTGCTCCCAGAAACTTTTCCCTGAGTATTTTTGTCTTAAAAAAAATTCTCTGTGAGAGTGAACCTTATGTCAAGATAATGAGCTTCAAGCATTCAAATCAGAGCTTGAGTGTTAATTAGGTCACTCTTTCTGGAATGATTTATTGACCTATATTCACTATTAGCGGCCCTAAGTCTTCCTCCATAGAGAGTCAGTGAAAATCACCTTCATCAATCTTCAGGACACTGATAATCTTAWTTTTTTTTCTCTATTTTAAGTTTGCAGAGCAGATTAATAAATAATCTACTCTGAGACTGATCAAGTAGTTCTTCAAGATGTTGAGAAGCCTCAAAAGAAAAGATCTTGATTTTAGATTTTCAAAGCAAATTAATAAATATCAGCTTTGGGGGCCTGATTAACTATTTTGAGCTGAACTGGAGGGCTTTTATTGATTCCAGTGGTCATTGGATGATACTCCTGTTTAATATATCACACACAGAGAAGATGGCCCAGCTGATTTATGTAGGAAAAGGACTCTCGTAAGTCTCCAAAGCCAGAATCAAATATCTGATGTTTCAAAATGTGCTGCGTAGCTTGTAGAAAGAAAGGTTGTTCAGACTGAGAACTTTTATTCCCTTCTTCACTTTTGGGTCTCAGAAGCTTTTCAGAGCTCTTGACATGTCTGGTTTTCCAGGCAACCAAGGCCTGCAGATTAACCTGCAGATTAGTGGGTACCTGAACATCTAACACACCCTATTCAGGCTGGTCTGTCTTGAGTGCTCTGGGATGAGGCACCTTCTGGCACTGACTGGGTTTCCATGGATTACTTTAAAACTGTTTTTTTTTAAATCTAATGAAGTACAGCCCCATGCCTCTTTCAATGCAGGAGCATGAAACTCAGGATGCAGGCTTCGAGCAAACAAAAGGAAGTCACCTTCACAAAACATACAGTTAAGCTGAGGAACTCCTTGCTGCAGAATGCTGTARATGCTAAAAGTGCATATGGATTTAAAACGTGAGTGGAAAAATTCACGGAAAAAATATCCTTTGAAGGGTATCAAATACAAGGACATGYCCTTTGTTTTGGAAAACCCTGAACAGGATTTCCTGGAGGCCAGAAAAATACTTGAAGAAGTATTGTTAGATGCTTGCTCTGTTCTAATACTTTTCCTAAAGTATCTGGTATTGATCAGCATTGGAGAAAAGATCCTGAATCAGACAATCCTATTGCAGACCTGTTGTTGATAGGTCATTAGGCTGATCTGGGAAGGCTGCTCTTAATCCTATGGGAGTTACTGGTTTGTACCTTCTTTTTCTCCTAGTGATCAAGCAACATCTGTCTATCACAGACCTAACTATATAGCCTGACACTTTAAGAAGAGTCATAAGGGCTCATTTTTAACAGGTTCAGTTCCTATGAGATTGTGTCTGCTGTGCAATCACTCACACATCTCAGTATCCCTGCTGGAATAGGGAGGACTTTTCCAAGGAAAAAAAGTGTAAGAAAGCCATTCATAACGTCAGGGTCTAAAGCATCTCAGAGTGCCTCCCCTTTTGCTGGTGGCTCAAAACACCTCTGTCTTGTTTGTCCAAGTAATAAGCCTCTTCCAACAAGCACTGATTCCTCCAGAGCCTGTTATACTTGTGTTTCTTGGTTGTTTTTATCCTGCTTTTTTGTGATCTTGGCTTGTGTGACCATGCTTCCTGTGTGTGCTTAGGCATGTGTGTCCATCTTATGCCTACATGATTTGAATAATCACCAGATTTGRCAGAGGGGCATAAATCTGAAATACAGTATGTTCCCACACATTTTGTAAAAAGAACTGGCCTGAAAAAGACCAGGGAGACCTCATCTGTAYTCTTATTGCATGATCACAGCTTTTACTAGACAGTAGAGAATCCACATAAGAGTGTGCTGTTATTAAGATCCAGGCTTGGGGAAAGCTTCAGAGCTCTCACTTTATTGGACATCAGAAAACCCAGCCAAAAACCCAGCCAGACAAACAACTCATTTCAATTACCTCTCATCTCAATGTTTTTTTTAGCAGAATCAGACCTGTAGAAATTTCCCTGGAAGAAAATTACCATCTTTTTCTTTGGACCTGATTCCACACAGTGAAAATGGGCTTCTGGGGAAAAAAAAGGCCCTGTCTCCTCCTCATGGATTCAAGGATCATTAACATTCTTAGAAATGATCCAAAATTGGTCTCTGCAGAGCCTCTATGCCATGATTTTATATAGTTCAGTTTTTTATTTAGGTCTATAGGAAAGTCTTGCAGCAAATAGTCAAGCCCTCAAATCCTTGCATTACAATACTTGAATCAATAGGAAGAAAGAAAGGCTTGTTCCAGCCTGTGGATAGGAATTATAAAAACACACAAGGCCAGATTCTGCATCCTTTACTTCTTCTAAGTTAGCAAGTTGCTCTGGCCAGAGTCCTGCTGAGTGCAGTGAAAGAAGTCAGTGCTTGAGAAGGAGGGGCAGAAGCAATCCCAAAACTAACTGGCTGTAAGGAAGCAAATTGGCTGCTGTGCTGGGACTGTGTCTTGATGGCGTTTCTGACCATTAGCAAACCCAGGCTGGGAGGAGATTCCTAGCTAACAGCCCCTCGTGGAATTTGTGCTGCTAGATTAATACAGCACTCTGTGTTAGCAGGAGTTTAAAGGCCACACAGGATTTCCCAGGTGGGAACAGGAACTTGGCAATGTACATACATTTCCTGGTCGTCCCCCGTCCCCGTCCCCCACCCCCCCCGCAAAAAAAAAAAAAAAAAGAAAACATCAAACCAACCCCTGCCAGCTCTCCCTTAATTCCCTTCCCTTTCTATGCCTATGGTTTCCTTTCCATTGAGATCAAACAGCACCTAAGAGTAGTAAAAAGACTTTCTTCTCCCCTAGTGAGCTTTCTACCCCAGCATTTGAGGCTCCTGATAACTGACCCTGCCTTCATATTTATTTGTGACAGTGATTCTACCCTACAAATCCATTAGGTTGATAGCGAGCAGATCAGTCTGGAGACATAACCAGACAAGAACAACTAATTAGTACACAGGGTTATGAGAACATTTACAGTGGAAACGCTTCTCAGGAGAGCACTGGAAACGGTGAGAAATGTTTCCTGCTTGACATCTCTGTATATGCAAGTCTGGCCCTCCAGAGAGCCTCAATGACCATCCATCTGTGATCAGAAATGCTCCACTGCACATGGTGCTTGTGAAACAGGATGGCTCAGGCTTTTCACGTGGGCTTTTTTCATTTCTAGGGTTTTATGTGATTCTCAAAGGAACCTTGTCAAGCTTGGCAGGCTTCAAATGTCTGTTTTTTTGTGTGGATGGTTTGACTGCAAAATGAAGCAGGTAACCCAGCACTAGATGTCCCACCTCCCTGGATAGCCAGCTGAAATAATGGCAGGTCTTGTTTCTCACATGCTGTCCTTCGACCTCTCAGCTGAATCTCCAGCTCTTACCACTGGATTAACCAGTGACTTGATGCAAGTCCAAGGCAAGGCTTGAATTCTTGCCTGGGACAGGATAGTGAGACTCTGACCACCTTTCCCTGGGCAAAGACATGAATGCTTTGGTTTCTTTTGCAGATCCCAGCCACTGAGTAACAAACCAGGATCCAAAGCCCAGGATTTACTCAAKGTCTGAGAAGAGTTACAACCACTTGAGTTTAATCCAGGTCTGTTTTGCATTCTGAGCTTCTTCCCTTGCTTCTTCTTAGTCTGTAACTCTTTAGTACAAATGCTGCTGTAAAAACGTGCCGTGGTGGTTAGAGTCAGAAGTCCCCCTTACATTAGGCATAGTGCAAATGCTGTTTCAACTCTGCAAAATAGACTGGATGTGCAAATGTGAAAATGCTTTTAGGTGCACATGAATTGGCATTCAGGCAAATGGGAAAAAGGAAAGGAATACTTTACCTGGCTCTTTCAACATCGGTGTAGATTAATACCAGCTAGTTAGCATCAGGTAACACTGAATTTGAGCTGCATGGCCTACACGTATTTAGTTATTATTAAGCAGTCCCCTAAAATGATACCAGTAACATGGCATCCATCACAGCTTAGCACACCAACAAAGCAAAGCTATAGGACTACCCATGGCCTTATTTTTCAAGAGCTGCTGATGAGAAACTACTCCGGGGACTAAGAACCAAGCAAGCAGTGATTTTCCTGAGACCGTACAGTGTCCCCGGTCTCTTCTCACGGTGTCTGATGGATCTGTGGAACTCACTGCAGAAGGGCACAATGAGTGCTGAAAGTTATGTGAGTTCAAGGTGTGATCGGACAAGTTCTTGGAAGAGAAGTCAAGTGAGGGTTAATAAACACAAAGAAAATGCTTATGGCTCTATGGATCAAAGGAATGCTTGGAGGAAGTATTGTATATGCTTGCTTGAGCTTCACTGAGCATCACTTATGTGCTGTGGACAGGATACTTGGCTAGACACTTGATCAAACCCAGACTGGCCATTCTTAAGTTCTCTTATAACATAGTAACTAATAACCTACTGTGACTAGAAAATCTGTTTTCCTCTCATTTATTTGGGTAGCAAAGAATGGGGAAGAATGAGATGGACTGGAAAATGATCATGTACAAATAAACAGCAACATGTGGGAGAGTTCTTCTGACTCTTTGTCAGAATTAGAGGTGGAGTTGCATGATTTTTTTGATGTATCTCTAGCTTTCTGGCCTTTAAAAAAGTTTCTAATAAAAATCAAATCCCAGAAAGAGAGAAGCAATTTCTCAGAGGTGGAAAATAACATCATAGTAGAAATGATTTTTAGAGCTGGCATTTCTAGGATGTTTAATGATAAGTCAAACTTGCCAGAGCAGAGAAAAGCTGAGCTAATGCACAACGATCAGAGATTTTTCCCTTGACTATCACGTCTAATACTATCAACAGGCATGCATATTCCCTACAAAGAACAGATGGGAAAGCATCAGCTAATGACCGTATGTACAAGCTTGGTCAAGCTTTGCCTTTGCAAAAAGGCAGATACTCCAGATAAAAGTTTCTGTTTATATTTGTATATATCTATATCTATATCTATTTATTAAGAACTGTTAAATGAAGATGAAATTCACTGGGCAGAATCCTTGGAAAGCCTCTCCTATTTACTGCCTAGAGTTACTTCACTGCTGTTGGAGGAAACCTTCCCTCCTTTCCAATTTGGAAGTACTCAAACATATGAGGCAAGACAGATATACAAAATTTGGTGCTGCTATGGGACATCAGCRGTGCCTTCTGCAGGAGGAAAAGATATGAATCAAGAGATGTAGGGTTACCTGGGAAAGGTCTAGTTTGCTGATGGATAGCAGAGGAGAAATTGCTGTTGAACTTGGTAGTGCTCATACTCTGCAGACTGACTGAGCATGCAAGTGCATTAGCAGATCAGAGAAAGATCCATGGTTAAAGCCCTGCAGATCCCTTTTTTGCTGCTTACATGTTTCCCTTTTTACAGGAGTGAGCAGCCAGTAGTGTTTAGCCCCTGACTGAGTTTAAATGAGGTGCTGAATGAGAAGCAGCACAGCAAGAAAGAGGGAAGTGTGAACAGAAGGAAGTACAGAAGGACTGCACTGAACACAGTTTTTTAACCCAAGGTAGGAGCTGGTCCTGGTAGCTGGGAGAGGTGTCTGATTCAGACGCCTCGCTACCAAAGAGGGGAAGGCTTGTGCCCAGAGACRATTTACTGTTAGTTAGTTATGACATTTGCAGCCAAAGACTAGCTGAGACCCACCCCCAGACCCCTTTACAAAAGTCCATTCCCACTCTCCCACATATGTTCTCTGTGGTAATGAAATAAAATCTTTTAATAGAGAAACCTATCCATTGAAAGTTTTTACTTACAATACAAGGATAAGGGAAGGTCATTTATAAAAATTATCTTTAAGAACAGACTTGAGGAAGGCAACCATTATTTTTGCTCTTGTCATGAACAGTGGTTGTAAGATTTCCTGTCAGTATTGGGATATGGTATATATTAAATTAGCAAGTGTTTCTGGTTTGTGTGGAGCAGATACTGCTGGGTTAAGAAGCTAATTAGAGATRTTTGCTGAAGTCACATTTATTCCCAGAATCAATACTCATAATATACTAATTAGATCAACTGTTTAGGACAGTGCCATGCTGTAGCAGGAGTCTGTCCCCATTATGACACATGCAATACAGCATTTAGCTCCCATTATTATTAGTAAGCACTGCAGGCTTAATTCCTGGTGAGAGTCTCCAAACAGGCATGTACAGTCTCATACTCCTTCTGAAAATTTTAAGCAGTGCCTTTTCCAGCACTCAGGATGCATTAACCCTTCCAGTGCCTCTGCTTTGGGGTTGTATGTGGGCTTCAGCAGCAGTTCCAAAACTATTGAAGGGCTCTTAAGTAGCTCGGTGGACTTTGGAAGAGGGCCCAGAGACATTTACAGGGAAATCCAAAGGAATGATTTGGATATGACAGACCTGTGGAACTGCACAGAAGAGTGAGAGAATCCAGATTTCCCTCCATTCCTGGAGTCTGAATCATTTCAAGAGGGAACTAGSAGTGCCTGCTATAGGTCGTATCTTGCCCGTAAGTAGAAATAATAATAATTTTAATAATTTCCTGTTCTCAGGATTCTTTATTGTATCACAAAACATTTTATGACTTGAATTCCTTGTATGAGGGTACAACCCCCTGCCCTGGAATTTGGCTGCTGAGCTCAGCCTTTTCTCAAGGCTACCATGGACTCTTGCTGTCAGAAGAAGAAATACTCTGGTATCTGCAAGYCACAGCTTCTAGCTGCAGCTCCCCCTCTAAGAAGTGGATTTCTGCAACTGGCAGAAACTGCCTGACTGGCAGCTACAAGGACCAGGTTCAATTATTAGAGGTTATTAAATCATCTGCTCCAGTTGCCCCCTTGCAGAAGTCCAGGCAAAATGCCAAGATTCTCAGTGAGCTAATTGCTCACAAATGGTGGACCAAACCAGTTTCCCAGTAAGGTTTTCTTTACTGAAAGGGAAAGGGGAAAATATACACCATAATATACAATAACCAGCTTCTCCTTTCCCCAGGTTTAACCATAAAACCCTCAAGTCCCCTGCTCTAATAGGCAGGGATGGGGTGTGCAGGGAAGCAGCCATTGAGCTGGTGTTCCCCTCCCATTGCAACACTTGTCAAGCCCCAAAACCCATCCCCAGGCCAGGGGGACAATCCTGGACAGCAAGGCCTGCTCTGAGTTGTAGTGGAACCTGCAGCTCTCATTGGACCTGTCTTTGCTTGCTGCTGCTCATCTTTCTCAGTGGTTGTTCTCCATAGTGGGAGTATCATGGCACAGAGGTCACATGCAGTCCTTCTGCCCAAGGGAGGGCAGAATCTCTCCTCTACTCTCTGAGTTTTGCATTTCATGGCTGCAAAGCATTGCAGCAGGGGTGAGCAGCCCCTTGCTCCAGGACATGTGGCTACKGAAGGCTTTCATTTGTTTTACAGTAGGATAAATTCCTCCGCGTGACTAGGTTTTATCCTACACTGAGGCATTTCTGTTATAAAAGAAAATGTATGTGGTGGGCATTTGGCCCATTAGTCCCTCTTTTGCAGTTCTCTTTGTTTCTCCCACATGCTGAGACAACCTTTTGGGGGCCTCCCTTGCTCTGGGACTTTCTGGAAATGGCTGTTCGTCTCTGAGGCTCTGTATGCATCTGGCAGATACTTTCTTCTGGACTCAAGAGACACCATATAGTGCTGCAGATGCCTTTGCCCAGGCAGAGATTCTGAGCTGAACAGCCAAGGGAAGGCACCTCTGCAGTCGCAATAGCTCTAAGAAATACTGACCAGCTCTGTTGAGCATGTGGGGCCTCAGCAGGAGGGGAAGGTGGTGGTGCTGCACTGCATACATGGGAGATGGGAAATGGTGGGACTGGCTGGAGGAGGTGATGTGTGGCTTGCGGGGTCTGTGAAATGGTGGGTTTCCACTTACATGAAGCATGATGCAGGTGAGGTTATCCCAGGCACACAATTYCTTTGCTGAGGGACCAGAGTACTCCAGAAATGGATTAGTTTTGACATGGAAGCTGTGGGCAGTGTGGAACTGATTGGTATCAAGATAATCATGACATGTATAGGTCAATTTAGGGTCCCAGTTAGCCCAATTTAAATCTAGAGTAACTTTCAGGGCCCTAGTACAGGCTCCTGGCCTAGCAATGGCAAAATCCACGACTTTTCCATGATGGGGAGCCTCATCATGCCATAGTCTCACTTGCTCCTCAGTCAAACTGGGATTTCCATGAAGTTTATCTTGRACATCCCAATTGACTATGCCTTATAGAAGTGATGGGTATAGTTTAGTCATTTATTTACCTTATTTCACCCATTGCTTTTTCTTATTCTACCCTATTTTYCCTCCCCCTTCCCTTTCAGGTAATTCTTAATATTAAAAAAAAAAAACAAAAAAAAGCTGCCTGATGCAATTTGAGGTATGACTGGCACATTTTATTAAGGGCTGCAAAACACTTAGTGGCATGAGGGTTTTTCATGTGTAATCAGATGCAGCAATTGGCTTGATTGCAATTGCTTCTGGGACTGTTGTGCACAAGCACCTGATTAAATTTTAGCAGTGATGCCAATTCTGGAGGAGTTTTCAGCTTCACAACCTGAACAGGCCTGGGGGAAATCATGTGCCTTGTTCTTAGTGCCGCCACCTGGAGAAGGGAGAAATGGGACAGGCAAATGTGTTAGCCAGAACTCTCCCTCTAAAGAAACTGTTGTCTGAGGGGGAAAAGTGGATGAATTCCCTGTTCCTCTGCCTCACAGTGATGGCTATGGTGCAGCTTGGCATTGTGGCATGCTTTCTTATTCTTCCTTTAATTCCCCAGTGGTATAGGACCCACTTACACCAGACACCCCTCTCCTAGACCACAGGGCTCTGTGGACTGTCTGTGGAGCAGCTCTGCTGTCCCAACCACATTTTGGGGAGGGGGATGAACATTGCCAGACAGGGAAGGACCCTTTTCCYGGCCCTCTGCCTTCACATGGGTGGGTAGCAGTAGCAGTGCTCACCTCGATGGAGCCGAAGGGAGCTGAGGCTGCAGCATAGAGGGGTCAGACATCAGACAAGGCTGATTCCACAGTAACATCCACTCSTAATCATCCCGGGCCTCTTAGCGTCACAGTACCAACTTGACTTGTACCCATCACCAGGGCTTTGCTGTCTATTCTGTCTACTTATAGTCCTCTGAAATGCAGCGGATGTTGCACATCCCTCCCTCTGCCCGCTCAAAGCAAGTCTCATACAGCTCTCAGCAGATCTGGCTCTTCAGCTCAAATAAGGGAGATTTGCACTTGGGAGGCTGGGGGGTTATTTCCAGGGGTGGTGGAGCTGCATGCTGATGCAGCTGCGTTGTGCAAGAGTCAAGGAGTGGAAACGCAGCGGGTTCTCAGCCACCCCGGCTATTCTGGGTACTCCTCAGGCACACCGCTGCCGGTGGCTGCAGACATTTCAAGAAGGGACTGGCGGAGCTTTTTGAAAAGGGGATTTTCATCCTGTGGGGAAAACTGAGGCTCTACTGAATGTTTTTTGCTCTGGAAAATCCCAGTTCTGAAGTATTGGATTGACAAATGGTGACATGTTTGATCTAAACAAATGCTGATGTTCTTGGCATTTTTGAAATGTCAATGCAAAGCTAAAATCCTTTTTTTTGAATCTCCTCCGCTAAAAAAAAGAGAGTTCATCAAGCTGAAATAAAGTTTCCCTGTGAAAAATATCATTTGTAATTAAAAGAAAAATCCCTACTCTTCTCTTTCATCAAGGAAATGTTTTGTCAAAAAACCCCTGAACCCACAGTAGGGTGGCATTTTAATAAGCGTTCTTCATATCAGCCACCACCCCAAGTGGGGTGCAAAGAGGGAGCACAGTTTCAATGTCATCCTTTCCATTGCCCTGGTTGAAGTACCTTAAGGAGACCAGACTTTCAGAGGTGAAATGCTCTGAAAATCACCCACCTTCCAGCTGTTTCAAGTTTGATGTTCAGAAATGCCCTGTAGCTCTGGAAATTCTTGATGATTTTCAGCCACTCAGTCCCGCTCTGGGAACTCATGCATGCCCCTGTCAGTGAAACTGATGACAATTTTGCCTGAAGAAGGTTTGCAGAATTGGGCTCTACTCCAATTTGTTTTTCATCATGTATAACAAACTGCTTATTTACTTTTTTGCACTTTGCCCAGCTTGGACAATTAAACCCTGAGTCATTTTGCTTTTATTTCAAATCAGTTGCGTTCCCTGGTTCCCTGACTTGCCTGGAGTTTTATAATGCTCAGATACCAGAAGGGAAAAATGGCATTAAACCCCCTGAAGATGTTAAAAGTCATATGTTTGGATTTACAGTGCTTCAGGGGCTATCCATTAATTTGATGAATTTCTTGATTTTTCTGTATGCGTAGAAGTGTGTGTTCTTATTAAGTTTTTGAGCAGCACTGAGATATGTTAATAGCCATTCACCTCTTGAGAATAGAGTGCTACAATACGGCAGAGTGAGAAGGTGGTCTCAGCTCAGGGGACATCTGTGAAGACCCTGCAGCTGGGCAATATGGACAGCCCCAAGCCTGGGACAGCAGGTGAACCATAGGGCAGTCCTAACTAAGATGTAGTGGCAGAGCTGTATTTGGGTAATAGTTGTCCGCATCTAGTGCTGGAGATCTGTTTCAAGCAGATGATATATGCACCTTGCTCTCATTAGCAGAAATAAAAATTAAAGCTTCTGTTGGCTGGGAGCACTTTCCTGGAAGGGATTTAGCACCTGATGATAAGCATGGCAAAGCTTTGTGCTTTTCCCCGCTGAGCTGGCTGCATCTGGGGAGGGCTTCAGCACTCAGCACAGGACATATTGCCTCTTTCTTCCCTTGGCTGGCAACACTTTCAGCACAATTYGGTTTTGTTACACCCAATCAGTAAGATTTGGGAACTTTTAACCTAAGAAGAGTTTGCCAAAAACATGCACACAGATGGATGCTGGAATATAAGGATGAATTAGGTGCTTGCAGCTTTATAAATCGAAAACATTTCCAAACAGTTGCAATTTGTTGGCTCCTAAACACTTCCCATGGAATGAAAAGACCCTCTGGAATTCTGCATCTGTGGATTACTGTACAGCATATATGACTTTCCATTGCTTAGTCTCCTTTCACAGACGCTTAAGGAATAGTTTAACCGTGGACCTTGGGAGTGACCATGATTAGCTCTTCCCTTTCATAGGTGGAGATAAGACTTAAAAATGGACTCTTCCCAATGAGGATGAGAAATCCATGAAAATTCCTCAGTCTTCATATATTTAATTTTGAAGCCATATGTTTGATGGCTTTGCTTACTCTGCTTGCATGCCTGGATCTGACAATGCTGTTTGAGGCAGGGCCCTTTCAACTCTTCCTTTAGAAAGTGGAGACAGCTGGGATAGCAATGTTAGCCAGCTTTGGTCTTCTAAAGAGATGAGGTGTTAACAAAAATTTATTGCCACATTTTGCTCTCTGGASCATCTCTCTCCTGGAGGGCCAGTATTGGCTTTGTTTCTGTTTAGATTAATTAGTTATGTCTTTAAAGGCATATTATAATTCAGGCAATGCAATGCCCTGGGCCCAGATGTTGTACAAACTCTGAACTTGCATAGGTGACACAGTCAATGACAAACAGACTTGGATAGGCAGAGACACACAAGAACCCTATGAGCCAGCATTGGTTGTGGTAGTAGGTGGTAGTCATGACTTAGCAGAAGTTTATTCATTCATATACACATTTCCCCTGTCTCTCAAGAAGAAAAACACCCACACTGTATACACATGATTTGCCTTTTGGCAAATGCTGAAGAGCCAAGTCTTGGACAAGGGCCTTGCTCTTCTATGTCAGGGACAAACAAAACAAATGTTCGGTGGCTCAGGGACCCTACACATAACATCTGAAGCCTAGGCAATACAGTTATCACCAGCTAACTGGAGTTATTTGTTGCCCACTGACTACCTAGGTTACAAAAGAGTGGAGAGTTTTTCATTATTTTGATTTTTAGAAGGCTTTGGTTCAAATTCCTTGCTGTGAACACAGCATTGTAAGTGTCTTGGTGAAAGCTGGRCTTAGAAACTACTCCTTTCTCAGTGTGAGACACTTCATTAACTTCAGGGAAAAGACACGAATGGTACAGTACAGATGAAGGACAGGACTGTGTTTCARTGGATGAGATTGTAAATAGCAGTTTCAACTGCATGAATGAAGAAAACTTGGCAAGTCAGGGTATTTTCAGGGTGTAGCATTAAGAGGAAAAAAGCAAAAGAGAAAGAAAAAAGGAAGAAAAGGGAGAAGTCCAGGTCACAAATATAATAGAAGAGAACATGAAGTCCACGTTTCCTGTCTTCTTGTTATACAAGTCTTTTTCTGTGTCTGACAGGTAGCTGCTTCACAGCAAAAGTGACCCATATTATTTCTTTATTGCTTAAACAAAGAAAGTTGCCAATTAAAATGACTAGAGTTTATTTCAGCACTTCATGCTCTGGGAGCCTCATCGATTGGAAGTGAAGGCACAGGTTTGTCTGTTATGCTGTGAAGTAGTAGTCTTTTCAAGTACATCCTCCTCATCCAACTTTGTCAGAAAGTGTATCAAATCATGGATATCAGAGSTATGGGGGAGACTCAAGAGATTATCTAACCCATCTCTCCACCCCAGAGACTGTTCCAGGGAGCTGTTTGTCTATGCTGTTCATAAAACTGCTTAGTCAGTGATGGAACCACCACACTTTCCTGGGCTACATAGTCCCTAATTCTCCTAATGTCCTATCTAAATCTCCTTTGCTGCAGTTAAGTGTTTACACTCATTATTTCTGCTCTATCCCTAATGAACACAAGGAGATGCATTACCCCGGAATCGTGCAAATGTTGGATGAATGGGACTTCTGGATGTCTTGAGTTCAGCCTTCTGTTCAAAGCAGGGCTAACTTCAAAGTCAGGTGGCTTCCTTTCTTTCTGTGACAGCTGTTAACTTATTTGAATACCTTTATCAGATCTTCTCCCCTCTGCTCTGAGCAGCTTGGCATGAGTTCTTTTCTTTGTAGATCACGTTTACTAGACCATGTTTATTAGTCATTGCAGTATGTCTGATGGATCCTGTCATACATATATGTGTGCATGCACTCACAGACACATGTACACACAACAGATTTTGATGACTAGAGCAACAGGAACAGAAGCCTTTCCTTAGCAAAATGATTCTTTAAAGTGAACTTAATTCCACATGCTGGGAGTAACAGATCGAGTTGTGCAATATGAAGGGCAATGAAACATTAAATGGCAATATGCTATCTGGCCATTAGATGCATTTACATCCTATAGCATGATGGATGTATCATGGTCATTGRTATGGCAACAGAGCATATGCTTGGCTTTAACTGTTTGAGCAGTTCCTGCTTAAGGCAATAGTCTTTCAGATCTCTTTTTAGAATATATTTACCTACGTGTCTGGCTGGTATTGCTGTAGCTTTGACCATCAGCATGATATAAATCTGCTRTCCCAGCCAGCTCTCCAGCATCCCTATACTCACTGTTAATGTGATTTTGAAGGAATGGACTGTAAGCAGGAGCAGGTGCCATTTGCAGGCTCACTGATAGGGTTGCATTCTGGAGCCTGGCCCATGAGTAACAGGACTCAATTCTGTATGTTGATTGRCATGGCAGTGTGGGGAACTCCACACTACGGACTGGAGTACTGGCCCATAGTAATCTGGCTGAACAGAGCTCTGAAAAGCCACGGAGTAACAAAGCAGCCAAACTGCAGTGCTAGTTTGTTTAACTGGGAGCCACCTTATCTGTAAGAGCATCCTTGCACTAGCTTGGCCCAGGAGCCATGCTGCAGTGCGATGCTTCTAAGAGACAATTTGCTATTTACTATTTACATATTTATAGTGTTGAGGAAATCCAGATACGCATAGGACTCCGTTGTGTCAGGTGCTGTACACATACAGAGCAAGGAAGCCAATGCTCACAACCTAAGCCTAAAATAAAGGCTAATAGAATGATACAGAGGGAGTGGTTACAACGAGGATATGTATCTTGCAAAACAGTGACAACTGCTTATGTTTGCCTAGATTTTGGGAGGTGCTGGGGCACAGGGTTGTTATAAGAGGGACTCAAGGAAGGAAAATGAATTAGCTTTCATAAATTAAGCCAATTCATTAGGTAAAAACTTCAAAAGCAGAACAGTCCTTAGCAGGAAGGGAGATCCCTCTTTTCTTCTGCCTATATGTTGGCCTCTGCACTGTAAGGAACATATCTGTCCTTGYTAAAGCTTGGATTTTAAACAAGCTCAGACACAACTGATTACAACTGAGTTACTATGCTGACGATAAGGGGGCTAGTGTTGGAATGTTTTTAAGAGATAGGGCTTTCTCTTTATATCTTATTTGTTATA
Source organism: Apteryx rowi (assembly GCF_003343035.1). Lineage (NCBI taxonomy): Eukaryota > Metazoa > Chordata > Aves > Apterygiformes > Apterygidae > Apteryx > Apteryx rowi. The sequence goes on from NW_020450727.1 coordinate 3,786,148, forward strand.
TTATTATTATAAAGTCTGGATCAGGACAGTGATTTTGTACCTGTGACCRGTCTTAGGTTTGCGAGTACTTCTAAGAGACACCTGAAAAGGGACTTAAAGTTTATTGCCAGTTGGCTCAAATCTCTGTAGGGTGATCACATGCTCCCACTGTTAGACCCCTTAGACCCCTGCAAATTGAAAAATGTTGAAAAATTACGAGCGTAGAATGAATAAACAGGAAAGGGATGAACTCCTTGTTTTCATTTTCCTCAGCAGATGTTCAGCTGTTGAGGCACCAGAGTCACTGAATGCTGGAAGAGGCATTTATTAATGACCTGCTATTCCTTATCATTGCCTCTGTGGGTGCCATCAAGATGGGCTGGAGGGTGCAGCAGCTGGTATGTCTCGGTGGGAACCTTGGAGTAATGACTGTCTTTTGCTGGATGGCTGGAAATCATGGTGGTCTTCTGCACAGTCACCACCTGGTCTCTGTCACATGCCACTGAGATTGGTATAAATCAAAACCTCTCTCTGGTGGAGGCCTCAAGAAAACAAATAGGTGTTTTAAAGCACAAGAAAGGAAGTGTCAAAGACGCATCTGTAACAGTTAGTCTTCCAGTGAGTGGGAAGGTGGTTGTGCTGCTCAGGGAGACACTGGCTGAATGCTGAAGGGAGTCATCAGCARGTGAAGTAATCTCTGGGAGTGTAACTGAAAGTGTAAAGTTCAAGTCAAAGGCAAGGGCAAGGTGGAGGAYATGTCTTCTGATGTAACACTAGAGTGTCAATATGGATAGTAGCAGTGAGCTCTGAGCTGAAATAACAGACAGGGGAAGGAACGGACTCTGCCTCTGAAGAGATGCAGGTCAGATAACACCTAAGAAAGCAGCACGTGGGGAACAACCATTTACAGGCATCCAGGAGATATGAGACCTTTGAGCTCAGAGGTCCCATATCATGTCTCATTTCAAATTGGTAAACCTTGACAAGCAGGCATTCMAGTGATATCTCCCTCCTCTTTGCCMATGGCCTAGATTTGCTCCTTCCCTTGTTTGCTAAGAACCAGCCGCCAAAGGTGTCTGCATTTGTAAGGTTAGTCTCTTGGAGGCGGCCTAAGCAGTGGGAGAGCAGAGAGCCATCAGAGATTGGCACTAAGATGGATGGTTGCACACCTCAGCCAGGACTGGGCAGGTGATGGGTCTTCTTGTGCCCAMTATCAATCAGATAATCTAGAAGTCCTTTCTTCAAACTAAAAATAAAGCTGCTACGGAAGCATATTGTATGGAGTACATTTTCCAGGACTGTCATTTTACTGTGTGACACCTGCTAGCTGGAAACAAGATGGAAAGATTGTTTGAYCCCATCCCTGGAAGGAAATTAGCCAGAGTAGTCAGTAACTCTATTTAGGACTTTTTCTGCAACCACTAATGAAAGGGAAGGGTACAGATGATTCAGCAGTGACTAGGTCTACATTCCTTCCTATCCCCTCTACGAAAAATCAAAAGGAAGTGGGGAAAAAAATAATATCTATCTTGATTGATCTGGATTATTCAAACTCTGCAGTGTAAATCATTCATGGAGCATTTATTTTTATGCCAGTGAGAGAAAATTAATTGGCCTAATCACATTACATGTTCACCATYACAGGATCTGCAGAGCTTTTCCTGTGTTTGGTTGGAGGCTATTCCATTTGGCTGGACTCTTTTGATACTGCTTTGCCTGTATATGCAATTAAAAGACTTTTTTTTATTAACCAGTTTTTACATTACACTCAATGGCCCCGTCACACGACTAAATGACCCGTTTAACAAGCATGATAAAATCCTCATTAGGGCCTATTATAGGATTTAGTGGAATCTTCCTGCTTCACTACAGCACAGGCCTAATCTAATTAACTCTGCCACTTAATTCTCTCCCTCCGCCTTCTTGCTGTTTATTGGGCCTTTTGTGGAAAACATATCCAAGGAACACAATTAACGTAATTTATCCTGGAAAATCCCCAAACATTAGCAAGCTACAAATGTAATTGGAAAAGGCCTCACAGAGTTCAAGCATAGTAGGCAATTACTCCAGAACTGCAGCACTGCATATTATCGTGTTACTTCTTATTATACTTTCCCAAGACGAACAAGGACGTAATTCTAACCAAGTGCATCTAAAGCAATAATTAAAGGTCATCTTTGTGTTTGAACAGCTTTCATATTTAATTGAGGAAAAATGGGTGGTTTCAAGACTGAAGTGGTTTTCCATGATGTGCAATATAGAAAGGAAYTGAATGTTATGTTCTTGGACTCATAGGTATAAATCTAGAGCAATTCCCAGTGACAAAGTCTTGTGCACTACCTTGGAGAGAGAGACTTACACCAGTCGCCAGAAAGCAGAATTCAGCCACAAGAGGTAACTGTTCTGTGTGCTCTTTTCATGCCAACAAGGTGTAGAAYGTGTAAAACACAACATATGCTGCAATAAGGGCAGCTGGCCACCAAAGCTAGGAAGGGTACTGGGAAGTCAACAGCATGCTATCCTGCTCTTTTCACAGGCTGAAACCTTGAATTGCAGCATTGCATAGTCCTTTTCCTAAAGGTGGTGAACTCCTATATGATCCCAAAATATCCCAGCCTAGCTATGCAACACCTGCGACAGCCGACTTGTCCCAGAAGTGCCTTCAGAAACTAGGGGCTGACCCTGGTATTCTGAACRTCTAGCCACTGGCTGAATTAGCTTGCAGTCTGATACTCACAAAGTGAGGCTGCTGTCTGGGTGGAAGACTGCTGAAACTTCTCAGCATTACCATCACCTAGTAGTTAAGATAGGTGTAAAAGGTGACTAAGCACCTATAAGAATTGAGAGTATACTCCACCCAGTGCAGGAGCATAGCACAGTGTGAGTGTGGCAGTGCTCCAGAGATGGGTGGTGATGCACAGAGGTGCAGATCTTTTTAGTTCTTCATTTTAGCAGGGGTGTGTGTGTGTGTGTGTGTGTGTGTGTGTGTGTTTGTGTGTACAAGTGCATGAGAATGAGAAAGAAGCCAAGGAAATACTTCAGAAATGGACAAGAGGAAAATAAGATGTGACACACAGGCCCAGAATTCAGTGAGGCAAAAGCTGAGAGGCTGAGTGAACACTTTTGGGTCAAAAGTGGCTAAAAGAAGGTCAGAGATAGGCACAAATGGTTGTCCAAGTCATCCTGCTTTCAGGGAAAGTCAACTCTATGCATATTTGGAAGTAAACAGTGTGATCTCTGCGGATCTTGACTTCATCCTCCTGGAAGAAATTAGCTGAATGCTAAGCTGGAAAGCAACTAAGAGGGACAAGCAAATAATTGATGCACAGGCTGAAGCAAAGTTCACTCCACATCTCCCACTTTTCTCTGAAATGACATAGGAGGATCCTTTAACCTTGTATGAATTTGGCTTCTTTTGAAGTTTTCAAATCAAGACAGGCTGCCACCAAGTACAAGATAGAATTATCCCACTTGAATTATGCAGATGTTGGACAAGGYGACACAACATTCCCTTGGGGTCTGCAGTGTTTGAGGCTATTAATCTTATTAACTTGGGTCCAGGGTTTTGAAAGCTTGACTCCCAGTGAAGTTCAAACCTGATTTCCTTGRATGTGGCAATCTTTTGAAAATCTAACACAGTCTGCTGCTGCTGTTTCTTTTGAAAACTCCAGCTTTGGTCCATCTTCCGTAGCCAAGCTCCCTCTGTGGGCAAGAAATGAAGGAGGCAACTCAGGAACAATCAGGCAGACATTGAAACTTTAGTGGAAGGGACAAGAAGCCAAGGGTGAGCCGTATGAAAGCCTCCTTACACAGGAGCAATGGAGCTATTGTTTCTGAGCCTAATCCATTCATGAATCAATGCATTTGGAATAATAATAATTAGGAAAATAACATTTTTGGTTGTCAGTGTAGAGAAGGAAACCCTTAATTAGTTTGCAGTGAATCTGAGTGGCATGGTGAGTCCACCTACAGCTGCTCTGGCAGGTGTGGCTGAGCTCAACAAGAGTCTCTCAGGCACTTCTTTGATTCCTCAGAGGAGCTGGTGTCTAAAAAATGCAATTAGCAGCAGGATAGAAGCTCTGCACGTTGCCCAGCTTTGTTGAGTCTTTGCTGAGATGGAAGAGGGTTGTTTCCAACTGGTTCTCACAAACTGTCTCATCAAGGTAACTGAGGTTTTACAGGCTGGTAGAGATGAGGCTGGCATACTGGGGCAGCTTATAGGTGCTTTGTATTGCCTAGAGCTCTGTCCTCTCCACTAATCTTCCTCCTGGGCAGGGACATTGAGTTTGCCCTGGCCTGCTTTGTGTAGGTGTGCACCAGAATCAGAGCAGGCATATTTGGGCCAAAAAAAGCCACAGCTTATGTGCTCTAGAGTTGGCAACAGCCTGACTTCCAGCAGGAGGTAGGAGTAGGTGACCTCTAGAAGTCCCTTCCCACCAACATTTCTATGATTCTGTGTCTGGATTGTTTTGCTAAGTAGGCACCATAGTAATAAACTTTGTTATGTGCCAATTTATTGTGGTTGGAATGGATTTAAATAAGTTGAAAGAAAATTTGCTTTGATATTTATAGTAGCTAATGCATTCCAAGACACTGACTTTTTTGACTTCCAACTATTTGTTTTGTGTGTAAGGTTAAGCAAGGTAATGGTATGCTTTAATGTTACTGTGAGGTAAATGCAAACAGAATTGTGGTAAGCCAGTAGAATGTGGTACCCTGAGTTTTTTCTGGGGCCATACATGCCATATTTAGCTAATTAATTATTATGTAAATTAGCCTATTTGAAGACAAAAATAATAGCTTTTTGGAGTGGTTTCTTAAGGTAGTTTTGGAGGAGCTGCTGTTCATCTTATTTCTGCTGTACTGGGGCTGTAAATATGATAAAGCTCGTCTGTTGTTACTGCTAACTTTGGTTTTAGCAATAAAGACAGTTGGCTCATATTTTGTTTGTTTTTTCATGCAAACACAACTCCCTATGATAACTTAGTGTGAGACTAACAAACAAACAGCTTAATAAAGAAAAATAATTAGAAGTCTCCCTCGACAGTGTAATGGATCTGTCTTCACAACCATTATGGGATGGGGCATCATGGAGGAAAAACACCACAAAGGATGTTCAAGAAATAAACTTATGGCAGCTTAATGCTTACAGTATGGTGCTGTTTGTTACCAGCAAGCAGGTGTGCTCACAATGTGACAATAACCTGGCTGATGCTAGGCCAAAAACATCACAGTAATTCTTGTTGGAGGGCCATCTTTGGAGTGAGAAGGGAGCATGCCCTATTCTGTAATGCATATGACTGTAGAAGAGAGTCCCAAACAACACTGTCTCCGCAGCTGGACTCAGCAGGTGTGGGCTTTGCTGGGCTATTCCCTCTCTCTCCTAAGTGTGTCATGTCTGTGATAACTATAACTCAGCTTTTGAGTTGGAGGGGCATGTCTCCAAGATAGTGTGTTCCTAATGGTTGGGCAGGGAAGCTTCCCGTCTAGGAATAAAACTACCGTGCCAAATCAGTAAGAGAAAATGTGGAAGCTACAAGTAAAATGGACTTCTTATCCACTGCTCATTGACAAAAATCATCCAGCCACCCCAAGCAAGCCCCCACCATGCTGCAGGTATTGCTATAGACACCAAATATGTTATTATCAATAATAGTGTCAGATGGATTAATCTTCAGAAGGGGCTGCCTCTGGACTTTCTGGGATCTCATCTGGAGTCAGCTTCAGACTCTCCCAGAGCAATCAGAACAGGAAGTCTCTGAAATGACTCCAAAAGACGAATGAGGCAGCAAGCTCACAGACAGCTCCCATCAACGATAATCTACTTTCAGATGAGAAAAGCCACAAAACCACTGACAAAGCAGATGATAATGCCCTGGGCAGAATTCCATGTTTTCCTCCAAACTTTCTTCTTTGCACTGGGTACCCCGAGGCATTTGGGTTTCAAATACGCACTGAGTGTATTTGCTGCAAACCGACTTGGCATTTGCTTCTAGATGCACCCACACGGTAGGGTCTACCCCTGATGGGAACATCTTGTCAAACATCCATTCTGCAGTGAATGCTCTGGCTCCAGGCTAAGCTGGCCTGCGGTTTGCAGATCTAGTTGAGTCCAGCTTGGATAGGTTTGCCATTAACATGGGCACATGGAAACTATGTCTGCACAGGGAGTAACATTGCCTTCAGCTTGGAAGACCAAACAGATGGAAACACTTGGAGCTAATGTTGTCAGAGCATGTGCACTCAGTTTTTTATGCCTTTTAGTCTTCTATTCTGGTTGTTTCTTAACTCAGAAAGTCAAAAAATACCACTGTGACTGCCTGGCCTGATACCTTCTGTTCCACAGACCAGACTGCTTCACTGCATTAACTCTTGTTTCATCAACAGCTTGACTAGAAAAACTGTCCAGCCTTGATTCCAAATTTCCCAGTGATACAAAATCACCAGAAGTGCAGGCAGTTCTAGTTCTTAACTACCAGAACTGTAAAGCGTTTCCTTCTTGTCGTCTCACTTCAGTGTCTATTTTTGGGATCATTTTCATACCAGTCTTCTGGTTCAACGAGTCACTTAGCCCAGTATTGTTCCCCACGTAAGCATCGAAAGGCAGAGAGCAGCTCTTGCCTTGACCATCTCAGCTCTGAAGTCTGACAGCTTGGCTCTCAGGTGGGAAGTCGGAGGGAGAGCAGTTTAGCTGCATGCCTGAAACTAAAGAAGGAACCGGAAACAAATCTGTTAAAATCATGCTTGACCTTAGAAGGCAGGAACCTGTGGTCAGGTCTTAATTTTTGCAACTGTGCTGACAGCCATTTGATGAAAATGGGTCATGATTTGTCAATGTGACTGGAGGCTAAATAAGCATGCTCTTGTTCATGCACACTAAATTCTGCCACACCAACTTGCCTTGGTCTGCAGGTCTGCTTGTGTCTGTGTGGTACCTGGGGCTTGGCAGGCTTTGTAGACTGCACTGCTGTGTAGGGCTCAGTGAGAATATTTGAGGGAGGGCAACTGTCTGTGGAGGCACTTGAGGTAAACATTTTCTCTGTGAAGAAAATCAGGAGTGGTCTCTGATAACCTGTTTGATGAGAGCACAGTGCTTTCTTGCCACTGCAGACTCAATATGGTAAGAAATTCCTACACCATGGAATCTCTTTGTTCTTTTTCTATTTCATTTTATAAAAAGAAAACTGAAGTAATAAGGAATTCCATTTTAACTCCTCAACCTTACTTTGGGTTGACTAACGTTGATTCAAGCCCTGAGACTGTTTGTCTTTTCCTGATGGCTTTTTGGTTTGTTATTTGCCAGCGTTATGCTGGGAAATGACTCATATTCTTAGCACTGTGAAGGATAGGAAGGAGGAAGTGCATAAGGTTTTGTCCCCATCAGCTTACTGTGAAACATGCAGTAATTTGAAGATCTGTCTCCCAGGGCAAGAACGGACTCAGGCTCTAGAAAATTATGGCCAGTCAGGTTTTTTGCTGAAACATTAGGTTTTAAAAAATAAATGTACCAGTTTTCTAGGGAAAAAATAGGTTTTGATAAAAATGTTAATATTGTGAAGACTAATTCCTTTTCTAAGTCAGCAATACCTCTGTGGCACCTCATGGCAGCTCTACTTCATAACCTGTTTTCTTCTAGGAGGGAAGAGTTCCCATTATAAATGCTGGTAGAACAGCAAGGGCTCTGAAAAAACTTGCAAAGAAGTGCTCAGCTTGCCTTTTTTTGAAGAGTTTGATCTCCATAACTCAGTTTCCCTGTATGTCAAAATAGGTTTAGCCTCTGTGCCACTGGGGTACTCCATGCAACGTGATGCACTAAAACTGGTAGATCACTTTGGAGCTGAAAAATGCTGTTTCCTGGCCAGTGGTAAGGACCATCTGGGAGGCACTTCAGACTCCTCAGGTTCAAGTTTCTTTATCACAGTAATCAGYGGCTTATTTTATTTTTTGTTGACAACTGCCCTTGTAATACCCCTATTAGCTGCCTAAGATACACTATTTTTGAAAGCCAAAGTGTGACTTTAGCTCAAGGAGGGACACCTCTGTTAGTTTTAAGCAAGCTACCTAGAGTATCAGTAACGCTGTGGCAGCATGAACTTCCTCCAGCCATTTGCTCCTTCTCAGCATGGTGGACAGAACTGACCAATGCTGGAAGGTGAGTCCTTGCATGGGCTGTTTCTAACAAGCAGGAGGCCATCTGGGGCAGGATGTGGGAGTGCTGAGGCGATGGCTGCCTGGCGGTCAGGCTGTGCCTGGGTGCTATTGCTCCTCAGGAGTGTGTCGCCCAAGGGACCTGCTCTTTGCGGCAGCCCAGAAGCATGGCTGCTGCATCTTTTCATCACCTCAGGATGTGATTTTCCTGCTCCTCTCAGTTTGCTGTCCTGGGCAGCCACTAATTTTGCTGTACTGATGCTCAGGGTCAACTCTTCCTAGGATTCAGCCTGGGCTCGAAAAAGCTAAGTGCCTGAGAGTGTTGCAGTTATTAGATGGACATTCAGACTGACCAGGAAAATGCCACCCACCCTTCACTCTACARCCCTGCAATAGAGATGTATCCTTAGTGAGCTTGCAAATCAAACTGAATTTCCTTCTGCCCTTCAAGTAATAAGGAGATTTTGTTGTTAACTGGCAGGTGCCACTTTGAATTTCAGTGGTGAAACTCAAAATGGTTTGTATGTAGGTCAAGCATGGATTATTCCACTTACAAACGTGATTTGGAAGAATCTCTTCTCGGAAAGTTTTTCTGCATTTTTAGGTATATGTAGGCACTGCCAAGAGCTAAAAGGAACAGAAATGCTGCCAGAAACAGTGTGAATGAGGTCTCTAGTCCCTGTTTCATAACTGCAAATAGTTTTTAGATTAAAAAGAAGAAAGAGGCTTAAATGTCTCCCTGCTGCTTATATTCKTCCACAATCCCTGTAAAGCTTCTTCAGTATAGTGGGTCTCTGTGAATTTTAACTCCCTCAGAAAGAAAAGAGCAGCAGCTTTTTAATCTATCCATGCATGAGAAAAACATATGGAAGACAGCAGCCATTTTAGATGAAGGAGCATCATTTACTGAGTGCTGTTACGGAGACAGCTCCTGGAATGGGAAGGTGATGAGAGAAGAGGAAAACTGTGATTTCACTTCACATAAAGGGTGAATGTGTTCGTAAAAGGAAGGGTTTTTAGAAGCACCCAAGAGATTTAGGTGTCTGAATCTCACTGGTCTCCTGTTGGAGTTAGGTGTTGAAGTTGCACAGACGTTTTTGAAGGTCTAAGCACAGATGGTGAATAACAACACAAAAGGATCTGAGGGGCTTTGTATGCATGAAGGGTTGTCTCTTTTTTCAGCTTTATCAGTTGGTCAAATAACCTGTATATGGATTGGGTCTTCCTGAAAACTGTTCCTTACTGAGGTACAGCATCATGTTACTAAAACTATTGCAACTRTTTCCAGTATACGCGATATGCTAGCTTCTTGTCCTGGAATGGATACTACCATCTTACTTGAAGCACATATGAATACTGGGATGGGTAATGTGRGAAGGTTGTAGGATCTTGGACCCAATAATGTTTAGGAAACAGTGAGAAAAACCTCTCACAGGAGTTGAACTATGTCCTCTTGGACTAYTTAGTTTAGGGGTGGAGTAAATCCTATTGAGCTCCTTTCAGCCATGAATTTCTTGGATCCTACCTGAATGCTCTTCAGTTGTGTGTGAAATGCTGTAACATCTGCTTTGTGTGGTTCACTCTTTCCTTCTCCTTTTTACTATAGGAAAGGGTGATATGAGAAGGGATATGCTTTTTTGGAAGGAGTTTTGCCTTGCTTTTAACGCTTCTATTGCCCTCTGCCTCTTTGGGGGAAGGCAGGCTGAAAACACATACCTGGCACTCTGCAAAAAAACTTTGCAGTTGTTCTTGGTCTTGTGGGAGTCAGTTTTAGCACTTGCATGCCAGGGATAATTCCAGTTTGTAGCACAGACTAGGTTTACAGGAGAGACACAAAAGACTGTGGCAGGGGAAAACTGCTGAGATGTCTCCTCTCAGCTGAGWGTGTATTCTTTAGATGGGATGCTGTTCAGGACTTTTTGTGCTTAGTATCTTGAGGACCAACTGAAAGAATGGCAACCRTGCTCTGTGGCACTTGTGAAGTGTGAGATTTGTGAAGCTAACTCTGGGTGGGAGAAGTCCCACTCTAAAACAATAGGTTTGATTTTCTGAGTGCACAAGATATGCAGTATCAGGATCCCGGGCCTCACAGAATATGAGAATTTAGGAAACTGGGGTCCAGTTATTGTTTCAATTTTATATTAGTACTAAGCAACTTTACAATAAGCCTCTCTGGATCCAACTTGAAAGTATGGAGAAAAACAGTAATGAAAAAAAAAGTTAACTCTGAATATAKGATTTTTTTAGCCTTATTAAAGTTTGTTTATTGTTCTGGAAAAAAGTGCTTTTTTTTTCATTCTTAAATAGCTATCTAATAGCATCGAAAATTTATTAGACTAGAGTGGATCACTGTTGTCATTCACTCAGACTTCCCATACACCAGAATCAAAGTACTATAGCCAGTTTGCCTCTTTTGAATTCCAGATGTGAAACATACTGAGAAACACAGCCAATTTTCAAAGCTCTTCTTCCCATGGTAGAGCTGTAGTTTCACTGCCAATTTATCAGTGGCAATAAACAAAAATGCACATCAATTTGAAGAACTCAGTTTCATATCAGATTAGTCAGAAGCTCTGGATTTTACTTATTAAGGCAGTGAAGGGAAGATAACATCAGAGAAGCAGATGTGAACGCTTGCAAAACCAGACTATAAAAACAAGCAGTTGTGCAAATTGCAAGAGGCCTCTGACAAAACTCCTTAAGTAAGAAAGGTTTTTTGTGTCTGTGTGTGGGGAAAGTAACTTGAGATTCAGGAGTTTTGATTCAGCCAAAATGCAGTAGGTTGGAATCCAATGTCTTGTTTCAGTATTTGATGACACTGAGCAGAGTAAGGAGTATAATTAAGAAGGAATCATGACAATTAAAATGAAGGAAGGGCTCGCTCTGTGTTTGCAGAGACAGTGGCAAATGGTAGGTGATGATTAGGATGTTTTTAAAGATTTTTTTTTTTTTGATAAGCAAAGGAAGATCTGTTCTTGAAAAAGCCTTGCTGTGATTTCTAATTTTTAGCAGTTCTTCTCATTTCTTCCACTCTGTCTTTTGTTGTTGTCATTATGAAAAAGGCTTTGATTAGAGGACAGTAAAAGAGATGGGAATAGATATGGAAGCCAGCAGGCCATGTTTAAATCTCCTCTGTTATCTAAAAWAAWAWAAAATAAAATAAAATCAGTACCTCCAATAAAGATGATTAACCCTCTCCAAATTAAAATGTAGATTTCCAAAGGTCTAATTTCTGCTGAGCTTGCAGGTGAATATCTGATGGAGAAAGGTCCAAATTCTATAATAAGAARCATTTTTCAAAACATCTACTTATTCTACATCTCTTTCCATGAGAAGAACTTAAAGTGCTTTGTAGAAAAAAAATCAGTTTCATTATTTCCATTTTGCAGGTGGACAAAAGTGTGAAATGACTTGACCAAGGTCATTCAGCAAGAAGTGAATCCAAATTTCAAGGCTTTATGCAAATACACAAACCATCAGAACCTTAAGCAGTTCTACTGCACTCAGTAAGAGGCACTGATTCTCACTTTATCCAACTGTAGTGTTGGTTCAGCGAATAAGGATGGGGGATTTTGCCCAGGACAACAAAGATGCCTGGGCAGTTTGATGAGATATAGGCTGAAATGTAACAGCAGTAGCCCAGTGTTGGAATGAAGGGGACAACCAAGTTGCAATGTGTCACATCCAATCCCAGTTTCACTTTAGATATATATTTACTGGGTCAATAGCAACAAGTTTAGAAATAGTCTTACAATAAAACTTAGGAAATTAGAGGTTTATCATGCGGGCTAATTAATAGACAGATGGATTTTTAAGTCCACTAGATCATTTTTTCCCGCATTCTGTTCAACTCAGGCTACAGAACTTTATCTCCTTGCTCCTCAACCATGCTAACATAAATTAAAGCTTTTTAAGGCCTACAGCACTAGGACAAGCAAAAGAATTCCCTGTTCAAATGTGATCTCAAATGTAAAGTGTTTCTGTGAGATATGGGGAACTGCCAAAGTGACAGACAGGAAAAAAACAGACACCTTGGAGAACAAAAGCCTATGAAGGATTCTTGCCGCTTCCCACCAATAGAGAGATCTGGAAATATCCCCCTGCAGTTGCTCATTTTCACCTGAATCAAAAGGGAATGACATAGCTGGAACCAGCTATGCATGGCAATGGCCAGACATGCACATAAAGGAACTGCATGAAATCAAAGGATAGGAAGATAGGAGGTTACCCAGAAGATATCTTCAGAAGAATCAGTAATAGGCAGAATAGGYAGGAATAGCAGTAAATAACTGTCAGAAGTAGAAGAGTCTAGTTTCTGCCCTGGAAACATATATCAAGGAAAGAAAAAAATGAAGTGAATCAAATAACTCTCTGACCAAGTCACATCTTCCAGAAATAAACGCCTCTAGTTTTGGTTTGAAGACAGAAAGAGATGGAGAATCCATCACCTCCTTTGATTTGTTAGTGCTTCATTGGTCATAAAAATGGTTTAAAGTGTACACTTCATATCTAGTTGGAATTTGCCTGTCTTCAGGTTCCTGGCACTGGTCCTTGTTATCCCTTTGTCTGAAGTTACTGGTATAAGATAATTGAGTTACTACTCAATCTTTGCAGTAAAAACAGACTGCACGTTACTGGGCAATTTTCAGTATAGACTCGTGGGCCATGGGCAGGCACACCTGAGTCTGTTTCTCAGCCATGTAATAAAATATTGATAAAATGACTTTGTTCCTGAAAAGCGTCAATGGGACAGACATGACAACGGGGAGAGTTAAAAAGCAGCAGTTATTGTTTTTTCAGCCCATGTCATTCTGAGACAGTTACATCCTCTTTTTTCCACAAGGAGTCTGATTTTTGACTTAATCAAATGTAAGGTGATCTGAGCATGACAGTGATGAATGGACATGGCAGGTTGTTGGGGGTGAGTGGGAAAGAGAGTGTCTGTGAATATACAGCTTCTGTATAAGCTGTATATTGAGCTTATGTAAAAGTTTGGGATGTAAATCACTTGGATGGAGTTGGCCTAGATATAAGATCACATTGCCTTACATAGAGGTTGCTCCAGTTTGCATCAGAAGGAAATAATATTTTCTTGACACCATCTGTAAATCAATGCAGAGCTGACTGTCAGAATTTTAATATACACAGATGTAATATTTATTAGCAGTAATTACTTACTTTTGTTGGTACAGTTATTTTAACTAATTTGCTAATTACCTGTGGCATGGTAATTAATTGTCTACTGAACTCCCAGAGCATCTATGGAGATACCATATGCAAAACTCGGATGGGTATTTATTTTTCACTGTTATTCCATAAGTTGCTTTAAGCATTTATAAATTATCACTGGGTTATGTTTCTGATCCTGTCATCATGGCTTGCCAGCTGCATTTCACACGAATATCTAACATTGCAATGAGTCTCCAGGAAAGTACCTGGATTTGTTAAGGTCTCCCCATAGAAAGCAGAAGAAGCGTCCTCAGAGCTGCTTGCCACTCACTAGAGAGGCTCTTAYGTGAATGCTATCCATGCCTTTTGTACTGTAGAGCCCAACAGGAAGAAAAATCTCTATGTGGAAAGAAAGAAGGTCCCTTGAGCTTTTGTTGATGGACTGGTTTTGCCTTTCTCCGCTGCATGAAGCATGAGTTGATTGTCTAATAGGAAATGTCTTGTGTTTTGTGAGGTGTGTAGAGGAGATATTGTGTGAAATGTTCTGGACTAGATCCCTACTCCATGGTTGYCTGTAGTTTGGGGAGACTGGTCTCCTTCAGTACCATGTTCCTCTTTTCTAATGATTTGTCCAGACAGTTTTAAATATTTTGATATTAGATTTAAATTATCCTCCACTGTTTAGTGGGCTTTGCACATAGAAAGTATTTCCCCAAATGGYCCCAAACTAAGAATCCCACCCATTCTGCTCCATTCCAAACTTAAGCTGACCAGACTGAGCCAGGAGTCAGACAAGCTATCAATAAGTGATTGCCCATGCATCTCCTGTCACAGCCTGTAAAATCCAAAGCCCGAGAAAAAGAGACAGAACTGTATKGAATGGAAAATTCACATCAGAGGCAAGCAGTGACACCAAACCTTTATGTAATGCCATGCCAGAGGCAGAACAGTGGAAAGAAATCTTCAATTACACAGGACTCACAAACACATATAGAGGAAAAATACCTTAATACAGGAAGAGCCGTTGCCTCTCAAATAGAGCAGGCTGAGTCACAAGAGCAAAACTTCGTGGGACGCATTATAATCATCAGCTGATACGAGAAGCTGTGCATCAACCACTGCTGAGAGTAAAGGCAAATGAAGYGATGAAGATCAAACTGGCAGGGAAAGTTGTGGAAGTTGTAAGGAGGTCTCCAAGCCTGCAAGGCAGAACAGTGGGGTGGCAAGGCTTGGGGGCTGCTGGGGACATTGAGACAAGTAAGTTGAGCTGTGGGAAAGGGAAATRGAGGAGAATCATGCTGTCTTCCTAACAACAAGCCAGCAAATGTGAGTGGATGCTTCAGAGAGCACACAGACAGATATGAGATGTACATTTGGGTATTTGTACCAAAGGGGAAAGAGGAATGATTCACAAAAACACTCAGCTGAGCAGAGCTGCCTTCAGCTGCTTTGACATGGAAAGCTTCAGGGACTGAGAACTCAGGAAACTAATTAGAAAGTTCTGAAGTCTGAAGGTCTAAGACGGTGCCAGTATTCCTGACCTCACCTTGACCAAGCAGTCTGTGCCTCGCAGATTCTAGCCTGGTCTTCAGATTGCAACAGTTCATATAATTTGCGCTGCTCTGATGGAGATGTTCTGCTGTCTACTCTGAAGCCAGTCTGGTATCTCTRTACTATGATTTCCAGTGACATTTAGATAAGTTGTTTGGCACTAGACTCTGAAACAGCCCAGGAGTTACAGAGGGAGCCCACAGCAATTGCACTTGGGTACCTTCACACACTAATTTGGGTACCTTCAGTAAATGTCAAAAGTTAGGTGGAACTGAGTCTAGGCCTTTATATCCCACCTGGAGTACAACTATTTCTTCTTTGGAAAAAGTTTTCCTTTTCAGGTACGCAACATTTCTCTGAATTTGTTTCATTTCCAGGCTGCTCCCTGTCTGTGCATTGTCTCTTAACACCTCTGAAGTGTTTACCAAAGAGTGTTGTGCATTGACACATTTTTACCTGCTTGTTTGTTCTTTCTGGACAGCCCCTATTAAATTAAACCATATATTCATTCATATAGACAACATCCCAGTAACCAGGTCAATACACACTAGTCATAAATTATTACAGAACAGTTCCAAATCCATCACTGAGGCATCCATTGATTATCCATACAGCTACTCTCTGTAAGTGAACACTTTGTATGCAAGGTCACTGTAGAATTCAGCTATTTTTAAAAGGCCATTAATAGCAACACGGAAGCAGGCTTTGATTGAACTGGAAGTGTAATTTTCAATTAAGAGCCTTCACTCAGTCTTCCTTCCATTAGGGTCTAATTAGATTTCAGGAAGACACGAAGTTTCAGAGGCTTCAGCCCTACAGCCTCACCATTAGTTGACACCATATGCTTCAYGGTTTCCATTGTGAAGTCCCAATTAATTTGCTAACATTAATTTTATCTCTAGCTGAGATGCTTCACCAGGGACCTGATTAATGGACTAGCTATAACCAGCCCTTCCCTGCTTCTTTCTGCCATCAGTTATATAGTAACAAGGTTAGTGAACATCAAACTGCTGTGTTTTTTTCCCTGCTATGTTGGGAAATACATATATTTCATTCGGACCATGTAAGCAAAGGWACAGTCCCTCCAGTCTGTTACCTGAATTATCTTGCTAGGATACAGACCCTCTCTGCCTATCTACATCTTACTGCTTTACTTCTGTCTGTGATACCTATACTATACATACAAATCATGGTAATGTAAAGATCCTTGCAGAGTCATTTTTTCATAAATTTTCCTTCCTTCTGTTCCACCCTCTTCCATGCACCAAATCCTTTGCTTAAACCAGAGTCTGAAGGCTTGATAGAGCACATCTAGTGTGAAACAACTTTACTTCAGACTTTGTTATGCACTTTCCACAGGAACTAAAGYTTCTGGGACTGTAGTCACTGATATGAATTGAGCAAGTTCCTGTGGGTATTCCCAACAAATGCAGTTAATTTAACTAAAAGTGGTAAGAAACRAACATCAGTGGCCCAAGATGCATCAGCTGGAGATCCTCTGATGTTAGTGGTGAGAGGTGCAAGACTGGAGCTCACTGGAAGGACTTTGCAGCACAGAGAAAATACTGCAGCATCAGAAGTCAGTCTTGAGTGAGGACCAACTGCATTGCTTGGGCATGAGGAGGTAGAAAGGCTTTCCTATTTACACATCTACAAGAAAATGTCCCCCAAAGGAAGGGTGGTGCATTATGCCCATGCTCAGATAACAGGAGTGAGGGGTCATAGAAAGATATGGTGAAATCTCTGTATATGTAACATATGTGGCAGTGCATAGCTGAAGCAGTTAAGATTTTAATTTGCTGGGCTTACACCAAATGTCACAAATTAGATCTTTGGGTGACAAGGGTGGTCACAATTGCCAAGATGTATGGATTTACATTGATGGAAGGCTGCTCTGTATTCAGTAGACATTCAGATACATTAAGACATGGATGAAGAATGTGACATAGACAGCTGGGTAATGGGATATYTGCCAAGCAGGTAATGAGATCCCGTTGGACAGATTTTGTAGGAAGTTGCCTTCTGTACTTCAGCTGTAGAGTACATGTAACACTTTTCTTGTAGCTCTGCCTGCCCTTTATCTGGACTTCAGCCCACAAAGCACTAGGTATACGCAGGTTAGTCTCTTCAGCATAGGTCTCAATGCTCTGCAGTAARTGCAGGATCAAGTTAGGTCACTTTTGGCTTGGAAATAATTGATTCTATCACTGAAGAATAATCTAGTCCAGTGATTTTCAGTCTAGTCTTCTCTATGGCTCTATTTAGAGGAGCTGCAGCAAAGTGCTAGCTGGGAGGGACAGTTGCGCTTTCCTGGCTAGTGCTGCTGTGAAAAACCATAAGACCATCTAGGTTCTGCATCAAGTTCATCTTGAGGCATTCAGTACACCTTAGATGCTGAACTGCTGCCTTGGACAGTGGATAAACACAGAACTTCTGTATTTAGGGGATTCTTCCCAGTTCCCTTCTTATTTCTTTGTGCAGTTGTTACTGCCAGACTTTCTTTTAAAACAGGCCACTGCAATAATACCTTATTGGCATAGTTTTATAGGAAAAGAAAGAGTTATAATAACTTTTTATTGATATAGCTCTTCCAGAGAGACTTAGAGATAAATAACCAGCTTGCAGAAGTCAGAATGCTCTTGTGTGTTCTGGGAATGCAGTCCCCAGGTTTCTCACACTGGCAGGAGCTACCCAGCTCATGTGATTACATCAGGGAAACCTGCAGCTGTGTCTGTGGTGGGACATGCTAAGCAGGCCTGAGAACAGATACAAGGAGTCCAAGGCCCTTGTCACCCTGCTTGTTGTTGTTTGGGCTCCGAGGATGGTACTCAGGTCCAGATCAAGACACCTGTGTTTAGGTATCTACATGTGTGCTAGATGTCCAAGCTGGAGAACTAGTCAATATAGCCAGTGGAGCTTAGAGACATAGTCAGTTGACCAAACACAGGTATGTAGGGTCTGCTCATCTTATCACCTAGGGGGCCTGATTCAGTTGCCGACACAGGTGATTCGTGCATTTGAGATACCCTAGGATATTCTGTCTGGCCTTCAGTGCAGCACCAGAATGAAATGGGTCTCCTCAAGGTCCAGGGTCAGATATGGCAGTGGTTTTAGAGTTAGAAAATGACCTGGGATCTTCAGAGGATTTGGGTTTAGCATTTGTGTTTTAAGCTTGTCTCTTCAAGAGCCAGGACCAGAGCTAGGAACAGAACAGAGTCTTCAGGCTCTAATGGTGGGAGCTCTAACAATGGACCTGRTCTGATGATAATGGAGCGCTCAGTCATTTGGCAGAATGTGGAAGTCAGATCAAGTATTGTCTGAAGTTGACATGACTGAAAGTGAGGTCTGGGAATAATCAGGGAATGATGCTTTCACCACAGGCACTGTGACTGCAGTATCTGACATCAGCTGAAGCATCACGACAAAGGTTCATGCCTATCACCAAACAGGTGCTGATGTGCAACAGGTCTCACTTTTGACACCTGGGATGGTGGCTAAATAGATGCCAGGAGGTGCCCTGGAGAAWTTCCTTTCCCAGCAGAAGCAGCTGAATGAGAAGCTAAATGTGGAAAGTTTGGCAGTGTCTGCAGATCCTGATGCTGAGTCCCTCAGAGGGCTTTCTGTTTCTTCTGTGTTGCACATGTCAAAAGCAGTATGATCCCTCAGCCCAGCATGAAGGGGGAGGTAATGCTGATCTCTGCTGTGTTGCCAGAGGGTGAGGTGCTGGCTTCACAGCCTGCAGAGGCAAAGCCCAGCAGGCAGAACTTACATAACTAGTGCTCTGCGTGTGACATTGATGTATTGAGACTCTGAGACTGATGTTGTCAGGTTGCATTTGGAATTAAAATGACTTCCTCCGCCATTTGGGCCCATTTGGGACACCCCTGTATAATGCCACCCACTCTGTTTCTCCCGCACTGAATGGACATAAAGTATCCTAGTATATCAATGTAGGCAAGCATGGTAAATGTGGATTCTCTCATGTCTGATAAAGGGATGAGCTCATTTTGCAGTCCACATCTCCTTGGGAACATTTAAAGGCTTTCTCTTTCTGTTTCTGGCTCTTGCTGTCACAAAACTCATCTATGAATGTGGCTGAAAGGAGCCAAAGGGAAGGAAAGTTACTGGGATTGTGAATGACAATGGGACAGACCAATAGTGCTTGGGAATCCAGGCCAAACATATATTGCAACCAAGAAGCTAAGAAAGGGTTAACTCAGCACATTGCTGCAGTGAGGTAACTAGTACAGATAACCCAAATACAATGCGAAACTTCATCAATGTTTTTTTACAGTTGATCTTAGCCCTTTGGAATGTGAATCCTGGAGGGAATAAAAGAATTGAGGGAGGGAAGAGCAGTTTATATCTTTTGGGTATAAATCAGATAAAGAGAATGATTAAGAAAGTGTAGGTTTTTGCTACAGTTTTTTAAGAACTCTGCCAATAACCTCCCTCCTCCCTTTTCCAGTCTAGATGCAAAGACCTAAAATTAGATAGCTGATTCAGGAGAGCTGCAGGGTGATCTAAACACATCAGTCTTGCCTGTAAGGAGGAACACGGCTACATTTCTGCAGTGATGATGAACCTCAGGGCTAGGGGTCCTGGATACTGAATGTTCTCTGTATTAAACCTTCCATGCAGCTGCTACTTCTCAGCATTTCCAAATGCCTGAATCTGATTAGGTGAGCTCTCTGGGAAAGGAAAGAATTGGGGACTGGACTGGGCAAGTGTTTCCCGGAGTGAAAGAGGCTGAGCAGCTTTCTAGMCTCTTTAATTTGTTTGCCAGTGAAAAGTCAGGAGTTTTGTTTTATATTGCTGCATGCCCATTTCCCTTTCTACCCCTGCCAAGAAATTTGTAGCAAAACCACACTGAAAGGCTTGCCTTGCCCTAATAAAGCCTTAACTAGAGTCTTTTACACTTAAAGGCACATCTCTTCTTCCCCCTTTTTTTTTTTTCCTTTAAGGCTAATGGTCCATTTCGTATGTCAAATTAAGAGCTTTTATTGGGCAGGGGAATAAGACTGTGTCCTGTATGGGAGGAGAAGAAATCCACCAGAGAGAGAAAAAACCCAAACCTCCCACAACAACAAGAGGAAATAAAGTTCTCCTAAAGAATTTGAGGTTTATTTTATAAGATTATTGCATATTGCAGACAAACTAAACCTCTTTTTTGGTCTCTATGTCAGCTCTAGAACTGCCCTTTCTCCTCATGTTGACCAAAGCTCTTTTTACACCCTTGAGTCAGTTCAATCACATCTGGCACCTCACTTTAGGAAAGGCCTCTCAACTAGGACTCTCCAGGGATTTAGGTACCTAAAGGATRATTGAGGGGACAGCTAAGCATCAAATGCAGAGCTGCAATCCCTAGAAGCATCCACATGCCACTCCACAGACACTTTTGCTTAGAGGTTACAGTCCCTGAGAGAGCTGTCATGCCCCAAACTGCTCCAGTCCTGAACTGACTCCATATTCACCTAAGCATAACAGAAGCCAAAAAATTAACCTTCATCTGCCCATGTTCCTGGGTGTGACGGGTAGCCTTTCCAAAACATATAGCTGATGGATGACAAGGCCTGCGATAGCCTGAGTGATGCTTAAGGAGGGAGCTGTAGGGTTCTGCCACCTGTGTGCTCAGCCCAAATTTGCTCTGCTCCCAGAATTAGACCCAAAGTGTCTATCTTGCCTATTATAACTTTTGTTCTGCTTTTTCAGGGAGGAGCTGTTCCAACAGCAGCAGCACAGGGCTAAAGCAAAAGCCTCTCAGAGACTTTTCTGAGGGCTGAGGACGCTGTGAGACTGAAAAGGCTTCTAAAAAGGGCAAGGCATGGCCTTTTTTGGGGGGGTTGCTGCTACTCAGTTGCTGAACCTTTCCGCTGTGCTTGTGACCTGCAGCAGGGAAAGCTAAGAGAGAGCTTCTCTTGATCATGAGTCGGACACATCCAAATATCACATCTCAGACAGCAGACTGAAAGGCAGAAGGTAGCAGAGAACATCTGCACTGAGAAACATCCTCTTTCTGCTGCTGGCCCTTGCCATCTCTTGGAGGATGTTCATGGTCACCTCAAATACAACGTCCCAAACCATTTAAAACTCCCCTTTCTCCTAGAGAAATGTCAGTTATTTGCTGATTGAATGAGCAGTGCTTTCAGACTCTAGATGGCAGAAACATATTTCCCCTTTTCTCTTGCTTCCTGTCACAYCAGACTCTTCTAGTTTAATCAGTGTTTCAGGGACGAAATGGGGAGATGTTCTGTGAACTTAAAGGGCTCTGAAAAGAGTAGCATGGAAAATAAATACTGCTTCAGTTTAGTAGCTAGTGGGTTCTGTCCTTTGCATGCTGCTGCTACCAAAGGGAAGAGAAGGAAAAAAGGAAAAAGCCAGAAAAGAAGAAAGCCCACAGGTCCTTCAGTTCAGACTTTTAAAGCCTTAAGAAGGAATTTAGTATTCTGCACAATTGTTTCCTACTTATTTCTTCTTGCTGCGGTCGCTTCTCCACTTGCTAATTCATCTTAATTATAGAACATTTGGACAGCGCAGAGCAAAGTTCTTGTTGACAGTGCTTTAGCAGGAAAAGGTATTCAGGCTCATGAATAGACTCTGTGCTGAGAAAGTCTAATTGGCATGTTATGGCCAGCAATGGTACAGATCACACAAGCGAAGCTGGTGTTGTACCTGTATTTTGCATGAGGTTCCYCAATTTTTCTGTTCTCTCTCTGGCTCTCCTACCCTTCCTGCCCCCCCTGCATCTTGCTTTCCCTCACGGTGTGAAGTAGCAGGCTGGGGAAAAAAGGAGGAGTTTCAGTAATGTGGAGGGTTTCAGTGGGATGTTTAGAAACCCACTGAGGGTCTCTTGTCTCTGAACAAATGCAGAGATCCTGAAACCCTTGGAAGGGTTTATGATGTTGTTTGATAGGTTGGGGCTTTAAATTGGGTACCACCAAAATAACAACAAGGATAATATATTGCACATTGCAGTTTTCCAAATTAATTGGTTTGTAGCCATGTAAACCACTGTAAAAACAGGGATCCCTTGATCCTGAAAGCAGAGTTTAACAGTATTAGTGGCTTCACAGCAACATAAATGTGGTCCCAAGTAAGGTGAATCTAATGATTGGATAATGAAGTGATTTTCATGTTGGAGCCATGGAAAACCCTGGAGGGACAAACAGGGGGTCAGTCTGCARTCACTGCGGGGCAGAACCAGCTGGTACAAGACCAAGAAGCAGCACACACCAACTCCACATGAGTGTGAGGGAGAGCTCTACACAGTTTCTCTGCATTTTGGTGAATTTGTGCCCGCTTGCTGGTGAAGCTCCTCTCTGCACAGAGTAGAGATGCCCTGTGCTCTGGGCTTGCCCATTTTCCTTGGAGTCACGCAGTTACCCTACAGAGGAGTGTAAAATACTCTATTTTAAGGCAGTTATTATCTCCCGGGACAACCGAAGGGAAATTGCCACTCTCCTTGGAAATAAGTGGTGCTGCTTGAATACCAGGCTATTCTAATGCACCTGTGTCCTGCTGGGAGTGACCTTCTAGAAAYTTATTTTCGCTGCAAGAAATCTCACCCCTAAAGCCATCCCATTTTCTGCTGTCTATCTATGCAGACCCGGAAGGAGGCTTTATTTAGGTAGCTCTTCTATTTCCACTTAAAGCCAATTACTTTTTTTGTGCAGAGAGCACAGGGTGGTCTATTTCAGCGTAGGAGGATGTATCTGGATGGGTTTGAATGCCAGAAAACAAATGACACAGTTTACTAAAGAGGAGACAATTTCAGGGATAAGTGGTCTAAAACAAAGCCTGCTGCTTTACATGGTAATGTTGAAAAGTTTGTATCATATTCTGCATACCACTCTCCGACCCTTTCCCAGGACATCTTCTGCTTGTGATGAGTTTAAAAGTTTGCATTTTTTGGTCATGCTGAAGCCTGGAGTCAGTCACGTAGCAAAGACCACTCTTTTGAGTGTCTAAGTCTATTGCTTCCCCTGTTTTTACAGTGGTTTACATGGCTACAAACCAATTAATTTGGAAAACTGCTATGTGCAGTATATTATCCTTGTTGTTATTTTGGTGGTACCCAATTTAAAGCCCCAACCTATCAAACAACATCATAAACCCTTCCAAGTCAGAGCTAGCTGGCTCTGCTGGGTGAACAGAGAGCAGCTCACCTAGGGTTCTGCTGCTTTGATAAGATACTTTTAATATTAATGCTTTTATCACTACAAGTAAATTGCCACTTTATTTTGACAAACACAAAACCAATAGTAGTCAAAGCTCTGAACCTCACAGAAAGCCTGAGAAAGTTGAACATCTTTAGGATCCCCTCAAAAACTCAGTCTATGAAAGGGGGAAGCACCTCTATAAAATTGCCAGCCTCATTCAGCACAACCAAAGAGTACTGTTCCTTCCCATGTCCAGTCCTTGCCACGCAGAGAGAGTTTGGCCATTAGTTTCACTGGGAGCAGAAGCACCGGTAGGAAGATGAACTGGAAAATACTTCAGGCCACACAGAACAGTGTTTTAGGTTAGGACTGGTGTTACCTGCAATCAGGAGGGACGAAGTATATTGCAAAAGGCTGAAAATTTTGAGAAGTAGTCTTAACATTGAAYATTTTCTTAGACTTTTAATGTGTACAAAACAGTTTCTTTATAAATAGTTTTTAAGCGATGCCAAGGAGTACTGAAGGAGAACTGATGTATCAAAGATAGGAACTTGAAACATCTTTSTGTGCTGTTGTCCTATGCAGCAATGCCGACCTCTCAAGAGAGCCAACAGAGAGCTGAAATACTCTATTTCTTCCTCAGTCTTTTCTGTAGCATCACCACACAACTGGGAGTGAAAGCTGCTCCCACAGGTGTGAGATGTGTGTCCTGTATGAGCGTGGCTGGAAAAACATGCATTTAGGAGATAACTTCCTCCAAAGGGTGCCTCCTTTTGTAGTAAAAAATACAAGAGGAGGGGACAGTGACAAGCCACCTCACCCAGCTCCTTCCTTGAGGCAGAACCAGCTCTACCTGTACTGTTCCTGACAGATGTTGGTCTTTCTCATCCGCCCTTAACCACCAAAGTTTCCACACATCTTCCCCCAGCAATATATTCCAGAGCCTTGCCAGCCTTTTCCTAATGTCTCACTTAAATTCTTCCTGCTTGCTTTTAATCCAATACCTTCTTTTATCCACAGTGGACACGCATTTATATATTTATGACTCACTCTGCAGCCATATTTGGTGTATTTGAAATCTGCTATTCTCCTCTGTTTTTTAATCTTTAGACTTAAACCAGTCCATTTCTTTCAGTCTTTCCATATTAAGTCAGGCTTTCTAGATACCTGATCATTCTTCTTGTTCTCCTACAAATTACTTTTAAATTGGTTTACATCTTTCTCCAAGAACAGTTACCAAACCTGGGTGCAGCACTGCAGCTGAGCAGAGAAGGAACATTTCACAGATCTGTCCTACAGCAATCCTGTTAATGCTCCCAGACTGCTGTTTGCTTTTTTATAACACCACGACAGGATCCTAAGGCTCCACAGAACTCTAAAATGTTGGGAACTGGGAATATACACAAGATGTGGTATTTTGTTCATATTTAATTGTATCAGTATTTTGCACTGGCTTTTTAAAATCTCAGAGTGAACAAAAGGAGGGCATACCTACTTAGCTTGTAATGCTCATATTCCCATAGGAGACTGTGCGAGAGGCAAATCTTTACCTCTGGTTCAAGCATATTCTTAACTCTAGACCYAGCAATAGTCCCACAGAAGTCAATGAGGCTTCTAAAGACTGAGCATGTGTCTAAACGCTTTGTTGAACTGTGACTTTCATGAAGAGGATACAAAGCGATGCCCCTAATACATTTTAGCTGGTGGCATCGCAACAGAAAATTTTGTAGTAGGGTTTTTTTGTGTGCGTGTGTGTGTGTGTGTGTGTGTGCGCGCGCGCACGTGCATGCACATATGCACGCACAATGCAAAGGAGGTTTAAGAGAACAATATTGTACAAAACAAGAACAGTATAGATTATTAAGCATCAAGATAATACCTAACAAGATTTGAATACTTGTAAAGATTATCGTGAGCTGTAAATGGACATTACCTTGTAAAGGACCTTGAACTTTCCCTTATGCACCCCTTTCCATGCTCAGCCCAAGTTGCCACACGCCTGTGTCCGCAAGCTCATGGGTAGCTGGCAACATCCCCCCATCAAATACAAGGCACACAAATGCATGGGATATCTGTAGCATGTTCAAGAGTTAGTAAAAGAAATGTATCTATACCCATCTGTGAAATATTCTTATATGTAGTAACAAGTTTCCACAGATTTTTCTTTTCACTAATGTTTAAACATGCTACAGGGCAGCAACTGGGCTGAGTACGAAAAGGTGTGAGTAGGAGAGTTACAAGGTCCTTATAAGGTAATGGTCATTTTTTCTGTTTTCCATTGTATAATAACTAAATATGTTTGTCCTGTTAATGTGTAAGTGATACTGTTTGTATGATACTATTTCTTACATCCTGCTTGCGTGATACCAAAACTGCAGGTCGCTATTAGGGCAGACCAGCAAAGAAAGATTTTAGTGAGGCTTATAAAGTTCTGGTGGGACTCAGGCATTCCCGAGATAAGAGCCACCCTTGAGTTTACAACTATTTTGACCAGGTTGAGATGAACAGATGAAAAGAGGTAAGGAAGGAAATTGTCCACAAGAGAAATATATATATTATCAGGTTTTGCTGAGACAGGTGGGGAGCCCAATAAGGACGGTGTTATTTGAACCACAGTTGGTGTATGGGAGACTGGGGAAAGAGAAACAAAAAAAATGACCTTTGGAAAAAATTTGATGAATGTAGCAGCTCAGTAGAGGCTCCCTTTCACCAAATTGCCTCAAGAACATTTTTCTAACCTGCCTTTTCTTTTCTGTGAAGCGAGGCACTGTCAGGATCGCTTGTACTTTTTTGTTTTCAGCTGTCACCTAGTCCCGCTGCAGCCAGAATTGCATTTATCAGCCCTGTCGTGGAGGTGCAGCAACTGAAATAACTGCAAATAGAAAAGGCTTTGAGTGCCGAGGCAAACAGCAACTGGCCGGACAGGCCCTCCCAAGGAACAGCATTCAGCTAACAACCAGAAGGAATTATAAAGCTACAGAGTAGGATGAGCTAAACCTCCCTAATCTCAGAAAAATACATCCTCCTTTTTTTTTTTTTTGATTTGGGGTGGGGGTGGCAGTGGCATGTGAAAGGATGCTTTTGAAGGAAGCCAAYGAACATGGTCTGCAGACAGATTGACTAGTTCCACAGGGATCAGGGACAGGGTTTGCTGACACTGAGCCTGCCCTGCCTGCGTCCGGCCGTGAGACGTGGCTCAGGCAGCTGTCGCTGTTGTGGGGGGTTGCCCCCTGCAACAGCTATGCCACCGTTGCATGTCACTGGGACAGGCCACACCAGGCAGTGGTCACCTTTTAGACCCCTGGGAAAATGTGCCTCCAAGTCCGTGCTGTAAGACTGGAAGGAGTGTTCAAGCCTTGTGGCCTCCTTGTTCCAGGGTCTCACGGGGGAAATTTCTACAAAAGATGCCCACTTAGGTTAAGATGTAATAAAATCTATAACTTACTATGAGCGAATTAGGGTGGATGGAGATTTCAGCATGCTAGTAACTCTTTGCTAACAGCTTTGGGGCATGTTCTCATGCTGCAGCGAATGCAGGGTAGCTGATACGTGTTGGAAGCATGCCTCCAGCTGGCTCAGAAGGCCTCTAGCTGTTCTTTCCAGCCCTATTTTTTTTGCTGCAAAATTTTCAGAAGTGCTGAGTACTCAAGCTGGGGTCATGGCTAATTATCCTGCTGCCTGCCTACAGCAATGTGGTTTCTCTTACTGCCCAGGGAGGTGAGACCGCAGTTATTGGGCAGTATGTGAAGGATGGGGTGAGGAGCAGAATGATGTCCCACCACAGAAACACCAACAAGAAACTTTGGATTCTCCACCAGGGAGATAATGTTTCAGCCTAAAGGAAATGTTCAATACCAGCAGCCAGACCCTCTGGCCAGGCTTTCAAGGGAGATGGACTCAATAGCTGAAGAGGCCTTCTCCACCTCAAGCCTCCCTATTAGGTATGATGAGTGTTAATTATTTCTTTGATTTGACTTTAGCTCTGGCATTTCTGGAGGCTGGAAGCTCAGCAGAAGCCTAGCAACCAGCCTTTCCTCTTTGGAAACTCCCACAGGGCCAAATAGCAGCCCTGACAATGCTCAGCAGGAGAACAAAATGCAGGGAGGAAGACAGACACCTCCCGTGCTTCCCTTCAGTCTGCGCTTCTGCATCAATACTTAGTAACGCTGCCATTTATCGGCAGCAAAGCTTGGGGAGGTATTTATAGCTTTTTGTGGAGGAATGGCAAAGTTGTTTTGAATGTCACTGCTGGAGGTAAAGAAATGGGAACGTGAGGCAAACAACCCCCAGATATATTTATGACATGGCTTGGCTAGGAAAGAGCATCCCCCTCTTTATAGCTCTTGGAGGAGCAACAGGCAGCTGCGGCTGGCTGGGGGGAGAGTCACCTTCTCGCAGGGACCCAGCCAGCCACCTTTTCTAAGTCACTTCTATCAGCAACTTGCTCTGAAACAGGGGCTCTGATGGCTCCTGTKACCTGGGGGTTTTCTCCTAAAGGGCACCTGCTTAAACCTGCAGGTAAAGGAGCAGTAACGTAAAGGAGGTAAAGGAGAAGTGCTCAGGCAGGTCTGTGTGAAGGAGAGGGCATTCTTCCTCATCCTTTGCCATCACTCCTTCAGTGCCTTGCATCTGGGGCCCAGGCAGTACATTACAAAATACAAATAAGTAGCTATGAAGGGATGCAAGCACAGTTCAGCCATTCCTTAAATACTTTCCTGCATCAGGGTTTTAACTTTAAGATTTTTGGGGATGAGACTGTCCTTTGCTGGCAGGTAGGCACAGGTACAGCACTGGTTAAACCTTCCACATGCACAGGAATGGTTCTGGTTACCTCCTCCTAAAGTAATTTAACAAGATGCAAAAATATTTAATAATCTGGGGTGTGTGTGTGTGTGTGTGTGTGTGTGTGTGTGTGTGTATTGTGTGTGAAAGAGGGAGAGGAAAAAAAGAGAAGTTTTCCAGGACCTATTTGATGAAAGCAGGGCACTTGAGCTGTATCTCACAGATTATAAACCTATTTTACATTCACTGTGTTCCCCTTGGAATGAGCACAGCTCTGTGAACCACACGCTGTGCTGAGTGTCCCATTATGAACTGTGTGAAACCAGCAAAACAAAAGTATCTCCAAGTCTTTTTTTAATTTTTTATACCTTTCTGAATCTTGTTAGCCATGAAATGCCTCACATTTGCTGCATACTGTGGCAATAAATAGAAAATGAAGTGAAAGAGGATGCGGATTATTAAACTGCTCTCCTTAATAGATTTGATTGCATCTAATGTCTAAATCATGCAGCATTGCTGAGACATGAACAGCACTTCTTGATACAGCAGAGCCCTTTAAATTGAAGGCCTGATGAAGAAGTCCCTCTATGGGAATACATATTCAGTGTATGATAGCATGATGTCCTATTATAATGGTAGGACACATGTCTTCTTTCCCACTATGGAACCGTGATTATCATCTTGGACTGAACTACAGTGGACTTCATAATTTGGACATCACTTGTTCCTGCTGTTTTTTTCTGCTTTTAGATTGGAGGCATTTGTGGCAAATCTCTTCCATTCTTGCTGTCAAAATCTTCACATCAGAAGAGTGGCTAATTGACGGTAGAGCTGGTCTAAAAAATAAAAATAAAAACAGTCACTGAGGAAGCTAGCAAATATTTACTTTTCATGTTTAGATACAAAATATTAATGGTATTGAAAAAAGATGGCTTGTATTTGAGTCGACTTCCTAACATTTTGATGAAATCTTTCTGATTTGAATGTGCAGGGGTGTGGGTAACTAGATGAATAATTGTCTTTCGAACTAACACAGGTGGTGTCTTAGTACTCTAGGGTGAAAATAAAATGGTGAAGGAGTGCCAGGGCTATGGGTCATATGCCTGAGCTGTTAGCTCCAAGGAGTGTCCAGGTGAGTCAGGCAGCTTGTATGCAAGGGACATAGATGTGGCGGGACAGCAAGCTCTCTGTAAGCCCTGGAGAACTTCTCCTTGCAGCTCCCACCCTGAGCATAGAAGGAGCAACTCCAGACTGCGCTAGCCCAGAACGAGGTGCAGCACCTGGTCTAATGACTGTGCGCAATGCCAACCCGGTCATTTTATTGAGTCCTGCTTACTTCCCCCGTCTCAGAGCAAACAGCCAGGTGGCCTCTGACCTGATGCCGCATCAAACTCTTTCCTGGCTACCTCTTCCCTCTTCTTCAAGGCAGACTTGTGCTTCCTTGCGGCATCCTTCCTCCCCTTCTCCTCCTGCTTTAGCTACACCCACCTTGTGCCATGGCCACCTTTCCTGGGGCAATGGATCGCTGAGCTGGCTGCTGTTACAATCACATGGTCTAGCGCAACTTCATGTTAGCATGGTGCTGTGGTCAATCTGACAGGCCTGGCTGCTCACTGCCACTAGCTCCAGGGTCTCTCTGGGTTGTACCCCATGCTGTGGTGCAAACTTGCCCTCAAGATAAAAACAGAGAGTCTTGGGGTTCCAGTTGTAAATCCCATGTGATCACTGAATGCTTCATTTTTATTTACTCGTCTTCGTCTCTCCCATTGGCATTTTTATGGCTATTTATATATTTTCTGGAGCAAAAAGAGGAAACTCGATAATATATTTTTGTTATACTTTTTTATTAGGCCACTATTGAATTAAGCTATATTTATTTTTATTAACAGCTATTTTCACTGTTCATTTCCAGAACACAAGAGACACCAGTAGCTAAGGCCATAAATCAGCCCATGACTGTATGTGCAATCATCATTGCTGTATTGGGCTCCTTCTCTTGCTCTCTTCCTTGCTGCATGTCACCTTCACACCAGTGCCACCAGCTCTCAATCACTCCCTGTGACAGAGTTCAGAGAGCACTTGCAGAGTCTTAAGTCTTCCTGGTGACAGTCCAAAGGGCTGCTGGAGCACTTGAGACAGACTTCCTTTTCCTTTCTCAGCTTTCATAATGAAAACTGCTTTTTTTCTGACCTCCAGGCCCTTAATATTTCTTTAGTGCTCTCCTAGCAATGGTGTCAGCTGGCAAACTGTTATGGCTCTGTTAGCCTGAAATTGTATGGGCTTATTTCTTCACAGACTTTCATCATAGCARAATCTAAATGTAATTTATTATGTGATTCCCTCAACTCTACCAAATATTCAATGAGGGTAAAATGGAATAGCTCCACTAAATTTGGCACACCTACTGTTACTAAGTTCTGGCTCACAGAGATGGACTTCTTGTTAATATATATACTAGATTAACAGTTAAAATRCTCCAGCACATACTTACAAAAAGACCTTGCGTAACTCATTTAATCTGTTTGCTTCCACTTGCCTCACATAAAGTGGACATCATAATCTTTTCTTTCTTCTTGAGTGATTCATGATCGAGTCTACGATTCTTCTCTGCACTATTTAGATGTAGACGTCTTCAGAGGAAGGCTTGGAGTTTTATATTTCACTAGAACATCAAGGTCCTATCCCAGCAAGTATTTAGTTTCTGCTATGCTACACACACGAACTGACGTTTTAGCAGAAGCCCCTCTCTTTCATTCCGAGTATTCCAGAGAAAATGTAGCCWCAAGGTACAAAGTGCTGAGATTCAAAGCTCTTTGGTTCAGAGCTGTACGGTTATTTACAGAGTAAGCTGTGTTTTTAGGGAAGAATTTATAGAATAGAAACAAAAAATACAGTTGCTGCTACTGGAATAAGAACCAAGCCTCATATACTGGATCGGCTTTGATTATGGTTTAAAGTCTGTCATAACCATCTCTTTCACATGTGAGCATTCTACATAGTCATGTTTACACATTGTTCACTTTGCACTTAATTTGCAAATTCTTTGGGAGAGGTAGCACATGAGGGTTTCTCATATTGTATCTTTCTACAAATAAAATGGCAAACTGTCTCCTTTAATATCTGGACAGCACTCCAGGATGTATCCTTCTGATAAAGGGAAAAAAAATCATTTGACCATGTTAACAAGAACAGTTTTCAAGAACTGGAGTTTATGTGTCATCAAAACAATCTCCTTCCCCGAGTCATGAAGTCCCACCAGGAATGGCGAGTTTAGAGAAAGCAGTGCAGCTCACCCTGTCCTCTGTGTCAGACAGGTACTGGTCCAGCTGAGCAGCCTGCTTAGACCATGCAATTTAATGGCTTTGTTTGGAAAACTGACCTTTGGCCTTTTGAAAGACAGTGAGTGAGTTATGGCCTTCCCATCTTTCAGCCACATGGCTGTCTCTTGCAAAGCCTGATCTGGACAGTGTATTCCAGCCAAATTTCAGGCCTTGCTTTCCAGTCTATGTGGCTGGCCAGTCTGACCCTGAGGCTTGCCTCAGAACTACCTTCAGCGTGTAGTGAGGACAACCCAACAGGTGTACAACACAGTACCACAGGGCTCCTTGAGGACTGCTGCATGGCAGCTGTCTCCAGCTCGCTCCATTTCTATGAATCCTATCCACAGCCCTTCTGAAAGATGCACTGTCCCTCCATCAAACGGTTATTTCTCAATAATTTGGGTGGTGCTTGCCTTGGCATGAAGAGACACATTCACATTTCATCTGGGCAGGAAATCTATATTCTGTATTATTCTTGTGTTAATAATACAGAGGGCTAAATCAAAGGTGAATTGATTTCCTGAAGCTGAACAGGCTTTTGGCGTTAGCACAGATACAGCCACAGTCAAAGAGCAGACCTTTCAATTTAGTTCTGCTGCTGTCAATGTAAATAAAATTGCTCATGAAGCAAATTGCAGYCAGTTATTGTCTGCACTCAGAACCATTATGTTCTTTGGAAATGATCATTTATGTTAGACAGAGGATTACGTTCCTGTGAAAGTGTGTAAGGCAAATGCAAAGCACAATTTACCTTGAAGGTCAGTTGAATATTACAATTGGCACTTACAGGTCATTATTATGCAGCTAAAATGATCCCAGGGAAGAAGCGATATTTGCGAAATGATACAAAAACAGAGATCGTTGATTAGCTGATAAGGACCAAGAGAAAAAGCCACACTGGCCGTTAAGCCATATGACAGTGGAGGGCTGGAGGTTCAGTTTCAGCATAATTATCTGGCTTGCGTGGGCAGCACAAGGGTGTGGGGAAGCATTCCTGAGAGGACCTTGTGAGGAAGGGGGCAGATCCTCCTTGTGGTACCTCATATCAAGAGAAGGACTTAACTCCAATTTACATTTCATTAAAAGGTGGGGACTTGGYAGAGATGAGCAGTAATGAATGCAGGCAAGTAACAGTGCAGAGAAATGGCCATGCTGAGGACCCATCTGAATATCTGTGTGCATGTTTTTGTGAGCAAAGTTACTCTAACCTTAAGAGAATGATTGGCTGTCCATCCTGGGGCATGGCCTGCTCTTCTGCCTCCCGGGGAGAAGATCCAGTTATAGCTACCCACAGCCACAGGGCAGGCAGCTACACTGCTGTTAAATACTACTATTCTATTCRGGTACTATCTTTATACTGGTGCCTGTGACTGCATAAAGTTCAGTCACAGAAGTGCTGTTTAGCACTGAGCACACAGCACCTGAGCAGCGAGAGTTGGGGTACTGTGCCTCCAAATTTCTGTTGGAGACAGCCTGAGCTCAGCCTGGGTTCAGGATGCCAAATGATCCTATCCACCTGGGGAGCAAGCAGCACGGGTGTCCTTGCAGGAAGGGTCTTGAGCTGTATAGCCTGCGTGATGTGAATTGCATAACACTGCTGCAGAGGCAGAAGGGAGAGGTGGAGGTTGCTGAGCAAGCAACCCATAGAGAGACAGGTCCTATCCACATGGCAGTTCAGTTGTACTGGGTACCCTGAGGTCTTCCTCTTGGGTTCACTATCCGGGTTGCCCAAAGCTGAACCTCATCATCCCTTTGATGTAGGGTATGCAGAAGGGAAGCAGAAGTGGCCACAGTCCTGGCCATGAAGCTGTCCAGCAGTGTACAAGCAACCAGCCAGCTGCTGTGCTAGGTGCCGGGTCTCCAACTTGTGTTGGAGCTTTTAGATTCCAGTTTGGGGAGAAGTTTACATGGCCATGCCAGATTATCAATATGTGCAATGGTGTTTCAAGGAAGAGAGAGATTTAGATGTCACAAAAAAATTGTGTATGTGTTTAAAACAAACAAATGGCAATGGGGAATGAAAGCCTTGTTTTAGTATTACTTTCAGGAAACAATGTGTTGGACTGCAGCCATCCAGGTTCTTACTTTCTCTGCTTCATATTTCTTAAAATTTCTTTGAAAACATGAATTCCTGGCCTTTGTACCCATTAATATGGCTTGATAACAATAACAATGCATTTTGTGTATGTATGGTGGCACGGAATGGACTTTTGCTGGTTGGATTGCTGTCTTCAACACATTTTACATATGTCAGAAAAATACCATCAGGAAAATAATTGATTTCCATCACTGGCCCARATCTATGGACTAGGTTTACTACGGAAACATGCTCTTCTTCCTCAGGTGTGTTTCATCATTTSTAGGCATTGGTAAAGGATTTTTCAGGGTCCTACAGACAAAGTAGTTAGTGTGTGCTGTGCTAGATCTGGAAGGGCTTGTTTTGAGCTCATGCTGGAGGCTATTCCCATTCAGCCTACCTGCAAATAACTGAAAAATCAATGGTAGTTTAATGCAATAATCCTATCATAGTTTTATGAGTGTTGGCTTAAAGACCATTGTAACCCATTGGATTGCTGTGGATTGAGCAGGTCTCTCACCTTCAGATAACACATTCTTCACCAGGGTACCTGCTATTTATTGTTGTCATGGCCCTCAAAGCTGAGAGCATGGTTCAGTGGTTAGCTAGCACTGAGAATGGAGCGGAGACTCACAGCCTTGGGATGAGCTCCCAGGCAGCTGGTGTCTGAGCAAGGAGGGTTCCAGAAGAAAGGACGTCACTCCCATCGAGAGCGAACGGTTGCAGAGAAGGGTGTATGCAGGGAGCTCTGCCAAGAGCTGTCTCTAAGCATGGTCCTCAGGGAGCAATTCCTTGCTGCTGGCTGGCACATGAGAATGGCACTTGCTGGATGTGCTTCTCCTGCCATAAGAGCCGGGGCTCAAAAGTTTCAAAGATGATCTGAAGCTTTTACTGGAGATCAACAGTGGCATTCTGTACAGTGATAATAGCTCTCTTAAAAGTGCTATACTACTTCAGAGTGAAAATAAAACTCCCAATGTCCCATCTTTATTGTCATCAGCTAATTACAAACCATCTTGTCCAACCATTTCAAAATCCTATGCTCAGCTGCTTTGTGCCTTCTGCAGTCATTTACAGCACAGCAAGGAGAGTCCAGGGGGCTCTGAATTGGTAACTGTTAACCTTGGTGTAGGCACCTCCAGAAAATGGGGGATGATGGACCTGGCTGTCAGTAGGAACCATCTAGAAGGCATGTCCTGGTGTCTTTTCCAGACTAATCAGATGAGATACTTCTATAACCACAGAGWCTCCAGGAAGAGGCCCAATGTTTAATGGAAGTAGCACAGCTATGGCCTGCGCATATCAGTGGTCCCATGCTAATGGTTCATGAGAGAGAGAAGGGACTATATGTGGAGCTCTGAAGTATAAAACTGGTTTCTTTGCCTTCCAAGCTTACAGTGGGAGTCAAGATGGGAATTACTTAAAACACTGCTGGATACAGAAATACTAAAAAAAATCTGAGTAGATTATAAGTGAATGTCCTTTTTAATGGTGTTGTCTCTAATGAAATATAGCTCCCCCACCCCTGTCAAAAGCCTCCTTTTTCTGCCTGTTAACATCAGACAATCAATCTTGGCCCATCAGTTTCAGCAGCGTGCAACTCTCTCAGCTCKCTGGGAAAGACTTCCCTTTTTATTTCCTCTTTAATTAAACTCTGCTGCATGCTGCTTCACTTGCAAGGCTCAAAGATATATGGACATTGCTTCAAACAAACCATTGGAGAGAAGAACATTAAAGACAGCCCTCTCTAGCGCTAATTTAAGTGGCCCAAAGCCACAGGTGAACCAGTGCACAGGCAACAGCAACAGCAATAAAAGAAGGAAATGATATGCAATTACTGGATTTGCAAATACTCCAGTGGGAATGAGCCATCTTAACACACARTGCCACACTGCAAAAATTAACAAAACATTTTTTACAATTGCTAAGCAAGAGGGCACTTTGGAAAGAAGGGCCTGACAGCACATACATTTCAGTAGCTTCTTGTATTGGTATGAAKGACTCAGTCAAGTTAGTAAGAGACAGAAAAAGACAAATGTTTTCCATCCAGTTTTGCTGTTGCCTACATCATAGTTCCTATAAGAACTGTGTTCCAAATGTCGTCAGAGGTGACTTTAAACAACTAYTAACAGGAAGTGGTTGGACCATTCAGGTACACATTCAGGCACCTGCCTGATGATAATGCAGGTCTCTAGAGCATGTGAGCAGGTCCCTAACCATTGTCTGCTTTACTTGCCATATGTGCCTAACCCACTAGCTTGCTCTTGTTCAAAAGATGCTGGTCCCCAAAATGGCCTGTTTATGAAAGTACACTGAACAGAAGTGGCTGGTTGTCCTCTGTCAAACACTTAAGGGTATCCTTGAAATGCTTCCACTTTCTCTGCTCTGTTTTGTTTTGTAGGCACCGCTTGGGTATTCAGCTGTTGACCATATAAACTATGCCTTCTGCCTTGCATCTGCACCATCATTAGGAAAGCTGGTAGACATAACCGCCCACCAAGATTTCACAGCATTACCTATTTTTAGAACTTGAATATTTGCTGGTATGGTAGGTAAGGCTGAATAATTATAAATTTAAGCAGAGGGTAAACCTACGCTACAGTGTTTTCTGGCTCCCTGACCCAATGCCCTGGATCACGGATTGTTTCTCCCATGGCACTGCCTAAAGACTCTCACGATACATGACATGCTGTACATCAACACAGAAAGACAGACACTGCCACAGAGAATTTGTCATCTAAATAGACAAGCAAATAATCCTATGAGTGGTAGTGCTTAGGAGATGGGTCCTTGGCTGTTTCCTGTGCAKATTCTTCCCTGTTAATAATATATTTGAGCTGGTGCTACTATATTTTCCTGAGGGGAACACTTGGGGTTTTCCATCCAGCTGCCTATTTTCATTACACTGGGAACTCAGTGTCCCTGAGACCTTTGTCCTTCAACAAATTTGGTTGAAACAGGTGAAGAGATTACAAAATCTGCTGCAGAAAGGCTAACAGACACATGGTGCRACTGCAATGATATTATTTCCTTAGGAGATCAGGCTGAACAACATGTAAGAAATTACTGTTGTAATCCTTACTGTTAGATGGGGTATGGAAGCAAAGAGCAATGCAATGACTACTTTGAAAGGGTTTGAAATACAAAAAAACCCAGCTTGCACTGTGAATTCTCATGTTACAGCTGTGTTCCTCAGAAATGCTGCATTTTTTCTGGGCTGCTTATGAAAATCCTTTTGCTCTAGAAAGTATCTGGTGATTCAGATTATGTTATATCTACCTGTTAGGAATAAAGCAGAAGGGGATTCTAAGAAAAAGACCAAAGGCACAATCCATAAATCAAGAAGTGAAACAAAAATGGAACCTGCTGCTGATAGAATTTCTATTGATTTATTTGAACAGTCCCAGTATGAATAATAACTTAATCTGTCTCAAGACTCTCTCCCCACAGCACACTGATTTACAGCGGCCATCCATCTCTCTTCATAATTAGCAGACTCTGACAGTATTTATTCTTCTCTGCTCACCTTCATTACCATTAAAATTTAGACTTCCTCCCTGCTCTGCAGCAGCCAATGTTCACACTGCCTGGTGTGCTGGGATTACCCAGCAGCTTGATTTGTGGAGGTGTCTTCTCATACCCCACTTCAGTTTCACTGGCAGTTAGAGTCAGTGGCTTGCAGGAGAAGACTTTTCTAGGAATACAGCAGCAATCAGCACTGCTTTCGTACTGAGTGGCAAAAGCAATCGGGCTATAATGCTGAAAGTTAAGACATGCAGCAGCCAGTTCTCATCTGCCCCCTCAATGTACCATGGAGAAAAAGAAACAAAGGGAACCTAGCTGGCCAGTTGATCAATTAGTGGAGTAAGTCAGGATCCTAAACCTCCCATGCAGCTAGGGGCATGGATTGGCCCTGGACTGGTATTCCTGGCAGAGTAGGTCAAGGAGTGTATGGGCTGCGGGGAACTGGGCTGCTAGCCCTCTTCTAGAGTACTAAATGCTTAGGGAAACTGGAAATCCATGCTATCTGTGTCACATTTATTTGGTGGCACTGATCCCTAGTTGTCAGAAACATGCAGCTGAGTGGGACTGTGGGACACAAGTGTGAAAGAGACCCAAAATAAGAGACACAATCACTTTAGGAATATGTAATGCTACTGTAGGATCTCAGCTTCCCTTGTTATAAGTGACTTTCTTTGACTTCAGGTTCATTTCCAGTCTAAACTTTAGGGAACTCAGGTCTACTACATCACAGAAGGCGATGCCAAATTTATTTGAAGCATAAGAAGCAAAAATGAGAATACGTCCTTTAAATTCAGAGATATTTCTTAAACATCTGAATCCAAGATCAGAAAATCATCTTCTACGTCAGCATAATTGTACTGATGACAGAGTAATAYCATCAGATAATTTGATCCTAGAGTCAATTTGATAAAGAGATAAAGCAGCTAGAAAGAAATCCAGTATCTGCCTCTTCTTGGAGAGATGACTTTCCAGAATCTTAGATGGGCTTGAAGTTTCATAGCCAACCTACTTACACATATATTGCTTATTAATATGGTAAATCAAGAGACAATGTTAGGCATTTAACTGATGTGCAAGATATTTGCTGAAGTGAAATTAATTAAATAGCAATTGGCAGATATATTTATGTCACCATTTTTGGTTATTAGCTGAAATTTAATTAGGTTGCTTATGGCAACATGTTAAGAAATTTCTGAACAGGTTTATTGGACATACAAATGCAGTCTTTCATTTAAACTAAAATTTTTGGGGTCCAGAGCTACCTCCTTCTGTCTGTGGAATGCTATTGGTTCAAGATGGTCTTAGTGGTAGACAGACAAATCTGACTTTAGGTGCTCCGAAACATTTTGCTCACTTTTCTTTACCTTAGTAGGAACTGTTAGAAGGTGGCAGGGAAGTATCTCAGAGGATACACACTAAATCCATTCAAAACTGCAAACTATAGTCTCTTCACAAGCATTTTCTAAGTCAGAAGAAGGACCAAAGTCAAATGCATCATTTATTGCAAATTCTTCTTTCTGCCTGAATGCCTGTGTCCATTTTTTGGATATGGAGGCAGACTAGAGAGGCAAAAATGAAGTGCCTGGCTCACCCTGTCAGCACGCAGCTGACATGATGATGAAATTTCACTTTCTTTTCCCTGAGTGTCCACCTTAATCACAGGCCCATTTGTCCCAGCTTCATTGAGAAGCTGATTGCTCATGAATGTCACCCAGCCCGAGTGTCCTATTGAGCAGCTCATCACATGTGCTTATTTAGATAAACAAAAATAACTGAGAGCAGCAGAATGAATGAAATCTCATTTGCAGAGCTTTGCAACTTGTGACTGAGCTCTCTGGTGTTGAGGAAAGGGCATGCTTATCCTGCAGTGCTTTCCTCAGTGAGGACACCCATAGGCTCTTCCTCTTTTACATGGCTGTGTTTTTTCCYGGAACTTGTAGTTTTAAGTGGGGCACGTCTGCAGCACAATTTGGAGACCAGTTATTTATGGGTCTAAATACGGCTGCTGCTTTGTCCAGGCCTTCAGCACAAGAGTCATTTACAGAATCAGTGCTCTTTATCTTTGTATCTGAACAAGTTTAACACCATGGGTCCTCTCTTAAACATCAGTTAGATTCCTTGCCTCATTATTCTAACATGCTTCTCTCTTTAGTTGTGTTTACCAGGAGAACTGAAATAGAAGATGGACCCCTTACTGATTTGTGGTTGTACCTAAAGACCTTTGCTATTTGGYGTATAGTCTTGATAAGGGAACTCACAGAAAGCTATTATGGAGTAGTTTATATCAAGGGTCAATGTCCTTTATAGTACCACCTCTGAAAAACCTCTTCATTCAATTGCCCTGTCAGCCAGCAATAACTGCCTCCACTGATTTGTGGCAAAGCCAACAGAAAGAATAAGTACTTCCTCTCTGTTGGTGCAYGTGAGGAGAATTTTTAATGGCTGCAGGGAACACCTTTTCTAGTGAATGTGTTATTTTGCCCAGCAGGAACTGCAGAAAAGGTGTGTGTGTAAAGAAAAGTCCCTCCTTGGAGACTGCCCYTTGCAAACATGGTCCTTACAACAGCAAACAAAAAGAAAAAAAAGCCTGGGGGAGGATGGGCTTTTGCAGTGGCACACAGACCAGCTGAAAGGAGAGGTGATAAATGCAGGATATAAAAGGACACAATGCGACAACAGCACATTGACGTACCATCACCCACTGTTCGGAAAGTCTCAGCAACATCTGGATCTAAAGTGGACTGTGCATTTGCCTTACCTTTGAACTCCCTGGCTTTTTTGCGGCTTCAATATTTCTTGAGCAGTAAATGAACAAGTTTAAGAGGGCTTTTTATAGAACCCCTCAAGAAGTGAGCAAGAGTCTGCGGAAGAAGACTGAAAGCATGGTGCAGATTTTAAGGTGTAGAATAAAACCATATGCTCCTTTTCAGTAGACACGGAGAATGCTGTAGTCAGGTCTCTTGGGAAGATTTATTTTTGTGTTCCTTTGTGACAGACACGTCAGTGGGAGGAAGAAAAATAAAAGGAAATTCAGATATATTATGAATTCTGACATCTCAGTTGTGAGGGGGCCTTTAGATAATTCAGATCCAGACCCCTGTTTGTGTGAGTGGATAACCTCTGCCAATTGCTTGTGGTGCAATGATAATATATTTTTTGTAGTTCATCGTGGACACAACCAGACATGACTATAGCATTTTGCATGTGGTTTTATGCCTCCCAAGCAGTCACAGAGGACACTAAAGAAAGCTGCCTGAGTTAAAATCCTCCCCACCGCCAAGTCCCCCTTACTACTCACATCACACTCATCTGAATACCTGTTCAGGGTTACAGCTGTCTGTTCAAAACTTTTCAGAGGAAAGAAATAAATACCCTTATCTTAGAGCACTGCAAATTTTTGAGTTATTATCCAAAGAGAAAAACGCAAACAACCTCCCCGCAAAACACATACAAAACAAAATGTATTTCAATTCTAAGTGGATTAAAAAAAGAAAAAATTCTGCCAGAAACAAACACTTAATAAAACAACTATATATTAGCCTAGAATATATTTCAGGGCTTGATATTCTTTTCTTTAAACCTACTTTGAAGTTTTTTATTAAGAGAAATCTGGAATAACAAACTTGCTTTGAAATGGAGCATAGAAATTCCCCATGAAAAAAGCCACTGAAATGCTTTGACCTTTTATGAATTAGAAACAATGATAAGGCAAAAACCCTACAAATCCACAAAATCTTTYAGTCAACCCAAATGTGCATTTTCTTCATCAAAAACCCCATTGCCCTGCTCTCTTGCTTCAGTGAAGGGGCTGTACCACTGGCTTCTCCTGACCTCTCCATTAAAACTGCTTGACTAATGCAAAAGGAAGACAAGTAAAGACTTTAACTACACATAGCGCTTCTCCTCTCACAGTGGCAGTGTCCCTCTTTTTCTTTAGGCACAGTGACCTTTTCCACTTCGGGAATAAAGGAAATAAATAGATTCATTTCAGAGAACTGCATTCAGGCTCTTTCAGCATTTAACAGCCGGTGTTGTATTGGCCATCATTTTCTTCTTGTGCTTATACTTGCTGGCACTGGCTTACAGCATCCTCATGTTTGTCAAATTTGCTCATCTACCCCAGTTTGCTCCCAAATATAGCCAGAGCCTAGAAGGAAATTACTAAGTGATTCTTTAAGTGCTGCTTGTCTCTATGCATTCAGGGATCTGTCACAAAAGCAGTCCCATAAATCTGACATTCAGAAATCAGTGCGCTAAAGGAGATTTTGCAAGAAACAGGCTTGCTTTCTGCCAGGAACAAGCTGATGGGAACTAGAAGCATCCTATGCRTTTCAGAGGATTCTGGTTTTTTCTTAATTATTTGAGGCCCAAACTTTGCTGCTACATTGCTAGCTTAGTTTTCCCAAGTTACTGGCACTACCCCCTACTTACCTATGTCTTGCCAGCAAGTCATTTCTTAAGTATTTTGAAGTGAGAGGCTTAGAAAATGGTGATAGGAGATAGTTGATAGAAATAATGACTAAGAACAGTTGAGAGATCAGACAGGGTTCCTCAAAGTATTAAAATCCAAGATAGCAGCTGTACATTAGAAGAAGCCAGTGAAGATGTTTCTAGCTGAATAAGGAATGTATGACAGAGCTTCGAGTCTGTGCGTGAAGGAAGTATTCATCAGATCTCTAACAATCTTTTAATAATTTCCAATTGTTTTGTTTTTTCTGCCTGAAGTATTTTTTAGCCAAGCTGATTTTCCTTTTCAAGAAAGGATCACAGCAAAGAAAGAACAAACAGAAAGAAGGTTTGTATGAAAGACAGATAGAAAACAATTCCACCTAGGAATATAAGAGAAAAATGCACAAAATGACACTGTTCTCCCTTGCAAATGATTCAGTACAAAGCATTTGAAGCCCTTGAGGTGCTGGAAGATGGGAGAGTCCTTGGAGGAAGTATTATTACATATCCTCTCCCTTAGAAATCTGCTTTTGGTCTGAGGCAAGGAGGCAGGATATGGGGCTAGATAGACTCGATTCATCACTGTGTGCAGCAATTTTCTGTGTCAATTGCTCTTCAGCAGACAGGGATATTTAGAAGCACAGTGAGAAAGGGAAAAAAGCCATATTAATGCTGCAAAATAGCACTATAAGTATTTTGAATGTAAAAAAAAAAAGGAAGGAAAAAAGCAAAACTTTATTTGTGCATTTGCACTTCAAAATAACAGGTTAGGGAATGGACTTGAAAGATAGATATTAGTTTAAGGATAAAGCCAAGTCATTGATTTGACTCATTTAGCTACAAAAACTAAATATCCACATGTTCTATATTACACTGAAAAGAAATTTTATCGCTGCATATGAGTCTCTCACTTGCTACTAACCTAGATGCCCAACCACATAGCCCTGAGATGGGTTTGTATACTCCTCTCACCCCTCAGTTCATGACTAGCTTGGTTCCAACCGCTGTAAATATTTGAAAGGTGAGACCCTCTCCTCTTGCTGCATTTGCATCATAAAATCAAGGCTGCCTTGGCAKGAGCAATGTATCTCCTTTGGCTTATAAGGGGCATGGACGGGCATAAAAGAGATTATCACCATAAAAGCATTATTACCATATTGCTTTTCAAGGCCATTTCAAAGGGTGCCACGCAGAAGTGAACCCACTATGAAAGACTGGATGAGTTATTGGTACAGCCACCACATCTGAGAAAAGCAGAGTAGTTGCAGCACACAAGGGAAAATTACAGTGCAATGGTCAAAATATTCACGGAGGCAGAGAGGTTGTAGGATAATTTACAGGCCAGGCTGGGCTTTCTGTACTCTCTCTTAATGGACGAGACATCATCGACAGCAGGCAGTACAGATGGACCAGTACTCGTGGTGATCTGTTGTTAGACGCCATGACCTGTGTGCAATGTCTGGTTACAAGAGCAAATCCAGGGAGATGGAGGAGCATCACCGTTGCACTCATCAAAAGCCAACGGGAAGACACAGTCCTTGGGCAGTGGATCACTGCCCTTGACCTTCCCCATCACGTGCCTGAGGCCACGTCTGCTGCATGCTCTGGCCCCCCCATCATAGTGTAAAGGAAGCCAGTTCATGATGCACAGAAATTTCCTCAGTATCCTATGAATCCCCTATGGTTACTCATGCCAGAAACATGAAAACTTGCTACAGATTTTTACTATCCAAATGTTACCACAATGGCTTTTTAGTTTTGATTTCAGACCTGAAAAGTTTTGGAAAGCGCTGAGTTACCATCAAGTAGGAGGGTCAGTTGAGAAAAGTGAAAACAGTGAGCGAGGGAAGGGAAACCACCCATCACATAAAACCTATTCTGGTGTTTTACTCTGGGTTATTTTACTTGTTTTATTTCATGTTGAGAATCATAAAACTGTAAGGCGGAAACCTGAAATCCCATTTGTCTCACAAATAAATCCTGCTCTGCTACAGTGGCTGATCTAGCAGCTAATTAAGTGGTTATGATAGTCTCCCCAGCTCCTTTTTCTTTTTTGTACTGTGATCTCCAGCCCACAGCATGGCAAAGATTAGAGCTTCTCTGTCTTAAAAATCAAAACATGGAGACTGTATTTCTGATTGAAACATTAAATATACACAAGATCTAGATGCCTTTTCAGTCTCAGCCACTACTTCAGCCAATCTAGGCACTTTTCCTCTCAACATTTCA
The DNA here is from genome assembly GCF_003343035.1 of Apteryx rowi. Taxonomy (NCBI): domain Eukaryota; kingdom Metazoa; phylum Chordata; class Aves; order Apterygiformes; family Apterygidae; genus Apteryx; species Apteryx rowi. The sequence goes on from NW_020450727.1 coordinate 3,829,536, forward strand.
TACCAGGGTTACTAAATAATATTTTAGAAATAGAGTTGCTTGAGGGATTTTACACACAAACTGGCCAGTGAACAAACAGCAGAAAATTAAGTCACTTCTCTGCAGAGACAGAGGTGGGCACACGGTGAATGTTTGGATCTTGATGCAATGGCCTCTAAAGCTTTTATTCTGATTTCCCTGTTTGTTCCTTGAGAAACATTCGCTGCATCCACAAAAGGTGGAGTTTAAGTTGTAGGGGGCAGTGCAAGGTTTATTATTCACCACAGACAGCCTCTGAGGGGTGGCACAGAGGTGAACTTCTGCCATTTCCATTCCTTGATTTGCTTCAGGGATGCAACTCCTGATTTCCATCCACGCGAGATCGAAGCTGCTCCCTCGAATGGCAAGCAGGAGCAGGTCAGCCAGCAGGATTGCTACGAGGTGCCAAATAACACCCCAGGAACCCCTAGCCGTGCATGTTATGAGGCTTCTGGCAATGAGAGGGAAATGAAACAGTATGTTCGTTTTTAAGAAAATATGTTGGCCTCTCTGCTGAGAAGCTGAAGTAAGGTTAAAAAAAAAAAAAGCTTAGCGGTACCTGCTGAAACTAAGGTAAAACACAAGAAATCTTGTAACCACAATGGTCTCATTTAAACAAACACTGTGGTGCTTTTTTAGACAAAAGGGGAAAGAAAAGAAAAGAAATCTCTCTGAAAAGCAAACCTTTCCTAGGTTGAATTCCAGAGAAGCCATCTCAAAAATCTTGCACTAAGACAAAAAAAGAAAGAAAATCAAAAAGCCTGAATATTCCTGCTAACTTAGAAGACAGATAAACCAGTAGCATTTTGCCTGCTTTAGAGAGAACCAAGCACCACCCACATCACCCTCCAAAGTTTGCTCTGAGAAGAAGTGGCTTTTGGTCCTACCACTTTTTCTAGGTTCCTGGAATGAAGGAGGAGGGTGGGGCTGGGTCATGCCCATCCTCAGTCACAATTTACTGGTCTCTACCCCTGGTTATACTGAGAAGCCTTTGTGCTTTTCAGGGCATACTCAGGTGCCTCAAAACTATTTACTGTTCCTCAGATACTGATTTTTTTAGTGCTGAGACTGAAAAGCTACATTTTCAGAAAAGGCCTGTGCCACAATTCTGAATTTCTTGCTTGGCCACTGAATTTCACTCCAAAGTAATGTTTGGCTGTGCAAAATAAACACACCTGGAGGTCTTTCGCTGTTTTTGTCCCCTTCTTACCCACTTTGAAGAGAACATTCTTTATGCTCTCAAACAAAATAATAATCAGTAATGACAGTGTTTTGAGTGTCAGCTGATTGGCACTCTCATTTGGGGGAAAAAAAGTATCTATTTGTTCTGCCCTGTGGATTGTTCAGGAACTACGCTCCAAGCTCAACAAGGCTCTGATCTGCAGGCTGCTGCAGCAATCACACCAATTGAATTGAATTTGACCTTTGTTTACTGGCGTGGCAGGATCCCCTGCGTCTCTGCCGTATTTTGCACAGCAGGAGGTCAGTGTGGACTTTCCACGGTCAATCTTGCTGCTGAAGACCAATGGCTCTCCCGCTGGGAGGTGTCACAAGTCATCTAGTCAACTTTGTAGCAATGCAAACTTGTCAAGTGTTGAGGGGGCTCTGTTACCGTTCTCGTTCTTACCGAGGAGGCACGGGGCCTTCTCCCCAGGCCCCGGACCATCACCACACAGACACCAATATGAGGAGTGGCAAAATGGCGTTTAATGAAGCGTGTCCTACTCTATTATAATGCTGTAAAGCCCCGCCTTCTTTTCCGGCAGCAGTGCTCCGCCCGTTACAACCTTCCCATGTTCC